>NC_133475.1:14052735-14237033 GCF_025370935.1 Choristoneura fumiferana | reverse complement strand
AATATGTCTAGTTCTATTAGCAATAGATAAACTTCATTAAAATGTAAACTTCTGTCTGCGTGGCAGTCAATAAAAGACGCAACTAGTTTTTGATGTAAATAAAAATAAAACTATGATAATAGTATTATTATAATTTGTAAAAAACAACGTATGGTTAAATATAATTATTTTGTAGATTGTGTGGAGCGTAGGTGGGTGAATTATGCATGACAGACAACATACGTGAGCTTTAAAGACGATAGCTATTTTGCACGTGTGGCCGCAAAACAGAAAAATGTTTTTAGTTCGTAGATTGAGGTTATGTGATAAACGAAACAAATTTAATCTTTTTGTACGTTACTACACTGGGCTGTAAATGTAAACTAATATTATATTGTTAATGCCTCGAAAGTAAGTGCGACACAAATTAAGCTCGCTTTAAATAAAGTTGGAACTTTCATTTATTATAATGGCGTCTTTTTATTTCTCCACTCACTAATTTAACTTCCCAATAAAAGCAACAAGACGTATTTTTATATGTTCTTACATACATTACATACATAAAATCACGCCTCTTCCCAACGAGGTAGGCAGAGACTAACATCTTTCCATACAATTCTGGCATACAACTCTCGCTTCCTCTACATTCATATCACGTCGGTTAGAGTACTACTGACCCGACCTTTCTTCAGAACGTCCCCGATTTGATCTTAATGATCTGTTCTTAATGCTGCTTAATAATTATTGGAGAGTCAACTAAGCTATAAAAATAAGCTCTAAGTGTAAAAAAGTTTGTAGACAAAATAAGTAAAAGTGAGACCATTAAACGCCACATGTCTCAGTTTGTATTTTCGATACGGTTTCACGGGATACCCGTAAAAGTAATAAATTTGGGTTTAAATAAAAAAATACAAAAAGACTCCAAAAAACTAACCACAAATAATTGGCGTTTAATGGTCTCACTTTTAGTAAACGAAACGCGGGTAAATAAGTAAAAAAAGTAAAAGTGGGACCATTAAACGCCAGTTATAATGTGGGTTTTCCCAATACGTTTTTCTTCACTATCAATTTAGGTTTTCGGAAGGCTGCCCACGGCATAATACGCTTTCTGTTGTTGTCTATAGAATTGTATTGCATTTATGGACACGTGGAACAGTTGGTGAAGGTACTCTGTCGAGGCATAGCTAATAGAGTAGCAGACGCTGAAAAAAGTGTGAGGGCGTTGAACTTTCATGCACTTGTCAGTTTTTGCTCGCGAAATTTGGGGAATTCCTATGAGTCGCGCTATGAGTGTAGATGAACATCCCGCGGGGCGATTGAACGATAAACTGACACGAGGCAATATGGTGAAAGAGTTATGCTACCGTTCGAATATTTTAAAAGTTAAAAATAGATACACTATTTACTTTGTTTTTTTTTACAGTTTCAATGCCATATGAAAAATAAGTAACTCCTCACTGACTTTTGAATCATTTATCGTTGATCGTTTTTAAGAGTGAATGGTTGTTAATTTTAATTTTAATATACTTGTAGTTGTAGATGGGATGAGAAGTTGTAATCAAAATGATCTACACACGACTATGTTGATCTCCAAAACTGCTTATTCACTTTACTACTACACTACCTACATAAATAAAATATATTCATTTAAAGAAAAGTCATGTTTCACCAAACATGGGAGTTACTGAAACTATACAAATAGTTTTTTATGTACCTATTAAATAAAAATAAATAAATATCATGGGACACTTGACACCAATTGACCTAGTCCCAAACTAAGCAAAGTTTGTACTATGGATACTAGGCAACGGATAAACATACTTATATAGATAAATACATACTTAAATACTTATTAAACATCCAAGACCCGAGAACAAACATTCGTGTTATTCACACAAAATCTGCCCCGGCCGGGATTCGAACCCAGGACCTCAAGCTTCGTAGTCAGGTGCTCTAACCACTTAGCCATCCGGTCGTCAAATCCATAGTCACTAATCTATAATTGGCTAAAGTAATTTAGAAACTCAACAACCGATAATCGATTACAAAACAGTCAACGTAAGTTCGCTAGCAAAAAGTTCTTGTCAGAAATTTTAAGAAAAACTTTTACTACGAATTTATATTTCTATTTCGTCAACAGTATTGACGAAGCAAACCATACACGATGACTGACTGTACTTTTTGTTGACTGTACTTGTATTGTCACCCAAACTACATTGGCGTACCAAACTTCAAGTCGATGCCATTAACCGTTAAAGAGTTCCGTCCTGTGGAGACGATCCTGGCCGGACCACTAAGATGTCACTACCAGATTATTGTATCGTCACGCAATTTACATAATTATACCAAATTTCAAGTCAATCCAACTACGGGAAGTTAATACATATACAAATAGTTTTTGTTGGCCGAATTTAACTTGCAAGACGTGATTACAGACAGATAGACAACGGGATAGGTGAAAATTAATAAAAGCTTGTAAAATAGGCTAACTTATCGGATGAAGTTAATATTTGAACGATTATAAGTTTCCGGTTAGATAATATTACCTATTCGCCCTATGAGGTATCTATATACAATATACATACATATAACAAATCTGTAGAAAGTCGGTGTTTGTACATCGGAAATATTTGAAAAAAAACTATAACCAGGGGCCTATATACTCGTACAAGTATTAGCGCAATAGAACCCAAAACAACAATTTTTACAATTATTGTCTCTTTGTCTGTTTGCCTGTGCGTTTGCACACGCTAATCTCAGAAACTACTCAAGGTAGAAGGATGCGGTTTTCACTGATGTATTTTCCTTGCCTTATATTATATTAACATTTAGTGTTTATTTCATTTGAATCGGTTTTTAAATAAAAAAGATATGACAATTGAAAGAATTTTGTCGAACACTTTTCGAAGAATCGTTGTTGATTTCGCGACAACTTCGGTTATCTATTAAAGTTTTGATTCATTATAGTCTATCAGTATAGTATCAGTATTCAGTATAGTCATTATAGTCTGTATTTCAGGAATATTAAATTTGATAAATGGACATTGGACAGTTCGTAGAAATTAATTACAACGTAAGATGAGCTGACAACAATATGGTCGACCATAATAAATAGGGTTCATCTTAACTTGGACATGTACATGTGAGGTAGTCGATGACGCGTGCCGTGGTTCTTATTACAATGTCATTAATATCTAATTTTGTCAAAATCACGCGTCTTCTTGGATGGCACTAGGTATAGTTAGGTACACTGAGACGCGCTGCCCATCTTGGTATCAGAATTCGATATTTTAGAATTTGATTGACATATAAAAAACGTACTGTACATTGAAAATATTTGCGAAAAACTGTTTTATTTTCAAAATTACTGTCTGTTGTCAGTTTGTTTGTTTGTGCGTTTGCTCGCGCTAATCCCAAGAATGGCTTAACCAACGTGGATGTGGTTTTTATGATGTAGGTATATGTAGTTTTCTTTGGATTAACGAATTGGTTCATTCACAAGTAAAAAGGATACGTCAAATTGAGTATTTCGCTCGGCTGTAAAGTTGTTTAGCATCTCGTGCTTTTGAAACCCTCGGTTACGCTCAGGATTCTTCTCACTTCGCTCATGGTTCAATCCTAGAATCCTTCGTTTGCTCGGTTTTCAATATAAAAGCACTCGTGCCTAACAGTAGCTTTCCACCCTTGCATAAAGATAACAATTACCACATTACATAAATATATATTCATAGCAAGCCTATAAAACTGACGTGGCTAATTATAAAACCTAATCAGGGTTAACAGTGATAACAGACGCAATACAAAATCAATTCGCTGGTCATGTTCACAAATCGTCGTATCCCCCGAAAACTGCCCCTATGATCATAAGGGCTTTTTTTCTTTTATTTCATTTTTACATTCTACATTAAATTAGGCATCTTTGAGTGTAATAATTGTCTTTATAAGTTGAAAACTTTTCTTTATATTCAATTTTATTAAAAGGCCACTATTTCCTGGCGGCAAAATTTGACGTAAATAAAAGCCACTATCGCCATTAGGGCTATTCTTTGAGGCGCGAACCGCGCGCGTGCGGTGCGGGGTGGGGGCACAAGCGCCGCTCATTCATTACTCCGCGGACTGCGATTGTGAGCGCTATAGTCTTGCGTATTGGAAGTATTAGGACTTTAAATAGGTAGTGACTAGTATATAGCATTTGTATGGCTAGTTTTCGTGTCACATTGGATATTTTTCATATTAATTTTAACTACCAGCGTTAAGAACTCCACCTATAATGAAACGTCGAGCTCGGAAAATAGTGCATTTAGTCGTAAAATATAATGTAGTTGAGAAAAGAAAAGTCATAAAAGAGTTGACAATAGGTAGTAAATTACAACATACACACATATTTTGAGATCGAGTAATAAATAATTACTTCCTTATATCTTTTTATAATTGCTGAGCTATAATAGAACGTATTTTTAATTTACACTGTCATAATCTTCGTAAAACGCAGAACAAGGCCCTTGTGCTGATTGTAGCATTTTTCTGCGGAATCGAAAAAAAGCTAATGTATGGAAGAGAAGAAGCCATAATGGCATTTGTGTCTTTATTCTACGACAAAATAATTATTTTGCTTTAATTAATGTGTTTAAGTGTTATAAAATTAGGTTTATTGGTGAATTTGAACAGTAAACGAAAGTAATTTCGGTTTTCGATGTGTTTTCATCAAATTAAAGTTAAAAATAACACTTAATTTTATTTAAACTACATGAGTCCTAAAGTCCATAGAGGCTTTTTTATGATTTTCATTTTATAAATTTTAACAAAGATTTTACTATAAATAAGACTTTAAATTTACCTTTCTGTAGGCTGCTTTTGTATCCACAATTTATATGAAAGAAAGCAAACCTATAGAGTCTCCAATGCCACCGGATTGTAAACAAGAGATCGAGTTTTTACCTTCAAATTAAATCAGAAGTAATTTTAGAATTCAACAATAATGTGAATTTGCCCGAGCTCGTTATAAGTATAGAAGAAACAGAACAAAACAATTTTAAGACCGAATAGTATAATCGGCCACTATGTTTAGCGTTTGTGGACTATGAAAAAGCCTTCGATGTAATCGAGACCTGGGCTGTAATGCAGTCTCTTCAGCGGTGCCATATTGATTATAGATACATCGAGGTGTTATAGAGTTTGTACAGCAACGCCACTATGACGATCCGGTTGTAGGACAAGAGCACACAACCAATCCAACTGCAGCGAGATGTGAGACAGGGAGACGTTATTTCTCCGAAACTGTTCACAAATGCGTTGAAGGAAGTTTTCAAGCTCTTGGACTGGAACAGGTTCGGCATCAATATCAACGGCGAGTACATCACCCATCTTCGTTTTGCGGATGATATAGTCATAATGGCAGTCGCTGGAGGAGCTCAATAATATGCTCAGTGACCTTAGTATCGTCTCCCAACAGGTGGATCTTAAAATGAACATGGACAAGACTAAAATCATGTCAAATGTCCATGTCACACCCGTGCCGGTTATCGATGGTAACGATACACTAAGTTGCTGACCACTATGTTTATCTTTGACAAGTTGTCCAATTGGGTAGGTTCAACTTTGACAAAGAGATCACCCGAAGAATCTAACTCGGATGGGCAGCGTTCGGGAAACTTCGTAATATCTTCTCGTCCAATATTTCGCAGTGCCTGAAGACTAGAGTCTTCGACCAGTGTGTGTTGCCAGTGACGACTTATGGCGCTGAGACGTGGCCCTTGGCTGTTGGCCTTTTAGAGAGGCTCAGAGTCACGCAATGAGCTATGGAGAGAGCTATGCTTGGAGTTTCTTTGCGCGATAGAATCCGGAATACGGAAATTCGTCCAAGAACTAAAGTCACCGACATAGCTGGAAAAATAATGCAAGTTGAAGTGGCAATGGGTGTGGGTCACATCACTCGAAGAACAGATAACCGTTGGGGGAGATAAGTCCCCGAGTGGCGACCACGAACCGGAAGACGAAGCGTTGGCAGGCCTCCCATCAGGTGGATGCAAGAGTTATCGTTCATTGTGGCGGTCTAAGGGGGAGGCCTTTGTTCAACAGTGAACGTCTTCCGGCTGATGATGATGTTACTAAAGTTCATTATCACTGATCTCAATTAGCGCCGACATGAGGCTCATCGGCATCGCCTGCGACGCGGATTTTTGTCTTCAGAGCCTTCGTCATCGCAGAAGAGTGGCTTACCTGTCGGTATTCTACAGGCTACATTTCGGAGAATGTGCTTCGGAATTGCACGACCTTATTCCACCTGCTCCTTTCTTCCACAGGTCAACCAGAAGTAGACGGGGTCTCCACCCTTACGTTGTCAGTATTACAAAAATCCGCACAAAGCGTTTTCGCTCTTCCTTCATCAACCGCACAGCAAAAGAGTGGAATTCCCTGCCTGTGACTGTGTTTCCTGAACACTACAATTTGGCCGCTTTCAAGTCCAGGGTGAATGAGCATTTACTAGACAAGCGTGCTCCATCGTACGTAGGCCTCATCCTCGCTTTCCATCAGGCGTGATTGAGTGATTGTGGCCAAACGCAAGCCTATACTGTATAAAAAAAACAATGTTTTAAGATTAATACGAGAAGAACAGTGTATTGAGTTTTTTTTATGGTCTGAGAGGCGATTTAACTGTTTTTTTTTTTAATATTGCTACTTACACTTAATTTCTTACTTAATTTCTTTTATACTTATTTGAGATTTAAGAAGCAATTATATTTTTGTGTTTTTCTATATTCCTAAAGTTAATTATCTGATCTAAAGATTAACAAGAGAAGAACAGTGTTTTTTTTTTATTAATTACCTATTAGAATATTTTTTAATGCCTGAGAGGTAATTTAATTGTTTTTTTAATAGTGTTACTATTTTCTTAAAATAACTCGGATTTTATTAAAGATTTATATCTTTAAATTTTTTTTTATTTTAATATTCAAATTGTACATTTTCTTTAAAAACTAATTATTTCTTGAGCGATGAAAATGGTTAACCAGCAATTTTTTAATTGAGAAATGACTTAATGGCGATTGCGACCTCAACATTTCCGACGAAAAAGGCCACAACATTCCTAAGAACCAAAGTTTGGTGCTTTCGAGGGTAAATACAACGGAGAATAAGGAATTAAGGGACATAATTATTTTAAATTCTATTATTATTACCAATTTTTTTTTCTAGACCAACCACAGCATGTTAATTCATGATACTAAAACAAAAAAATATCAATATCTTTGTTATTATTTTTAATAAACACAAAAAAGCTGCTCCTGAAAAGTTGCTGTTTTGCAATTACGCCACTTTTCGTGGGATACGACGAAATCATACTATTAAGTTGATTTTCCACCGGCGAGGCGAGACGAGACGAGGCGAGACGAGAATTGAAATTTGTATTTCGGCGCCTGTGGCGGCTCGCGGCGGGCGCGCGAGAATGCATACGAATTTCAATTCTCATCTCGCCTCGTCTCGTCTCGCCTCGCCGGTGGAAAATCACCATTACTAAGTATAACCGTAACCCACAGCTTCGCTCGCGTAACCCATTACGTCTGGCATGTGAATCGACATTCCGATATTTTACTGAATCGGAATAGAAATTTCCATAAAATCGTTTTTAAATTCAGTTTTTTTATTTGCAATTAATAATAATAATAAATTCATTTATTTCAGGCAACTTGGCAATTAATTGCCATCTTCATTCCAGCCTATGTACATACGTTCCACTGCTAGGCACAGGCCTACTCTCATAGTGGAAGAGCATCACACGTGCCATTGAATTGCTTCACCGGTTGGCGCAGGTTTCTTTACGATGTTTTCTTACACCATAAGCTCGTGGTAAATTTCAAGTGAATTTCGAAAACTCATATGTAAACCCGGATTTGAAACCTATCCTGATTAAGAGGCTATTGGTAGGCCACCAAGACTTTCTTTTCAATCAGTTGTATGTGACAACTATTACAAAAAAATACGTTGACGTTTGGACCACATTAAATACAGCGGCCATGGTCACGAATGAGGTTAAAAGTCGGGGTGTTTGTTATTTAGCAATTGGTGATTGACAATTAGCATTTTTAGTTATGTACCTCTTCATGCGTAAGTAAACCGCTAAACAGATTTTTAATGAATTGGGGTATACCTACAGCATTAGAAAAAGGGTAAACAATATTAAAGATTTTTCATTGAAAAACGCTGTCAAAAAATAGTACACCAAAAATAGTAATAATATAAAGACCATCCATAAAGTATGTCACACCAATTTTGACCCTTTTAAGCATCCCCTCCTTTTCATTCGCAAGTATTTTGTTTCTGTGTCACAATCCGTTTTAACAACCGGATGGCCAAGCGGTTAGAGAACCTGACTACGAAGCTTGAGGTCCCGGTTTGATTCCCGGCCGGGGCAGATATTTTTATACGAATGTTTGTTCTCGGGTCTTGGATGTTTAATATGTACTTAAGTAAGTATTTATCATGTTTATCCGTTGCCTAGTATACATAGTACCATCAGCCAAATAAAGTGGTCTACAATATTGAAACAAGTTCCTATCAAAAATTAATATGTCGTTGAAGTCGAACTTTCAAGTCGATAGACACTTCTATTGGCATTATTATTTTATGACCAGCAAACGATTATCGATATATGCTTGGAGTTTCTTTGCGCGATAGAATCCGGAATACGGAAATTCGTCGAAGAACTAAAGTCACTGACATAGCTGGAAAAATATGCAAATTGAAGTGGCAATGGGCAGGCCACATCGCTCGAAGAACAGATAACCGTTGGGGGAGAAAAGTCCTCGAGTGGCGACCACGAACCGGAAGACGAAGCGTTGGCAGGCCTCCCACCAGGTGGACTGACGACATCGTGAGAGTAGCGGGAAACCGGTGGATGCAAGTGGCGAGTTGTCGTTCATTGTGGCGTTCTAAGGGGGAGGCCTTTGTCCAGCAGTGGACGTCTTCGGGCTGATGATGATGATGATGATGATGAAACGATTATCAACTTTGGGGTGGTAGACCACATATTTGGCTGATGGTACAAGCTTTGCTTAGTTTGGGACTAAGTCAATTGGTGTCAAGTGTCCCATGATATTTATTTATAAACCACTTGATCCCTCTCCCTACTAAATGTATGACGTACCTACTTTATGGATGGATGACCCCTTAGGTAATTATAAAACCAAAAGAACGAAAATAAACAGATGTCCTCGCTATATAATTGTGACGTATTTGTTGTGACTTATCTTTCAATTGTTTTTCAATAAAAATACACGTCAAGATCGCCTACGTTATAATTTGTAATGCAAATAATAGTTATTTGTGTCACAAGGTAGCAAAATGGTGTATTTACGGCGAGGGCGTACATTGAATCCAGAAAGTAGCGAAGGATTATTAGTCAGGATTCAACTTATTTAGTTGTGCTATGTTTAACCTAAGTTTTCTTTTTCTTTGTAAGTAATTGTTCATTCCTCTCTTGTGCAATTTTGTCTTATTGAATAAATATTTTTATTATTATTATTATTCTACAATAGAACCTTGAGCGTAATGAGGGATTCAAGTGTTAACGCCCAAGATGAAAATAGTTTTGCTCCCGAGTGGCTCATACAACTTTTCACACCGAGCATTAAGAAACTTGAAAAAAAAAACTAAATATTGTGGTGTGACTTTACAATTATCAACTTCAAAAAATGGCATTTGCAATAATACACCTAGAAAAGCCTTGGACAGAAAAGTTGCACTTTGCTCCCTCTCGTCAGGGAGGAAAAGTTACTTTTCTGAAGGAGAGGTGTGAAAAAAGTATAGTGTGTTACCCTTGGAAGGACACCGGATAGTTTTGATCCAGAAAAATGTGTAGTTTCTGAGGGATAGCGATAAACAAATTCTCTGCAGATAAGTTGCTTGCAAAAGCCAGTAATATTATGAAAATCAATTGACGTCTACATTCAATTATTGATTTAGATTTTACGTTGCGGGGGTTTAACCACAAAGTACAGTCACCTGCATTAACATCTGTCACAGCTGGAGCGTGCAAAAATATCACACACCGTATCGGCCCTAGAAACAGTCATAACTCATATTTATGCACGCTTTGTGGTGTCAGATATTGGTGCTGGTGATTGTACGACGAAGCTATCTTACACGTGTGGTCATGGAGTGCCAAGGTAATTAATTGGTTGATTACAATATACTGATCATCATTCAGAACAATGAAATAAGTGTTGTGTAAAAATTTTAAAGACTTCAAATACAACGTAGCGTTAAGTTTTTAAGGCCTATTAATACTTTTCTTTTTATTGTATACCTACTCGTAAAAGGTCCATGTTCATGTTGGGCCAGGCGTAGAGCGGGGTTTCTAATATACGGAATAATTCAATATACTTCATCATCTTCATCCCAGCCTATATACGTCCCACTGCTGGGCACAGGCTTCCTCTCAGAACAAGAGGGCTTGGGCCATAGTTCCCAGGCGAGCCCAGTGCGGATTGGGAACTTCGCACGCACCACTGAATCGCTTCGCAGGTTTGTGCAGGATTCCTCGCGATGTTTTCCTTCACCACAAAGCTCGTGGTAAATTTCAAATGTAATTCCGCACATGAATTTCGAAAAACTCAGAGGTGCGAGCCGGAGTTCGAACCCACGACCCTCTGCTTGAGAGGCGATAGGTCAAACCACTAGGCCACCACGGCTTCAAAATACTTAATTTTTAGTTAATAATTACTTACTCGTAACTTGCCCTGCATGCTTGTTGTTTGTTGTTGGATCAAATCTTGCAGGTTAATTTTGACCCACTTTCAATGGTCGGATTGACTTGAATTTTGCCATAATTATGCAAGTCAGGTGACAAGACAACACATTAATCCGGTAGCGAAATTCTGGTGATCCGGCCAGGATCATCTCCACAGGACGGAACTCCTCAACGGTTAATTGAATCGGCTTGAAATTAGGTATGCAAATGTAGTTTGAAAGACAATGTAAATACATTCAACAAAAAGTAGTCTGTAAAAATAACTTGTATTTTAAATTAAATTTAACTTACTTTAATAGAAATTTGCCTAGTCTTGCGTCGCTTATTACAGATATGCCAATACCCAATAGATAATATCGCAGAACTGTCCAAAACGAACCATATATGGTAATGTACGGATAGCAAAGCACGTGTAGTCGCCTACGCGCAATTTTTGAGCGAAGCGCCTATCAACTGTCGACATCGGTGCAATAAATCTACTATTATTGTTCGAGGACCATGTCTCCGGCTTTTCGCGTGACAATTTGAAAATATCGATTTATGTTTATCGTATCCGCAAGATAGAACGACACATCCCAGCCTATATGCGTCCCACTGCTGGGCACAGGCCTCCTCTCAGATTGGGCCGTAGTTTTGGGAACTTCACACGCACCATTGAATTGCTTCGCAGGTATGTGCAGGTTTCCTCACGATGTTTTCCTTCACCGCAAAGCTCGTGGTAAATTTCAAATGTAATTCCGCACATGAATAGAAAGAAAGAAAGATTTATTTTGGTCCCATCAGTGCCACCACCTTACAGTAATGAAACTAAAACTAACAATAAAACTAAATTAAGTGGAGAAACGAAAGGATACGTGGTATGTGCAGCAACTCTGGTTTTCTGTGGAGTCAAACGATAAACTACGTATGTATGGAGCACTTCCTTTGCCCCAGTCGAAAGACGAAAAAATAAAATAAAAAAGAATAATAATAGAAAATAAGAAAAGATGACGATGCATCATTGCCTACTACCCAACGGACGCAAAATAAACTACAAGGCGTGATCGTGTTCCTCTCGGCTTATGAACGTGGCCCAGGCATAGGCCTCCTCTCAGAATGAGATGGCTTGGGCTATAGTTTCTACACGGGCCTAGTGTGAATTGAGAACTTAACACACACTATCAAATTGCTTCGCGAGTGTGTGTAGGGTTCCTCACGATGCTTTCCTTTATCGTAAAGCTCATGGTAAATTTCAAACGATATTTTCCATTATGAATTCTGAAAAAGACAGAGCATTGGAACTACCCGGGTTTGAATCTACGATCCTGTGTTTGATTACGCATGCAAAATAGAACCACGAGGGGACGGAGAATATTAGATATATATATGTGTTATATGTATGTTTGCACGTTCTGTTACTGCAAAATATATATATATATTATTATTATTATTAATGAGCAGGTAAATTTAGTTTCATCTCCCTTGCTACGGCTTGGATCTAATTTCAGCAATGGTATAGTTAATAAAACATGCCTTGACAGTAAATAAATAAAAATCAAGGTTTTGAAGGACGGTTAATTTTTTTTTAATAATTTGTGGGTAGTTTTGTTTTGTTTCATAAAATATATGTGGGTGCTTGGGGAGTTGCAGTGACAAGTTAAAACGGGTGGTTTGTTAGTCTAACAACTGGTAGCATGGTGTACGGTTGTGTCACTCTGAAGATGAGCTCTGGTTGAGTTCGAAACGCGTCAGTGTAGTGTGGTGGTGGTGATAGATGGGTTTGTGTGATTTGTGTGTGTTCTTACAGTGTGGAGGTGGAGGAACTGCATGAACACGCATATTTTGCATAAGCTTAGCTATCGTAAGGTCGCGGTTGAGCTAGGAAATTCTTTTAGTTCATTGATATGGACCTCCGCAAAGTAACGCCTGATTCAATAAATTAAGTATATATTATCTATTTGGCATCCAAGCGATAGAAAAATACTTAAGTACTTCTACTTTAAGTCGTTCCTACTTGGCAATAGAAAGCACTGTTGTCTACTCTTACAACAACATAATAAGTGAAGACAAAGATATTTTGAACTGTGGACTAAATTTATCCTTCGAAAAACTCATCGTTATAATAGTCCTAACTTATTTGATAAAAAGAGTTTCTGCACCAAATTACAATCTCCTAGTCCCTTGATATGTCCCTTGATATCCAGTGGCTTTCTTTTTTATGTCATGAATTTGTAAAATCGAGTAGGTGTTGCAAGCGCTTTGTTTACAAGAGTGAGATCCCAAAATGCATAGAGTTGTCATCATGCACATTCGAGCTGTCTAGGTTGTATGTGGCATAGCCCTAACTGCATCTGTAGAGGCACAGTGTTGTTGAAATGTGCACCTTATATCACTGTATGGAGGTGTAAAATTGAATGAGTATTCATTTGGACAGGCCAGTGACTAGTAGGGTGATCACGAGAACCAGCAGGGCTACTAGGAGATTCGAAAATCGAAGATCTTACCGTAGGTAATTCGGGAGACGTGACTACTATAATAATAACGCACTAGTTTTAGGGTTCAGTACCTAAAAAATTAAAAACGGAACCCTTATAGGATCACTTTGTTGTCCGTCTGTCTGTCAGGGCCTTTTTCTCGGGAACGCGTGGAGGTATCAATTTGAAATTAACACCTAATACTTATGCTTGTGGCCTCTTAAAGCTGTAAAAAAATAAAGCTTGTACATTAACGCCATATGAGCCTAATTTTTCATACATTTCGCAGTGGATTCAAAACCTATAGGGTACTTCCCGTACACCTAGAATCATGAATTTTGGCAAGAAGGAAGGTCTTACAGCACAAGTAAAAGGAAAAAATCTGAAAATCGCTGATATATATTTATTTGATTACAAACTTATTTCATTCGAAAGCGATTGCTTATTTCGACACTCTTTGAGTAGATCAAGGCGGTGAAGGGTACATGACACGCGTGGAATACGGTGCACGAGGCCTCGAGTTCGAGTCCTAGAATAGTAAGTTTTTTTTTGTTGTTTATTTCTTTTTCTTTTTCCATTATGTGTTAAATATTTTCTATTTTACATTTTAGAGGAAAAAACAATCGGATAAAACGGGAAAAATCCTCGAGATTCCATCAACGATCTAGTTACATACAAATTCGTAAGGAACCCTCGGTGCGCGAGTCCAACTCGCACTTGACTGGTTTTTTATTAAATGTTGCAAACAAAAGGCATTATTTTCTAAGCATAGTCAATCTGCAATTAAAAATGTGGAAGTTTTTCCCATTGTAAACGATCCATTATCAATTACCGAGGATGTAAGGTTAGTCCTGCTTACGTCACTCGAATCATCCTGTATGTAAATATCGTAATAAATCGTATTTCAACGTGTAAGTGTGCGCGTGAGGACATTTTTGAGCATCAGTAATAGTTAAAACAGTCTTTACCTTATAGGTAGGTACTAGCGTTCTTCTTCGGTTTATTACAACAGACTTGCAAAAACTGAAAACTATTGTTTGAATAATCTTCTGAAATTTTATTCCGTAACTCAACTTGCAACGCACTGACCTTCATATATTTGTTTTTCCTTAACGAAAAACAGTCTTGCTTATTCCAAATGCTGTATTTTACGTTCATAAGTAAATAACACAATCCAATAATATTTATTGAATCAGGCGTTACTTTACGGAGGTCCATATCAATGAACTACAAACTATTACTTTGCTCACCCGCAGCCTTACGATAGAATATATATGACTATGCTGCAACTTTGTGTTCATGTAGCTCCTCAACCTCCACATTGTAAGAACACGCACAAATCACACAAACCCAACTATCACCACAATCCACAACCCACCATACTGAGGTGTTTCGAACTCAACCAGAGTACATTCTCAGAGCAGCTCAACTGCTCACTAAGCTACCTGATGTCAATATACTTAATGTGGAGATGGTGATCGTTTGTGTGATTTGTGTGTGTTCTTGCAGTGTGGAAGTGGAGGAGCTATGCAACAACTACTGTGTGTTCATGCATGTTCGTAAGGTTTCGGGAGAGTAAAGTAATTGCGTAGTGTTTATTTCCTTTACTTTAATTTTTTTTAGTGGTACATTGATGTAAATATTCTTGTGTATTTTTGGGCTAAATTATTCTCGAGAAAATATCGACACAGACGTCACCAGTTGACAAAACGATTGACTAGGCTGAGTTATCAAGCTTTTAATCAAACGGGAAACTACATTTTAATAATAAATTCATTTATTTCTGGCACCTTGGCCCATACAATAAATACCTTACAGACTACAATAACATGCATATTTATAATCAAAAATATTTAAAACTAATTTGGTGACAAAACGGTGTGACTCCGTTGAGTCACCGTCCCCGACGTCGCATTCATCTGCGGCATGGTGCCCCGGAACCGCCGGAACACGACGTCTTTCGGCCAGAAGACAGCACTCGCGATGGTCCCCATCAGCAGCCGCTGCACGTGCACCACAAACGAGTTGAAGTAAACGTAGTGACGCGACTACAGCTGAAACACCCTCAGCGGGTATCCGCTCTTCCGACGGACGTATTCCACTATATATGTGCGACTTCGACGCATATGATTTTGTCACAAATAACCCCATATAATTTCATGACTCCTGCGATCCAAAAATCTACAAGGCGTCTCTACGTTCAGCTTTCTATATTTTCAAAGTGTCAGTTAAAACAGTGAACGTGTCAGTCAGTTTTAGGGACCTAAAAAAACAAACAGTTTTGTGTTGCCAAAATATAAATTAAATTACTGTGATGATTGATGGATGTAGCTACGATGAATATCGTAATTATGTCATCTATGCATAATTTTGAAGGTAAATTTTGGCAGTGATATACATTTACTTAATCCGTACTTATTTATTATCATAATAGCGAAAGTAATTCTGTTTGTCTGTTACTTCTTCACGTTTAAACCGCTAAACCGATTTTGATGAAATTTGGTATGAAGATAGTTTCAGACTCTGGAAAGGACATGCATTATGTAGTGCTCGGGGGAAAACGATAAATGAGGGAGTTGCGGGTGACAATTAGTACTGAATATATAAAAAGTGTTAATAACGCGCAGAATGCACAAAAACCGGCCAAGAGCGTATCGGACAAGCCCGAAATAGGGTTCCGTAGCCATTACGAAGAAATTAAGTAATATTTTTCTAAGGATTTCATATTTTGTACGGAATATTCCAAGTTTAGGTATATTTTATACCTTAGGCTGTTATTTACTCTTAAACTAAATTCTCAAGAAAACTTAACCGTTATAGTTTTCCTTGTAAGTTTGATATACTTACTACCATCCTGATTTTTTCAAATTTTTCCACCCACCGGTTTAGATTTTAGAGGAGGGGAGACGCTCGATTTTAATGAAAATTTGCACTTTAAAGTTGAATATTTTATAAACTAATCACTGCAATGAATCGAAAAATCGTTTTCGCAACCCCTAATGGTTTTAAGATACCTATCCAACGATACCCCACACTACAAGATTGGATGAGAAAAAAAATCACCCCCACCTTATGTCCATATTCTAATTTTTTTTTAAATTTTTTATTGTACCATTTTGTCGGCATAATTTACATATATATTCGTGCCAACGGCTTTTTAGCACTGATAGTCCCTGAGCAAAGCCACGGACGGACAGACAGACCGACAGACAGACATGGCGAAACTATAAGGGTCGGCTATTTTGGCTACGGAACCCTAAAAAGGCTGATTTCGGCAAACATAGATAACCTGAAACGGATGTCCAGTCGACGCATTATTGGGAGTCAACTGTTTAAAGATATCGCGAGCCGTATTATGTATAGCGTAGCGTACGCATTAGTTCGTACGGCCTTGATCTCCACGCAGCGCGGCCCGAGTTGCGCGTGTAACTCGTAATATTAGCACGGTCGCGCATGCGAACTGCATCCTCTATATAGGATAAGGCGGCGCGTACACTGGATCCGGATGTAGCCGCGTGTTGTCATGTAGGTATTAGCAGTTAGTTTTTTACCCACGTTGTAGGTACCCGTCTTTACCCGTGGCGTCGCTCTCATTGACCATAAAGTCTGGTAGTTCTGGTACCTACTTGAATTTAAATTCTGGGATTTTACAAAATGTATGTTTAAACTCCAAAGATACATCGTGTATTCGATTAAGGGCGTACATAAGAATACTTGTGCAAAATTTACTGTCTCTGCCTCATTGACATCTATGGTTTCTTACACCGAAACGGTGCACAAATTAGTTCACAGCGCGGTGTTGTGAACAGTACACTATAGTTTGTTGGCGTCCGTGACAGGGGTTGTGCCAAAGTAATATTGATGATTGATGCGCCGCGCGTTTTGTTCTAAACAGCCAGTACATAGATGTCAATGCTCTGCCTGCACATCCCTACCGCCGTGTACCGCTAAATCTAGGTACTTGGCGGTATTTCATGTGAATGTGTAATTTATGAGATCCATCTAACCACACGCTGAGTGTCATCCTAATCCAGTGAAGGAATAACAAACAAACATGCCTTAAAACTTTTACATTTATGACATTAGTTGGAAGGGTTAGTGGAATTGACAAATGCCTTGAATGAAATCTGTTTTTGTTTGAGCAGTCTTCGTTTGATAGGTCCTTGTTTGAACAGATTTTTGGACGTTTCAATTTTATTATTACTTAATATTTTTTATAATTTGTATTATGGTACTAAAATAATTAATACATTTATGCGGTAGACTTACCTATAGATTGGTCTAAGTGGTCTACCAGGATACATTCAAAAATGTTGACTGTTGTATATTTTCCTGGTAAGGTTGTGATCGAAGGTAGCAGTTTTGTACAATGGCAAGCAAAAATAACGGGTCAGTTTTCGTACAACTTTATCAGACGATTAGAGCCTTTAACCGGTTTTGCCGTATCAGCTGCCCAATTCGTCTGTAAATTGTGTCTAAAACCAATTTTTAGATTTTAGGCACTATTATCCTAGAAGTTTAGAATTTTAAGACAAGTTACAATGGTCAAGGATATGTTGACAGAAAAACATTTTCAAATGCGAGGATACAGTCACATCCTGTGCAAACTTTGAATTAAAAAAAAACAGAAATGATTAGGCCGAGTTTTGTTCAAATAAAATAAACTTGGGTTGGACTGTAATCAAGTGTGGTGGTATCAGTCAAGTAGAGTTTTATAGCCTTAATTTGAAGTTTGCTTACTTATAACTTAAATACTTAATTCTTGTCGGTAGTATGACGTCTATCTCGTCTTGTAATATTATAAAAGCGAAAGTAAATCTGTCTCTTTGTTTGCACTACTTTTTATGAAACCTTTAAATATGATTTTTTTAAGATTTCCGTTACATAAACATAAATAGAATTGTTACAAATTCATTCAATTTGACAAATATTTATTGCAACTGTAGAGGCAGTATACGGATTTATTAAAAAAAAAGCTGCTTTCGTGCAACAAGGTTGCATACTTTATTAAAAGAGCGGGAAAATTTACATTTTGGAAATATTTCGTTGTCATATAATTTATTAGGTATCGATGTATTTTTAATAACATAAATTTACTATAAAATTGTAATCAAATCATTTGATCCTATCTCTCGCTTTTTTCGTGTTGAAGTGAAAGTGACAGATCAAAGTGAAGTTCAAATATTTGGAATTCAGTGAGTAGACCCAACACTATTTTCAGCATTTAATTTTTTTTATTAAAAAGTGACTTTGCCTCACGGAGTGAGAATGCGATTTTGCTCACTGATTTTTCATAGTAAAACGTGCCTGTTTGAGGTGCTGAGGTGAAAAAGCTATTTTTATAAAGTGCTTATAGAAAACGGACGCAGGGAGTTCCACTCCCCAGCTGTGAAGGGAGACAGGAAATTTGGTAGGACGTTGCTCAAAGTTCCAAATAAGATTGACAACGCTTAAGGACTGTGAAGTGATACCGTACGTACAGAGCATGATACTCCCATTTGGCTGGTTTTTGCTAATGACCTTTATCTCTTTATTTATAAACATTGGTGCTCTACATGCACGCCTTTAGGTATTACGTATTCCAGGCGTCTTGCATAGAGATAGTTGTAACCACAAGAGTATTGACACTAGCGCTATCTATCATATAAGAACAGCTGTCCTAGGACTCACATTTCTAAGTTTAGATAGATTTGATGAATATAAGACATGAAATTTTGATTTTGTGATCTTCTAATTTGACGAAAATCTTTGAACATGAAACTACTGTGACACTCACTCATAGTGAAATAATCCGGATAACTCACGTCTTTCATCGAGTTTAGCGCGACATGTTTCGGACTTATTCGTAGCCGTCGTCAATATTAAACGGCATACTGGAACCACCGCACAGTATAATGTGACGAATGACGAATGGGATACTATTAGATTCTATGCAGCAAATAAGTAGTCTTCGAGTTTATTTATACTCTGTACATAGGTAAATAAATATGTATCTGAATCAAGTTGCCCTGTCGATCTCACATCGATATGTCCACTCCTTAAAACTCGTTAACTTGACTATTGTGCAACGAAGGTCACCCATGAGCGACTGACGCTATGTTAGCATCTACGTATAATCAACAAAGTCACGCGTGTGCCAAGCACCATGCTTTGCAAATTTTATAACACTTATCTATCCGTCTTCATCCTAAAGCCTCATTTAGGCAACGTAAGAGCTTGTATACGAGTTGCGATACATTGCGGACTATTACTGAACAGTGAATTGAGATGATCAAAAAAATACCGTAATGTAGTGACACTTTCATGCAGTTCTCACATTGTCTAACTAAATGGATGTGGCTTTAGGCTTGCTTCCTGAGACTTATGGCCATTAAGACTTCAGATGGTTAACTCTGCCATGCCAAGGTCTGGCGCCATTTGATTTTAAAATTTTGTGACATTTTATTATGCCGCGACATATTCATATTAATATTATAATTACATATAGTATATTGGTTGAAGTGGCACGTTGGTTATCAATAAACTATAAGTAAATAAATATGGATTTTTAATCGTTTTTCATGTGATTTCATAACAGGGTTCGGAAATCATTTACTTTACTTTTAAATCGATCTATTAAATTATTACCTCGTAAAAATTAAATACTTTCAATATTTTTCGTTTATCTTAAGACAAAACCTGGAAATTTACTGATTTAAGTAGGTACCTCTCGTTATTATTTATCTACAATGAGAAATGATAGTAAAAATCATATACTTAGTTCAGAAGAAAAGTATGTAAAATATTATGACTTTAGTACCTATCCATAAGTCTTAAAAAATAATTTATATACTTACCTCTATCCAAGTCTCTGAGACTGGGAAGTTATCTACCCATAGCATTTGAAACATTTTGAACCAATAAACTAAGATCAATCACTTTGCTAATAATCAACAATTAATAATAATAATGAATTTCCTAATAATTATATTTGCAATAACTTTGTTTGTTTTTAGTTGCTCATTTTATAGATCTCCGGAAAGTAGCGCCTGATTCAATAAACATTTTGAATGGTAGAAGCCCTTGCGCCTTACCTGAGGCCCGAGCCGGGATAAGATTCCGTTAGCCAAAAAGGAACACAACAGTTAGGCGTAGGTCACATACATACGGTCGAAAAATTAAAAATAGACGTTTCGCGTCCGCCGCCTATCAAACCCGGAGTGGGGCGCAGACGGCGCGATGACATCACACGGTGCAGTGCGACCGGCGACCGCCAGCTATTGCGCAATCGCACGCCCTTGATCTTGACTGCGTTTGCGGCGCGCGCGTACTTAGCAAACTATACTTACATAGGCCTTTATGAAGACAAGGACCAAGTCCCCTAGGCGTAAGTGATTGATTTACAAATAAAATATCATTTTTGATTGAGAGCTGTTTTAATCCAATTTTCTTTAAGTAATAATTTTTCAAAACTCCCGTTACAACAAACAAACCTTTTATCTCAATCGGTTGCAAATCGTATGGTATTTTGGACTCATTAGCAAATCTGACGCAGTTCCGCTAGTTGCGTGTTGCTGATGATAGTTCGAACAGGTAGATACATGCCAGGCTACCTGCTACATTTTTGTTGTTAAGTACAAAAAAAGTTTATCGTTATTATAAATCTAGAATCTAGGTGTAGATGACGTTCGTTGTGGCGTACTAAGGGGACCCTTTGTTCAGCACTGGACGTCAAATTTAACCCCAGCTTTCAAAATGATTTTGCGGAATAAACTCTTCTTCTTCTATGAGGAGGCCATGTCCATAGTCCAATAGTGGACGTCCTACGACTGATATAATGATGACGATGAACTCTTCTTTTAAGCTTGTTCAAAATTGAATGTTACAATAAAAATATTAAATTAAATTTGACATATTATTTGAATCAGTCTGAAAATACATTGTAGATATAGTCTTAATCTTTTAGATATCACTAGATTAGGATATTACGTACGTTGACTCAATTTACAGACTGAATATTCAAGCATTCATCAGAGTAAAATATGCTTTGAAAATTATTAGATCATTTACTTCAACACATGGGGATTCCCTAACTCCGAGTTGGGCAGTTCGCAGTTATGATAAAAAATATGGAACATCATTCTAAAGCCCACGTCATCTTGCTACATGTAAAAAAAAATCCTCAGTCTTGAAGGTCATGTCATGTATGACTTAGACACGTGTACGGATTATCAGTTAGATAAGCCATCAAATTAGCCAAACTATAAATTTGTACAAAACATCGTCATATCAATTAGTTATATAGGCTGATAGTACTGATGATCATCAGCCTGTATAGCGACTGATGATGATGGCGTTAATTTAACAATAGAGATAA
Organism: Choristoneura fumiferana; assembly: GCF_025370935.1. Taxonomy (NCBI): domain Eukaryota; kingdom Metazoa; phylum Arthropoda; class Insecta; order Lepidoptera; family Tortricidae; genus Choristoneura; species Choristoneura fumiferana. The sequence goes on along the minus strand of NC_133475.1, from coordinate 14,215,498 downwards.
GTGCGCTAATAAGCCCAAGTTAGTTCGTACAAAATAGGCCTCAGAGCTGATAACGGATACACGTGCGTAAACGTTGTTGTATACTTGTGTAGGTGGGTGGACGTAAGGTACTTACATAAGCGTTAGCTATGGCTACCCGGTTGTGCGCGGTCTTAAGTCACGACGCACTTTACGCTTCGCTATACGAACTGGGGTATCGTAGATGATATCAATTGGAAGACGAGTAGGTACGATTAGAGTGATTGATACCCATAAATTGATGGATAGTGCAGGTGTTAAATATCTTAGTAGCGACTAACTGATGCTTAAGGAGTTTTAAAATCATACTTAAATGATTAATTGCGAGTAACTAAGTGGACTTTTTTCTTACCCTCACATGTAAGCAGTCTTATTTTAAATGACAAATTATACGCAATAAAAAATAGACACTAGAACGGCAGGTGTGCCGTTGCGATGATAATAACCAGCAGGGCTACTACGAAACTCGAAACTCGAAGTTCGTATCGTACCGTCCCTCTCACTCTCGTATTAAATAGTATAAGTGTCAGAGGGACCGCACGACACGAACTTCGAGTTTCGAGTTTCGTAGTAGCCGTGCTGCATGCGTTTGGCATTATCAAGAAAATATTTAAGCGCACATACCTACTAGGTATATTTATAAATGAATTACTTATCAGTAAACAGGTGATGTCTCCAATTAGTGATAATAATTATACAGTGTACTGTAACTCACTGCACAGAAAAAGTATTTCTATTGCACAACTCCAAATATAATACTTAATATCCGTAAGATAATAAAATCATTCGATGGAGGGGAACTTAGGAAACGTTTTCTAAAGGTCCAAAAATCAATCAAGTGCCGGTTTGTCTGAATACGATCCAAGGCTGCTCCGCTAATAGATATCAAATGTTTAGCCACAAACGCAGAATATAATGTGCATCAACTGCATCGACCTAGGTCAGTGGTGGGCAAACTTTCTTCATGGGGGGCCAGAAAGTTACAGATATTTAAGAGTAGGGCCAGGATTACACCGTTCCATTTTATATTTTTTTATGTTTTTGCCAAATAATGAAAACATAATATTATGATCGCGGGCCATATGGTGGGTACTAACTTCGAAGGAACGTCGGCGGGCCGGATTAAATCTCTTCGCGGGCCGGAGTTGGCCCGCGGGCCGTAGGTAGGTACTTTGCCCATCACTGATCAAGGTATTTGGAATTGTGCATCTGCCGGGTTAGTGTAAGGAAATACGTATGTATATGGGAGTCTCTGACCATAGGGCTTTAAATCTGGGGTTCGATTCTAATCGCATAACTGAGCTACTTTTGTTCTGCTACTTTTTTAAAATATGACCACTGTAATTTTTTTTTTCATAAAAATTAAAATGTAATTTTCAATGTATACATGCGATACAATACTAAATTGACGGCACATTGATACATTTTTATCGAGTTGTCAAATAAATGTCAAAAAATATTTCAAGGCCCCCGTACTGGACAGCGATAACACCGCCTTTTCCGATACATCATCATCATCATCGTCATCAGCCTATAGCAGTCCACTGCTGGACACAGGCCTCCCCCAAAGAGCGCCATTGCGCCCTGTCCTCGGCTGTCCGAAACACTGATTTAACAATTAAACTTTGAGGATCAATAAATGATCTAAATTTAAGTTTTTTTGAAAATGTTTCAAAACAAAAGTATTTAGCTTTATATGAGTAGAATCGGACCTTGAATTTAAAGCCGTTTTTTACGGCCGGGGTTTTTTTTTACATATAACTGACCGTGATTGACCCCTGATAATTAGTTATTGCTAAAGTAATTGTATTGAAAGTACAATGTAGAAACTAGATAAAGACGGCATTCGTCATGCTCCAACTTGAAATACTTCTGTGACGAATTTCACACAGCCAAGTTTGTTGGAATGACCACGAAATACCAATGTTTTTTTTTCTTTTTTACCGGTAGCGGCGGGAGCTAGCTCAGACATGGGAAGTGAGCATTATTGCCTAAGGTGGAACAATCATCAGAGCAACCTGCTGGGAGTATTCAGCCAGTTGCTGCACGACGAGAGTCTGGTAGACGTCACCCTCGCCTGCTCGGAAGGTGCCTCCATTAGAGCTCACAAGGTCAGTTACAATCTGGAATAAAAATCGCTATGAACAAATAGGAACCTAATGAACTACATAGGTAGAGAGCGGGGTCAATTACCGCTCTCTAGGAAACCGGGCCATTTTGTTTACATAGACAACGTTCTAGTGACGTCATTCACCGTTTCATTACGGCCGCTATATGACGGACCCAATTATCACAAACACCACACAGAACACTAATTAAGATTTTTTATCTCAAAAGAGTTAAATGCACGGAATGCACCTATAAAATGAAAATTCACGAAAGGTTCCATACCATAACATTAGACATTAGCAAAAACCGGCCAAGAGCGTGTCGGACACGCCCGAAATAGGGTTCCGTAGCCATTATGAAAAAATTAAGTAAGTAATATTTTTCTAAAGATTTCGTATAAATTTTGTACCTTTGTACGGAATATTCCCAGTTTAGGTATATTTTATACCTTAGGCTGCTATTTACTCTTAAACTATTAATAATTCTCAAGAAAACTTAACCGTTATAGTTTTCCTTGTAAGTTTGATATACTTATTACCATCCTGATTTTTTTTTTAAATTTCTACCCACCGGTTTAGATTTTAGAGGGGGGGGACGACGCTCGATTTTAATGAAAATTTGGACTTTAAAGTTGAATATTTTGCTAACATATCACTGAATCGAAAAATCGATATAGCAACCCCCTGATGGTTTTAAAAGACCTATCCAACGATACCCGACACTACAAGGTTGGATGAAAAAAAAAAACACCCCCACTTTACGTCTACTTTGTCGGCATAGTTTACATATATATTCGTGCAAAATTACAGCTTTCTAGCATTGATAGTACCTGAGCAAAGTCGCAGACGGACAGACAGACATACATGGCGAAACTATAAGGGTTCCGTATTTGCCATTTTGGCTACGGGAAACAAGACCACGTTTGCTGTATGGGAGCCCTATAAATATTTATATTATTTTACTTTAATTATTTATTTTTAAAGTGAATGAATATGAAAATAAATATTTTGTGAATACTTCAAGCAACCTATCTGTTGTCGTTATTAATATCAAGCAAAAACGGCAAAAAAAATCACGTTTGTTGTATGGAGACCCCCTTAAATATTTATTTTATTCTATTTTTAGTATTTGTTGTTATAGCGGCAACAGAAATACATCATCTGTGAAAACTTCAACTGTCTAACTATCACGGTTCATGAGATACAGCCTATTGACAGACAGACAGACGGACAGTGGAGTCTTAGTGATGATGATGATGAATATCTTTTGAATGGAATGTCCGATTTGAATAATTCAAAAAGTAATCTACAAGTATTAAAACCGTCTTGAATATAAAAATATTTATTTGGATAAGGATTAATTTAATACAAAGGTATGGATAACATGGTCTGATTTTATTCGGCATTTCTGTCAACTTTTGAAATGTAAAAAAGTAGATATAGTGACATAGTTGGACATATGGTATCGCGAAGTTTTTTGTACATATTAATATATTCTTTAATATTGTAATACATTTTTTTGTTCTATCATCAATACTTTCCACAGCGCAAGCGATGTTCGATGTTCGATGTTCCATGGCAACTTTTTTACACTTATATTATATTATATTATTGAAGTTTTAGTACGGAATCCTAATTTTTTCTGGTAATAAATATGTTATTTTGTATTCTAATAGTCAAAGATTTTTTTTAAATCGGTCTAGTAGTTTTTGAGTTAATTCGTAGCAAACATCCAAAAATCCAAAAATCCTTTCGTCCTTATAATATTAGTATAGAAGTATAGATATAGATTTAAATAATTATTTTTGGTGTTTTTTTTTCATTCGCGAATTTTCGAATTTAATCGGGGGTGTCATTGCCACTACACGGAGTTTTTATCAAAAATGGCCGCGCCACCTGACGGTATATTATAATTATATGGTGCCGCCGCTCCAAAGGCTAAAGTATAGAACGATTACATATATTCATTAACGTATGCTTTTGTGATAGCAGCTAGGTACATTGGATTTGATATTTTTTTGTGTGATTATATTTTTCAAGCCCTTTCATTTGATACCCACATGTAACGGATTGAAAAGATATATACGCACTAGGCAATTTCTAATGGAAATGATCATAATATCATTATAAGACAAAAAATAATAAAATAATAATATTATTATATACTAACTAAACCACATTTTTAACCCCCGATGCAAAAAAGAGGGGTGTTATAAGTTTGACCGCTATGTGTGTCTGTCTGTGGCACCGTAGCTCTTATATGGGTGGACCGATTTGAATGCGGTTTTTTATTTGAAAGTAGGGTTTTAGCGATGGTACTTAGACATGTTTCATCAAAATCAGTTCAGCCGTTTTTGAAATATTGAACTTTGAAGTGACAAAGTCGGGGGTTTTCCAACTTTTTGTTGGTTACGTTATAGCGTGCGTTGGTGCGGTGAAATGCAGAAACTTATTGCTTTATCTTTTTTCTTTATTCTTCAGGTTAATTAATACGACAGAAAATAAGGCGACAAATGGATTATGTTAACTTGCAATTATTCATTTTATTTACTGCAGTCGGTGTTTTATATATACCTACACACGTATACACTTGTTATACAAATAAAAAAACACATTCGTTTCGCTTGCGACGTAGGTAAATAAAAAAAATTAAAAACCCCCGACACAAAAAAACGCCGGCAAAAATAAAAAAAACGCCGCCAAAAAAGACAACTAAAAAGTAAAACGTAATTATGCACTACCACCTACCTAGCTGTTGCCCGCGACTTCATCTGCGAAGAATTCGTTTATCCCTATCCCGCGGGGACTATGCTGATTTCCCGCAAAATAAGCCTAAGTTAATTTAGTATAAGTACCAAGTAATCTTTTTTTTTTAAGCGTCGTCGGTGTCGGGTGACCACTAAGGTTAACAGGAAATAAAGTACAATGTTGTATTTTTTAAAGTATTTAAGTACCTCAGCGTTCCCGCGACACCTACGACGCTGAGATAAAAAAAATATTACTAGGTACTGATAATAAATTAACTTATGCTATTTTTGCGGGAAATAAGCATAGTCCCCGCGGGATAGGGATAAACGAATTCTTCGCAGATGAAGTCGCGGGCAACAGCCAGGTAGTGCATAATTATTTTTTACTTTTTAGTTGTCTTCTTTGGCGGCGTTTTTTGTTGGCGTTTTTTTTTCGGGCGTTTATTTTTATTTTTGCTGGCGTTATTTTGTGTCGGGGGTTTTTAATTTTTTTAATTTAAGTTTATTTATTTCATGTTTTTTAAACTGGTATATTTTTTTTAAAGTGTACTAGTGTGTTGGATATCCTGGCTACAGCATTAGCTCATCGTGTTGCCACCATTGCATTGTATGTAGAATCAAATGCTGATCAAAAGGAATCAAACACGACATATCTGCTATTATTTTTTCAAGAGTATACTGGTGTGCTGGATATCCTGGCTGCAGCATCAGCTGGCACTGATCAAAACGAATCCAAACACGACATTCGATGGTATTCTGGCAAAACAGAATGTGCAATTTAAAAAAAAAGTTACATTCATGGGCATAGGTACTCAATGTTTTCTGCTTTATTTATCTAGCAAAACCGTATAAAAAATAAATATTGTGCACTTATCCGGTTCTGCCAACTAGTGTTCTGGATATCCTGGCTGCAGCATCAGGCCGAGAATTCCATAATTTGCATAGTTATATAGCATACATGGGTGTTTCAAATTTTAGGTCCCAAATATGTTTGAAAGTAAAGTAAATACCCATTATGCGTCTAAGATTCCTACCGCAGCGAACAAAAGAGCTGATGATCTTGAAACGGCTGAACCGATTTTGATAGAACATGTCTAAGAACCATCGCTAGAAAACCTGCTTTCAAATAAAAAAAAACCGCATTCAAATCGGTCTACCCGTTTAAGAGCTACGGTGCCACAGACAGACACACAGACATACAGACACACAGGCACACATAGCGGTCAAACTTATAACACCCCTCTTTTTGCGTCGGGGGCTAAAAATAACACCCCTCTTCTTGCGTTGGAGGGTAAAAATAAAGCGCGAGCGAGCACATCACGCGGGCGATCCGAGGCAGTGCGCGGCAACCACTGAATAGCACACTCTAGGGGGCTCCAGACATACTTGTAGCGGAGAACAAAATCGCGGAAGTGAGCCGCGCCTGGTATTAGTAACCGTACATAGAGCATGGCCTGACTGACACACACTAGGCCGGTTTTTTAATTATGTAACCGATTTATCCCGCTGACTGATATATTTAATTGGATCCTTTCTCTACAATTCAGGTTGTGCTGTCTGCGTGTTCATCGTACTTTCGTTCGCTATTCGTGGACCACCCGTCACGTCACCCCATAGTAATCCTCAAGGACGTGGGTTTGGAGGAGCTGCGAACCCTCGTTGACTTCATGTATAAGGGTGAGGTCAACGTCCAGTACTGTCAACTGCCTGCTCTTCTCAAGACTGCTGAGAGTCTTCAGGTACTTGCCTCATCTATTTACAGGTGATAACAAATAGCGGGCGCTACACATTATAGTGCGTAATTTATATTATTGAATCAGGCAGGAGTTACTTTGCGGAGGTCCATATCAATGAATAAAAAAATTCTTTGCTCACCCGCGACCTTATGATAGCTACATCTAACATCAGAATCTGGTAGCATGGTGAACGGTTGTGTTGCTCTGAAGATGAGCTCTGGTTGAGTTCGAAACGCGTCAGTGTAGTGTGGTGGTGGTGGTGATAGATGGGTTTGTGTGATTTGTGTGTGTTCTTACAGTGTGGAGGTGGAGGAACTGCATGAACTTGCAATGTTACATAAACGTAGCTATCATGATATTGCGGGTGAGCAAAGAAATTCTTTTAGTTCATTGATATACTCGTAGTGCGTCTTTACCCTGCTAATGATTATCATGTTTGGATAGGAAATGTTATCTACTATCATTTGTCATACACCGATCATCGCGAAGTTAACTCAATCTTACTGTGCCATCATCACATTATGCTAACATCGTATAGCCGCGCTCACTGTTTTATGAAGCCTTAAAAGTATCAACTATTTATTAAAATAATTTTGAATCTACTCGTCTACTCTTCAAGTTATTTTAAATATGTACCTACGAGCACCTAACTATAAGTACTTAACTAGTTTATATTCAAATTATTCTAATTTCCATTTAATTAACGATTTCAGGTCAAGGGCTTAGCTGAAATGACCACGTTAAGCGCCGCGGGCATCGACACAAGAAACGTACCAGAACCAATGGAAGAGTGCCAATCCCAAGACACCAAAGAGTGTCAAGAGCCCCACGAGAGACTAGACGGTGGCGTGAAATGGGAAAGGGATGAGAGGCGTGACGCAAAAGATATGCGAGATGCCCGTGACAGAGAAGGCAAGGACCCCCGTGACACAAGAGACACTCGCGTAAGAGAAAATCGAGAATCAAGAGACATTCGTGACCACAGACTCGATCGAGAGCCTAGAGACCTAAGAGAACATCGCGACCATCGCGAAGTTAGAGAGTCCAGAGAGCCAAGGGAATCACGCGATCTCAGAGAGCCTCGGGAACCGAGAGAGCACAGAGAACCGCAAGATCCACGGGATTTGCGGGAGGTTCCAAGAGATTTGAGGGATAATAGAGATCGTGACTCTAAGGAAGCAACGGAAGCATCACCTCCGAGGATATCTCCATTACTGTCAGTCCGACGGTTTCGCAGCGAGGCCTCTGTGGAACGCCTTTTACCCACGCATCCTGCGTTGCCCAAAGATGAGCCGCCTGACGAACCAATGCGCCCTTCCTCACCTGAGGACGACACCGTATCAATAAGGTCTAATGGAGCACAAAACGATAACATAGGTAAGTTTTTTTATATTATGAAAGCCCACAAGGGGTGTGAAAAATGTATCTCAGTGATGGTGAAAACCACGTGGTGAAAACCACATCAAAATTCCAGAAATCGCCCAAATACAAATAGTACAACCAAATAAATTTTATATATAATATTATTTATTTAATAATATTTATTTCATATTTTATTACAAGACTTTTTCCCAACCTATTACTATGTAGAAAAGAAGATAAATATTAACGTTTGTTTCCTATAATATGTAGTTTCAGTATTTTTTGTCCAAAATTACATCGCTTAATGTAGATTGATCATTGACGTTTTAATTTGTAACTGGAATGGTTTAGCAGTGTTTTCTTTCGGCTTATATTATAATGTGGATGATGTGGATGACGCAAAGGGATGACAATGATTGTGACACCTTTCGTAAAATATTGCTGTAGGGCTACTATGAAATTCGAAATTCGTATTGTACCGTCCCTCTCACTCTCGTATGAAATAATATTAGCATCAGCGTGACGGTACGATAATGAATTTCGATTTTCGAATTTCGTAGTACCCCTACTGATACCCGTGTTGTCTATGCTTTAAAAAATAAGATCGTGACAGCTGTCAATATCGCCTGTCAGTGACGGCAGTCAGTGACAGACAGTTTGTCAGTTTATGAAAAACACTTCTTTTGTTACCTTTTGCTTGAGTTTTGTATTTACATAGTTAGTTTAATAGCTTTTAACAATGCTCAAAACCAGACAAAACTTAGAGCTTTCATGGATATATGTGCTTAAATCAATATTATTAGTTTTTCCGACGTGAATAAAATGTATGACTCAACCAAACTACTGTAACAAAATAAACAAGGACCTATTTTGTTTAACTAAGTACTTTTTCGATGAACTTACGAGTAGGATTGCTCACTTAACTATTTGTAATTAACAGCTTGAACAGCAGCTCGGTTTTGATATCGTTTTATCACGTTCCAGGTATAAACATGACTATAAACAGTCATGGCGGCGTGCTGGGCACAAGATATTCTCCAGTGGAGCAGAGGCTGAGCGTGCTGAATGCGATCTCACATCCGGGGCTGCCGCACCCTTCTCATGCCTCCTTGCCGAGTCCCCGCAATGAGCCTATCGCAGGGCCATCAGGCCTGCCACCAGTTCAACAAGTACCTTTGGTAAGTAGAAATAGTGTAAGCTGTGAAAACTTAAATGAACTAAAATAATTTCTTTGCTCACCCGCAACTTTATAATAGCTAAGTTTATGCAAAATATGTGTGTTCATGCAGTTCCTCCACCTCCACACTGTAAGAACACACACAAACCCACCTATCACCTCCACCACACTACACTGACGCGTGTCGAACTCAACCAGAGCTCATCTTTAGAGCGACACAACCGTGTACACCATGCTACCAGATATTAGACAGATGTTGTTTTGTGGAGTCTAACCACACTACACTGACCCGTTTTGAACTCAACCAGAGCTCATTATTCAGAGCAACACAACCACCATGCTACCAGATGTTAGACAGATATTGTTGCATGGCGTCTAACATCTGGTGGCATGGTGTATGGTTGTGTTGCTCTGAAAATGAGCTCTGGTTGAGTTCGAAACACATCAGTGTAGTGTGGTGGTGGTGATGGGGGGGTTTCTGTGATTTGTTTGTGTTCTTACAGTGTGGAGGTGGAGGAACTGCATGAACACACATATTTTGCATTAGCTTAGCTATCATAAGGTTACGGGTGAGCAAAGAAATTATTTTAGTTCATTGATATGGAAATTGATATGCAAAGTAAAGCCTGATTCAATAAATTATGTGAAAATTTAATTTAAATTTAAATTCAAAATTCAGTGCCTCAATGTAAACACCACCTAGCAATCTAGTAAAAGTAAATGTTTACCTGTAAAAGTGATTGTTAAGTGTTGTGACTAAATTATTCACCAAATTCATATATTTTGTGATATTAAGGGGCTCTTTCACCACCTATTGATTCATCTTAACTGATGGATAATGATAAATGTGATGCCCTCTCCCTCTATTCAAACAGAACAAATAGACGGCACTTCACATTTATCCGTGAAATAAATTTAATCAATGGATGGTGAAACAGGGGGTGTGCCTTGTTATTCGGAATTTCCCAGATTTTGGGTAGTTAATTTAATTCATCAGGATACTTGTGTTGTTGTTGTAATTACAAAGTTTTTTTTAATTATTGAAAAGTCAATTGAATACAACAGCGAATGGGGTATATCAAAAAAATATGTAGGCAATACTGAAATTTCGCTCCCAATTCCACATGTATGGAATTTTGGTTGTTTTATTTTAGTAAATTAATTGTTAAGTTACTAGGAAATTACATTTGTAGCTTATATATATATTTAGTATTTAAAAGTGTATCTGAGAAATTAATGATTTCTTGCCTCCATTCTTCTGATGTAGTAAAATTTCAACATTTTTATAGTTTGTAACATTTTTTGATTTGTAAAATTTCAGTCACTAAAGAAAGAAGTTGATTGGGACCGGAGCAATGAAGATAAAGCTGGCGAGTCATCATCTGATTATAGAATACAACATGAATCTGTAAGTACTCTAATGAAATTAGTTACCTACACTTATTCACTGTAAAAGATAATATTTTACTGGTAAACCATCTGGCATGTCATTAATAAAAATAAAGAATAATTAGACTTGAATTCCTGTGTATATTAGTGGAGTCAAACTAGCAAGTTCTGGCACAAGCAATGTACACCAAACCTTATTCTGACAATCCTAAAAATCAGTCCGGCAAGGCAGAGTATGCAAAAATATTTGACACATCATACTGGCCCTAGAAAAAGAGTTGTATAAGATATTTGCGCATGCTTTGGTGTGTCAAATATTGGTACTGGTGACTGTACAGCTAAGTTATTAACATTGCATAAATACTATGATCAGTATTGAAAATGCTTATAAAGAAAATGACAAAATATTATAACAGGAGGTTTCACCATTCCTCAACAATGTCCAGAAAGTAAATAGAGACAAATCATAAGCTTTGTAACTTTGTAGCTTTATTCTGAATAAAATAGAATTAATGTTTTTTGAGAATGAAATTTTAATTTTATTTGTATGTTTGAATTCTTCTGGTACAAATTCGTGATTTTTTTTTTCTGTCAAATGTGCTGTCATTTTTTTTTTACCACCATTTTTGCTGCCACAATCCGCTAGTCAGACTATCTGCTTCTATCTGTGTCATGTTGATGGTTTTTGGTTGCACTAAAGTACTAGAACCTTGTCATGGAATATTTCTATGATTCTTTTAGTGTTTGCTATTATATTATCTTTTAACGCGGATAAGCTGTAATTGTTGCTGTAGTTTGGCAATTTTATTTGAAAGTTATCACAATCTTACCTGAAGTTTGAAAAAAATAAATAAACATCAAATGAATTTAATTTATAATTATAAACTGAGTAGGTACTTAAATAATATTAAATACATGTCTTTAAATCTATGTTAATGTTGTGATAACTTTTCTGTATTGACTGGTGCATGTTTTATGTGTTGTAATTAAGTCAGTTTTACTAACTATTTTAACTAATGATCAAATATGGGGCATATAACAATAAAGTCACTTCACATCCCTATTTCCTATTGTTACAGTAACAAAAAAAAAAGTTAGATGCTTATAAAACCTACCTGCCCATCTTCTCAGTTATCTATACTGAAAAGTGTGTAGTAATAGTTAGTTACTTTTGATAACTAAAAAAATGCACAGTAGTGACACTGATAAGGAGGCTGTTTGTAACCCCTTCTTGTTGTTGTTTAATAAGCGTGTGAAACTTGGTTCAAATCAAATAATGTAGAAAGATTTTACTTCATTAACACTTAACCTTATAAAAAGTGACAAATAAATAAAGAATAATTTCACCTAATAGCAATATCTAAATGGCGACTTATTTATTTGAACTAAGTCTATCAGATGAATCGCGATAAAGCGTCAATAAAATAACATTGTCTCCCAATTTATTTCCTTGCCCAATCATATTTTGCAGTGTAGTTATTGGTGTTTTAAGTTATGTGGACGTTGATTTTTAATTCAATGCATGCTTGTTTGATATGCTGCGCTATTTTGAACATCGAGTACTATGCCTTGCTGTCAAGAAGTTGACCTTCATTTTGTTGGCCATCATTTTTATATCCATTCATTTTGTTTGATATATATTTTGGGCAGATGTATATTTTAACTTTGGCCATATACATGCATTTGTTTGTGTACGAATCGGTGATTCTGTACGCGCGCGCGTTGCTAAGCAACAAGGCATTACGCGTAGCCGGCTCCCGGGTCACTCCTGCACATTTATTGGGCAAAAATGAGCGTCAACTTCTTAGATAAAGGAAATTAAAAATTAACCGAGACTGCATTACCATTTAGACAGTAGTGGTAGCGATATTGCACACAGTTTGGTCCATGAACAAATAGAAGACGAAAAAAGAAGTTGATGTTCTTTTTTGTGGTTGCAGGAGTACGAAGGGTCAGCTAGGGTGCGAATTGAGGAAGGGGAGAGAGGGTACCCTTGCATACACTGCGGTGCTGCCTTTCCTCACCAGAGCAAACTGACCAGGCACATACTGACCACTCACACACTCGACACGCTGAAGTATCGGGATGCGATACTGAGCAGGCCGCTGGGGTTGCCCTTGATGGCTCAGTTCGCTGATTCCCCGTACATGTCCATGCCGACGGAAGAGTCGCCTATAGATTTGGACTTGGGGCCCGTCGAGCCGGGAAATGTAGTGCTGTGCAAGTTTTGCGGCAAGAGTTTTCCCGACGTGTCGTCTTTAATAGCACATCTGCCGGTGCACACCGGAGATCGACCTTTTAAATGTGAATTTTGCGGAAAGGCGTTTAAGTTGAGGCATCATATGAAGGACCACTGTAGAGTACATACTGGTAAGTCATTCCCTTTAATTTCTTTATTTTAATGATATATCTCTGAATAAGTACAGAGATTCATGCTTCTAAATATAATATTTAATTAATTTTACAGGTGAAAGGCCCTTTCGGTGTGTGTTATGTGGAAAGACGTTCTCTCGGTCAACGATTCTAAAAGCTCATGAGAAAACCCACTATCCAAAATACGCGCGGAAGTTTTTGTCCCCGAGCCCTGTAGATACTGAGGAAGAAAGCCCACACCAATGAGGATGGCCGGCTATAGTGTACAATTGACGTGTGAGTGTATATTAATCAATAATGTACCTCGTTCTTGGAAATAGGCAATGTGGAGCGAGCAGTGGTATCGGTTGAACAAATGAAGGACAATATGTTGTAATTTATTAAGAATGTGATTAACGCCGAAACTGTGATCTGAACGATAATGAATAATATTTGATATTTCAATAGATAAATGTCACACGAAAGTGGTTACTTCTTGGATTTACTTTTCGAAGATGAGCGTTTATGTTTCTTGTTTCCTTTGCTTATTCTTTATAAGCATTAGGAACATTAGGTGCTTTGTTTACGCTTTAGATAATAATTGAAATCTCATCGTAGGATGGGTCTTGTAGACGGCATAGCCAAAGTTAGCTAGTGAAGTAAAACTTCTTTTGCGTTGTTTGTGTTAAATTTAAAATGATGTGAGTAGCTTTTCGTTCGGAGTGTTTGCTCATTATCTGGCTTCTTATTTCTGTGACTGTTCCTTATCATGAGCACTCAAGTTTGGTTGCCAATTCGAAGCTTTTCTATTTAACAAAGATTGTAAAGTTTTTAACACATTGGTTTAGAACTGACGTAACCTTAGAGACTTGCTTACTTATTATAAGTAGTTCATCTCTCAGAGTTGATTTGATAAACCAAATTAAAGATTGATAATGAGTGCTTTAAGTATTATTATTAGAGACCATAGGACAATTGCACTCAATAAAATATAGTTTCTAATTAATAAAAGAATTAGGGATATGAGATTAAAACTAATTTAATGTCTTTCGAAGTAAATGACGCACGCTCCCCTGAGGTAATTCAAAAGCAATATTACGACATATAAAAATGTAAATAACATATAGTTTGATAATATCGGATTTATAGGAAATTTATTAGAATGTAAATTATGCTTCAGTAGCTCCGTATTTGGTGACATGGGGAGAGCTGTGGATGTGTGATCCTGGGAATCAAAGCTTTAAACGCTGTTTCTTCTGTGCTGTCTGATATCACCTATACCTCTTCATCCGCGCACGCGCAAGCGAGTCATCCGATCAGACATTCGTACATTATAAATATCCACAAACGTAAAAACTAAATTTGAGATGCAAGAGGCATAGTCTGAATATAAAAATATATGTTAAATTTTCTATATATTTTTCATACTGCAAAATGACATTGTTTTATTGTGAAAAGGAGTTTCAAATGCTTAGAGGTAACTAATGACTAGATCGTAATTCTAATTTCTAGTTTCATTACTAATTTGCTTTAGTTAATTGATCAGACTTGCAGCTTTATTTTATATAATAATTTTTTGTTTATATTTGGTAAGTAAGTAAACATTTACTGAAAAGCATTTGAAACTTTTCGCATAACCACTGTGTTCATTAAATTCAACAGAGTCAAATACAGGGATATTTTTATGGATTGTAACATTCATTAATTTTTTTCAACGCCGACAACAGACTTTGTAGACATTTTAACGGTTTTCGCAATCTTCTGTCTGGCTCGTACTTCGCAACCAAAACTGTTTGTATATATCGTATATATGCTATTTCATCAGAACATTTGAACTAAAGCTTTGATTTGATATTGATTGAAAGTTGGCTCACTTTAGTCTGTAAGATTTCTTGATAATCTTTCTAATTTTGTTTATCTTGGTTTGCTCACGGTACTCCCTAGAACATACAGTTTTATCTAAGACCGAATATCATTATTATAAAAAATACATAATAGATAGTCTAAACTAGTCTATAATGCCCTATAATTTCATAATCTATGTGACCTAAGTACATGGGGACATATCAATTTAAGTATCAAAATTAAAGTGTTTTATTACATGTCTTAACTACCTGCGCAACTTGTTTAAATTTTTGTGTTGTACTAGTAAATAAAAATATTATCAGTTTCTATTTTAATGAAGGCGTAGAATTTTGTCAATATCTTAATTATAAGAAGATTAGTAGCTGTTTATTTGAAAATTATTAAACGAAAGTATTATAGTAATATTAGGAAAAGAACTGTGATATACAAAAGTAAGGACACCATCTGGGAGTTAAAATTTCGATCTCAGAATGTGATGCGAACCGTTTATGCGTTTTTAAACCGAAAGGTTGATTTTTGTTAAGAAAGAATAATCAGAACAAAATTTTGAGATGTGGTTTTATAAAATTTAAATAATTGAAATTGATGATTGAAGAAATTAAAAATACTAACTTATTTAATTTAATTAGTGTTTAGCCCTACGATCGTTTAAGTACTACTTTTCATTGTCCTTTTGAATAATATCTTACTGTTTTTAATTTCAGAATAATTTCGAGCTAAGTATGTTAACACGTTAACAGTACCTACATGCAATTTCGAATAAGAGATACGTTGACATAAATTTATATGTTGAAGATAAACTTCCATTGTAATAAACGTGTTTTAATATCTAAGAGGCGCTTATATTTTTTTCTATGATTAATAAACGCCTTACATTCCGAAATTATTCCAGTGTGTGCAAAAATGTTATTTTTATTGCAAATGCCACCGATATTTTGTAGTTGTATTTACCTATAACGTATTTGGTAAGTCTTAATAATATCAATTGCCAACTTTATGTCCGGGAGTACCGTATGCCTGTGCATATGGCAAGTGAATTTTAAGAGAGCTTATTTGGGTGACATTGGATGCTTACAATTGACGTATATCCATCAAAAACGATATATGTAAACTGGAAATTGATGAGAAACTAAGCATGAAATTATTAAGAGCGTTTATACCTGCTGAGCTGGCAACGTTGCATTTTTTATGTTAGTTTTTCTCGATTATTCTATAAAAATTGAATGAAAATTAAAAATGTGGTCTGACAGAACTCTTCTTAGTAAGTATTTAAGTTAATGTGTCTACTCCAATAATTATTTGTTATAGACTTTTATTTTCTTTAAAAACCGTTAATAAACATTAATTCGTTTTTAAAGAATATAAAGTATCACGAACAATTATTGGATTAGACAAATTAACTTATAATAATATACTAAGAAGAGTTCTATCAGACCATATTTTTAATTTTCATTAAATTTTTAGGGAATAATCGAGAAAAATCTAGAAAAACTAACAAAAATGAACGTTGCCAGCTCAGCAGGTATAAATGCTCTTGAAAAAATTAACTTAAAAAAAATATTGTATTTATTTTCAGCCAGTGCTCAATACGAAGTGAATAATGATAATGGTAACATCTAGGTAACATAAACTAATAACAAACTGGCAGACATACTTAAATTCGAGTCTAAAATGTCATTGAAAAAATAAGCTACTTTGAAGTCACTCGTTAAGTATTTTTAGGTTGACTTGTTTTGTTTTACAATGTAAAGATGATATGTGTATTAACCTTACGATGTGGTAGTGTTTTAGAAAGCTCTTCCAAATGCACGTGGTGAACCTTATTATAATGTTGATAGACCGTGCAGTAAGTAACCTCATGGAGATTGTGTGGTTTAATTAATGAAAAATCTAATTGAACGAACTAAGCGCGTCTTTTACAAACACACATTTAATACACATTCCACACTAATTTACCGCTGCTAGTACTTCTACGCTGTTTCTTTATTTTACCCAGTAATTTAACTTTTTTTTTGTAAAATACAACCTAGCTAAATTACCGCAAGTTTCAAGCGGAGAAACAAAATTAAATGTTGATACCTATATAAATATAAAATGTAAATGCATTTTAGGTATAGATTGGTAGATGCGCTACTTCCCGGAGCTAGATTGTTTAAAAATGTCTAGTAAGGCAAGAAAAAGAAAAAAAAGACACGGATGTTGCTATTTGAAAAGCTGCACTCTTTTTGTTTTCGGATTCGAACGTTACCAAACATTATAGCAATATGAAACCTTGATTAATGTTCCTCTTCTTATTTTAAGAAAGATTGAATATTTACAATTTACATAAATAATTAATAGCAATATATAAATCAATAAATAATGAAGCGAATTATCAAATTTGTACGAGTTTTTATCGAAATAGTTTTATAATAGAACAGAATGCAGTTAAAAACATATTTTGTTTCCTAACTTTCAGAGGTACTATTTATTAATAATCAATTAATATTTATGAGTAATAATATTAATAGAATTATATCTTTATGTATTGACGTGTTGTACATAGACAGTATGGTGAATGTTGATAGTCAATTGTAACATACATTACATGAGCAATAGTTGATACGACCCCCAAGTGCAGTTATTCAAATCTTAACATAAACCTATTGTTGCCACGCCCCTGCAAACTCACGCCGTTAGCACAAATAAAGTAAATATACATTTTAATATATATGTATATGGAGTTACATAGTAGTTTTTTCTGAAGTATCTACAAAGCATGATAAACTTAAAAACACTAGCACGAAAAACGCTGGTTTTCAAAATTAGATTTAATGTAGATTGATTTTACTTCAAATTGTGACCACAGTTTTATATTTAGAGTGCCTCTTGCCTATACAAGACTTATATAAAGGCTGCAAATCACGGAATATATGTAGCGAATAAACTATTGTAAAAGATGTACATTTTATGGTGAAAATTGTAACTTGGGTTATGATATGTAGTCGTCGGACGGGAACGCTGCGATGTTTGTCAGCTGGTATGGTTTACTATCGTAGTGACAAGTTCTAGCATCCAAAGCAACTCTTTCAGGGAATATCCTTGATTTTGATGTTGAGACAGCGAATTGAGACTTTAATTTGACACTGGTTCATTGCTGTTTCAATGTTGAGATCAGGTGTGATACTTTCTTTAAAACAAACCATTTTTACACCATCTCCATAGCAAGTGCATTCCAATCGTATGATTTCTTTATTCTAGCAGCCAGAGGTACTTTAATGTCACCAGTAATAATTACTTTTATTCAAATAAACTTTAGTATGTATTAAGATTCGTCCACAAGATCGAGATGTGTAGGTTTTAGTGGGAGTGTTAATTGTGACTTAATTAACCTACCATTTTTAAGTGGCATACCTAAATATAGAACTTAATTGCAATTTTTCTAAGTTCCTGTAGGTTTATTAATTATTGTATATTGTACAATTTGTTTTAATAATAACGTGTTTAGTATAAATGATTTACATTTTAAATGTTTGTGACTACCTACTGTATCTGTTAGCATAATATTAAAAACAGCATAAGTTACTTCTGTTGGTTACAAACCGGCATTCATTTTAGAAAAATAATTTCAACACAGAATATACTTACTTTAATTTCAAGTGATTTAGCTGTTTTCAAAATTATGCTATAAGTAATCAATTTTTATTCAGCACAAGTTCAAATAAAGTAGGTCCACCTAATTTATAGAATTGTTTCTTCATCAATCAATCGATGAATTTTTCATAAGCTGTTTAATTTAACAATCATTGTTGACATTGTAGATTAGAAAAAATCTGTTTTGCCTTTTAACAATATTATCTATTAAATAGTTGATAACGTTGTAACAAAAAGCTGAACTTTTTGTTAAATAATATATTGCAGCAACCATAGTTACAGAAATATCAGAAAGATCAAGGATCAAATTGGTGTAATGTTTCGTCAATTGGGCAACAGTCTTAACGGAGTCCCTTTGCTGTTGATCATTGTAACTTTTGAAACAAATATAAGCATATCATAGCTGTAAAAATACAATTTTGACAAATAAAAGCTCTACAATCATTACAAAACTGCTTTTTACTCTCACTTGAAGTCCATTTTGAATGTTCGAGGTACGTTTGTTTTTATTTTGATATACATATAATAGGTATCTCAATGTTTCCTAATCCTGTTTGATTAACTTCACATGCAACTTTCGTTACAGTTGTGTCTGGATATGACATGCGCTTCGCCGAGCATCCCAAGTCCCATTCCGCCGCGAAGCCCCACTGCTATGCCGATCTGGTCGCCGTTGCTGGCATTGCAGGCGTGCCGATTGCGAAGGTACCTCAGCGATGACTGCATGTCGTATCAAAATAGACATTTACTCCACTCTGAAAGGCGGCGCTGCGGTGTCTGCCTCGCCTCTTTCCCTTCCGCTTGGCTCCTAGAGCGCCACGCCGCTTTGCAGCATGCCTCGCAGACTTCTTGCGACGACAAACCTTTCGTCTGCGAACAATGCGGGCAGAGCTACAGATATAGATCTGCTTATGTCAAACACCGAGAGCAAAACCATCGAGCCAGACTACCTGCTGACAAACTGTTTACCTGTGACGTCTGCGGCATGCAGTTCCGCTATCTGAAATCTTTCAAAAAACATCGCCTCAACCATACATTGGAACGTCTCCACACTAAAAATACTGATCCAACTGATAGTGTTGATCAAGTTTCTAGTACAAACGAGGCTTTGCTAGGTCGCTGTGGTGAGATGGATCTTTCCATTAAAAAGAAATGCAGAGCTGAGAACACTAGAAGTCCTCCAATCGAAGTTCATGATGAACAAGACAGTACTGTTGATTCAAACGGCCCAACGGAATCTATAGTTACAGTTGACGATTCGACTGACTGTAGAAACTCAAGCGCTGAAAGTGAAACAAGAAGAGAGGATACTCCCGCCGAAGAGAGAAGGCACGCGCCGGTGTCATTCGCAAGTGTTAGTTCAATTGCAGATAGTTCTGAAAACGAGTCTCGCCCTGACAGCAAAAATGACAGTGCGAGTTCGCATTCTGGTATCTTGGGTTTCTTGCAAAACGACGATAGGCAAAGAGACAGGGAGAGGAGGTTCGCATGCCCGTTTTGCGGAAAATGCGTAAGATCCAAAGAAAATTTGAAGTTGCACGTTAGAAAGCATACTGGAGAACGTCCGTTCGTATGCTTGTTTTGCGGACGAGCATTCGGGGGCAAGAGCGACTTGACTCGTCACTTGCGCATCCACACCGGGGAGCGACCCTACCACTGCGAGGCGTGCGGCAAGTGCTTCGCCCGCGCCGACTATCTGTCGAAGCACCTCACGACACACGTGCACAACGCGCGCTGATGCGCGTCCGTTACCGTCGACGCTGTCGCCGCTGGCACGAAATTCACCGCGCCGTCCTCCGTTCAATATTCGCATACCTCTATATTTATTGATCGAGTCATATTATAACATTAAATCGGAATATTTTTAATACATTTTTGAACTTTACACGAATGATATAAGCAGGTTTCATTAGACGTTCACTGGACTGTTTTTATTTTGGAGTTGTTTATGAATAGGTAGATTCAATAGTTTTTGATAATCTTCTAATAAGATGTATCTTGACACGTAAAGATAGGGAAACGAAGATGGCCAATGCTTTTAAGTGAAACCCAAGTTTTTCTAATTTCTCTACCAAGAAAACAGTTATTGAATGAACCTAGGTAGATGATTCCGAGAGTTCAGTTTTGGAGGAGTTTCAATTGGTCTTTGTATCCGTCAGCGAACGATCAATGATACCGCGCAACACAAACGGGTGATAATGTTATTAGATAAATACGTAATTGTGTATGTTTTCATTAATTATGACGACACTTTTGTTATTGTTAACAAAATGCTTCAAATAGTTTCTTTTGCCATATTTTTATATGTCACTGTAATTGTAAGATTTAAATAACTCATTCCATTGAAGAGTAATTAGAGAATTGGTAGTCGTGACGATAGGTACATAAGTAGGAGAATGCAAAAGCTGTGATTTGTACGATTAAGACCAGTCAACCAGTTAGGACATCGAAAACATTTTGTATATTTTAATTTAATAAATAAGCGAGTAATTTAAAATCGCGTTAAAGTAAGCAAATATAGATTATAAGAAATCTCTCTGTGCCAAAACTCTTACCTCATACAAATAAACAGATGTAGATAAATGAATTTTCAACCATTGTTTTTGAAGTCCTGCCTACGTTAGTAAAAACATTGTTTTTATTAATGTAGGTGCGTCTAAACGAATTTTGTTTGATTTTTTATAGATATGTACAATTTATACAATTAGTTCAAACTTATAGCATTTTTACTTTATCTATTTTTTAAATGATTAATCCACTTTTTCGTCCAGTCGAACCTAGACGCTTCTACCTTAGGTAAGGAGCAGGCGACTCTAAATAAGTTAGTTACTGAGTTTTAGAACTTAAATATTGGTCTGCATTGTCCCATTCAACAACGCTGTAATACAATGATAACTGCCGCATTTGTGATAATTCCTTAATATTGTTCCCTGAGAAAGTGTTTATATCGAAATCTTGTTCGGCTTCCTTTCATTGAACGATCAATAATTTTACTTTTACTTCATAAAGTTCCAAAAGACACAACATTTACATATACAGCACATACTGGACACAAAAGTCGGTTACGCGAACTTCTGCGAACTACCTATATAAATAAATGAACTTCCAATATAAACACATTCTCACTGTTTTCAAGTAACTATAAAGTGTCAATTATGTACATGATATAAACTAAGATTTAAGTATGACCGACATTTTAAGAATAAGTAATTTATCAAACGGGCTTTGCAGACTATTTTTCAGAGAAAAAATTAATGCAATAGAAGTAGTTTAATAGTTATGAAGATCTACATTTTATAAAGTTTTAATGTTGATTATAGACAATGCAACGAAAGCAAATGAAACAGGATCTATTCGAATAATTTCAATAATGCTTTGAAAAAATACAGTAAGTATTGTTTATTTTTACGAGAAGCTTTTGTTATTTTTTAAAGAAATGATACACATAGATAGGAAGAGTGCTGTTATTATTATACTGTTTTAAGTTTGCCAGAGGGATTTAATAAGTAATATTAGGTAGGTAGTCGAAAACTTCTAAGTATAAACGAGAAGCAATACTCTGAATTTTTATTTTAACTTCTATTTAAATACTCTGTACAATTTTACAGAGGGAACTCGTGACTGGTTAATATATTTTCACTGCGCCGTTAATTGGATTAAACCAACGTCCAGTTTTTTTGCGAAAGTATTTTTTTTTTCAAGTCATTCGATGTTAACACTGACAAGTGATCTGATCACACCATACCTACCTATACTTCATTTAATTTAGAATTGGAGGCCACAGCAACATTGTATTGCGGCTCGTGAACTGTAATCTCTTTACAATTTGTACTAGAATAACAATTGACGACACGCAAATAAAGTGGCATGAAAACAATTTTATTTTGCGGCTCCCAGACTATTGTACTGGACTATTTGCTAGGTAAGAAATAGTTGACCAGACGCAATACAATGTTGCTGTGGCCTCCAATTCTAAATTGAATGAAGTATAACTTTATTCGATTTTTGGTTGAGGTATAAATTTTCATAACTTTCATCTTGCATGTGCAGAACAAACAAGCTGGCTTAACTATTAATGGTGAATTTCATATCATATATGGAATAACATACAAGTGACTTCCATTTCATGTGCCTCGTATTTTTTAATAATATTTACTCATATATGTTTTTCTTGGTCGATGATTTATTTCATTAAATTTATTGCGTAGGTAAAAATTTTAAAAAACGTAGTCTTGAATATTGATCAGTTTCGTGTTACTTCTGAAAATGATGAGGTTTGAACAGTACCATCGAAATAAACAATGAAAAATGCAAAATTGTGTATAATGTAGATATTTGCCATTAACGTCAAATTTAATATAAAATTATATAATATATTAATATTCAAAATTGATGTTGACTGTTTTTATAATTATATGATCGGTAGTTACTTGATGTTGTGGTGTAATTAGTGTCTTATAGACTTAAGGTATTAACCACTCAAGATTACTTCGCTGCCGCATCGTAGAACCCCGATTGTTGCCACTTTTATACATATGTAAGTAAACAGTTTTGATATTCCATAATATTGATAAGTTTATAAAAGAACATCAGGTACGCGTTTGTAACTTTGAGTGGTTTATTATTTTGAACTCTCTTAGTGTTAACTATTGGTGTGGTATTCTTTATATTTGTTCATGTAATATAGATATCTCTAACATAAATAATTTTAAATCAGATTCTTAACTATACTCAGCACTGCAGAAGATTGTAAATATGCAAGTGCTAACCAGGACAAATGTGATAAATTAGAATGTAAGGGTTTTTTCTGTTTCATTTCAAATTGTAAAGAATTTTAAAAGAAATTTAAATTTTACCAGTTTTAATTACAAGATAAATTTATAACATATCTTCTGATGACACTGTTTTTTTTTAATCTGCACGTTATTGTATTCTCGCGATTTACTCAGAACAAATTGTTAATGAATGGGCTTTATTTGTTTAAGTGCCTATACAAGTATTTTCCTACGTTTTAAAGATTGTAACTTTTGGTAACCTATCTCAGCTCCTACCAAAGTCTGGTGACTTAATAAAATAAGGCCTGGTCTCCGGAGTCGGCAAGTTAATGAAGCTACGACGACGCACAATTTAACCACTGTAAATCGTTATATCTCCGTCCATTCGAAATAATTATTTTTTCTTTTACTTATATGCATAAACTGAACATTTGTAAGGGGATTATGTTTATATTTGTCGATTGATTTGTAAAGTCCACTGAGTATTGAAGGATACGGTGGATCTATGTAACAACCATGTAGCCGCGTGAATCGAATGAGAATACGACGCTACCGGTTTAGGTTTTTGCTTTGGGGTTAAATCTGTAGTAATAAATGCGAGATGTAGTGATTGCTATGATTGTGATATTAATTTAAGTCGCCGAAGCAGTGGCGAGAGGAGTCTCCAACGTGCGCGAGCCAACGAAGACCGAATCTAGACTGATTTTCGGGTAGAAGTCAAGTAGGCCAGAAGTTTCGCAGTCAATAAATTATGTTATATTCGTAAATAAAAATAAAATTTTATTTGAAAAGTCTTAAGAGCCAAAACAATGCAATAGTTCATGTCGTTCTAAAACAATAAGAGAGTTTATTTAATTTTAAACAAAACATTATACAGAATTTTTTATATACCAATCTTAAATAATTTTTCAGATGTATTGATTTTTATACGTCTCCATATACAACATTGAATAGAGGTAACTATAGATAACGTAGATGGGTCTATTAACCGCGTGGTGCTACAAAGTGTAATGATATGTGATAGAAACTGTTCTACAGAGACATTTTATTTATTGAAGCTTCCATAGGTAACTAAATATAATCACTACATTAAATACTAAACACGACAATTTCAGCAATAATTTTGTTTAGGTGTTATTGCGTAAGGGATTTATTTTGGTCCAGTATTCTTAAAAGTATCTTGTGTCTCTAAGAACCAAAGTACCTATCCAATAATCTTAGAATGTGTTTGTTGAATGGTGGTTAGCCTTTCAGGTAGATAAATGGGCTACGCAATTTAGTCGCCCTGCCCTATGAAGATTGATGTAGGGCAAGGCAAGTCCGGGAGAGCCATGTTTCGAGTTATTTCCGTCTTCACGATACCAGTCAAGATATAATTTGGTAGCAGAACCTGCCTAATTATATGTAGTTAGTGAATTTTCAATAAGGTCTTTTCGTCAGCACTTGACACTCGATTTGAAAGTGTATTAGGTAAAACTGATTTTCGCCTTATTTACTTTTAACCGTGGGATAATGTTTTTAAAGTGTATTTTTATTTTTACTAATAGGGATGATCTAACAAAAACTAAAAAATCTGTGCTTGATCGCCAGTAAACAAGTCAAAGTGGTTTTTAAATTATTTAATTTATATTTGTTTAGTATTGGAGTTATATAATGTAATACATTTATTACACTTGAAAACTTCTTCACTTAATAAGCAAATATGTATAGATTTAATTTGATTTGTCTTCATTTAAAACCAGTAGTATCAACTAGTATGTAGTAAGTACTTGCTGTTATAAAAATAATATATTTTTATTTTTTAGGTTGACCTTGTCAATTTTCAGATATTATTATGATTGTTATACAGAAGGTGTCATGTTTTTATAATTTTAAGGTAATGGATAAACCAACAATGTTTAGAAAATTTCGTGAACACAAGACATACAATAAAATAGTCCATTTCATTAAAGTATCTTGTCCATTGTCCAAATTAACTTAGGCATAGTTCCATATTTTGGATGTGTATTATATCTACGATCTAAATTAAAAGCTATTGTGTATATTATTTCATTCAATATCGATGTGCGAAATTATAGTAAATGTCTTGGATCTCTAAAAATAAGAAAAAAAAGACAAAAATACTTTACTAAATTTCTAAATGTGCAATAAATGTGTGTTGTAGTGTTACCATTAGGCGTAAAATGATTAGCGACAAAAACATTTTTACCAAAACGTTAATATCGTAATAGTTGACAATTTGTGTGTTCAACATGTAATTGATCTCATTTTATGTTGGTAAGAATGTGTTTGTTGCGCAATAAATTGAATATTTGGCACTTTAAAAAAAGGCACATTTTCCTAAAATAATTAAAAACGGTTTGAAAACGTGTTGAAAATGGATTTGTTGGCAATTAATTTCATAATGAAATATATTTGTTTCATTAATTGAAGTGTCTTTTATTTCACCGTTTCTTGTTTCGACACCTGACGCCCGATTCAACAAACGAATTTGCTTTTAGAAATCAATTTCCGTTTTGAAACCTTTGCTTTTAGCTTTAGAATTTTTACATTTACAATAAATAAATAAAATCGTTTAATTCAGATCGCAAAGAATCCATAGTTTTGTTAGTATACAATGAAGACATAATCTCCAGTAGGTATTTTGTACAAATTATTAATTTATTTGCCAACAAAATAGGTAAAGAAACTAAAGAAAATATTATAATAGTCGTGTAAAAATATCTGACACGCCCTTCCGGCCCTGGAAATGGAGTCGTATCAGATATTTATGCACGCTTGTTGTGTCAGATATTGGTGCTGGTGACTGTACCTATAAACAAACAATATTTTAGAAAATTAATCATATAAAGCCAACATTTTGTTTTAGGTAAGTAGGTAGGTACCTAACAATAATGCGCCGGCCAATACCGAGTTGAACCCAAAATGCTTTCATAATCATCAGTTAACCACTACCCTGCCATTTGTAAAATACTTACTACGTTGTTGCTAAAAAAATATTTGTAAAAAAAAGTTGCACGGTTTTATTCAAAATAAAGATAGTAATGATCTAAATAATGTACCTACCAGTCCTACTGAAACCTAAAAATAATTCAATAGGTCTTAGGTACCAGTCATCACACCACACTCTCCTCATCACTCAAGAAAGATTAGAGAAAAACAAAATCGTGGGGCCGTATCGTTGGCGGTTTTTTTTTATTCTTCCTCGCTTTTAGTCGCAGCGCCGGAACTGAGTAAGTAGACATAAGACCTACGAATAAAAATAATTATTATTCGTAGCATAAGACATAACTTTATTTCGACACCAAACTTATAATCCTACTAATATTGTAAATGTGAAAGTTTGTGAGTGAGTGAGTATGTTTGTTACTTCTTCACGCTGAAACGGCTTGACGGATTTAGATGAGGCGAAAAGTTAGTTTATAACCTGGATTAAAACATAGGATACTTTTATCCAGATATTCCCACGGGATAGGGGTAAAATCTCTAAATAACAAAGTAGGTACGATCGAGAAATAACCAACATTGTTAGGTACGAGTAAGTACTGGCTCACTGGCTCAAAGTAGCGTAGGTATTGAAAATGGTTGCATCAGTTGCATGGGATTTTAAAGTTGTTCAATTTCACAGAAAGATAGGTAAGTATACCTATGGTGGAAACCAAAGAATGCAAAGACGGTGTACTCGAAGTTCGGCGGTAAGAGGGTTCGTATTAGACAGACCGCTCGTAAAACTGCCAGCCAATCGAGGCCGAATAAAAATGCTTTAAAGTCGGGTTAGTGCGGGTTCTGTTCCCATTAAATACCAGCGTAGCTTATAAAAGCTATCGATTGCCGTAAAATAATGGATACAAATCGTGTTACAAATTTTTCATTGTCATCGGTCGTTGGAAGAGCTCGCCTCCCACCACCCCCTATCGAGATTATTGATACGCCCTTGACCTAGTTAAAGTAGAGCCCCATTTGTTACAGAAAAATGGGTAGGAGTGAATTATTCAGACGTATAAATCAAAATGTTTTATTATTCAGAAAGTCTAAGCCTCCGAATTGTCAAAAGTTTGAGATTTTATACCTTATACTGATGACTTAGAGTTTGAAGCGCTGATGTTGTTGTGACAAAATGAGAAATAATTTTGTGTACATACTTACTTACTCTAATAAAGAATGTCAACACGTCGACGGAATCTCGAGTATTAACCTAATAAGCTATTTAGGCGCGTATAGGTACGTCCTTAAATATATTGTCCTTGTTAAATGATATTGTAACGGATAACTCACGTCTTAAACCGAGTTTAGCTCGACTGTTTCGGGCTATTTCGTAGCTCTTCTTCTCAGGAGCACGCGATTCGGCGGCTGCCACAACACGCACACTACGCGCCACCGCTCTGCTCGCGCGACTGCCCGACGAAACTAACACCGGCGCACAACTACCCGCATTTTTATCGACATTTTTTGTAATATTTTCCTTTCGTATATAATATAGTCACAAACGCTGTTTTGCATGAGGGGCTGCAGGCAAAGCTTGCGACATGACAAAAAGCACGCCATCTTAGTAGGAATACAGGTCGGAATTTTTACACTTCACCTATAGAGGAAGTACTCTCAATACTAAAAAAAATACTCAGAGAATGTTCTTTTATTAAACTAAACTAAACTAAACTTTTAAAAAAATCGAAACTGCGTTGGAAGATGTACGGTTTTTATGTTTATTTCAAAAGTAAATTCAACCGAATTGACAACCTTCTTTTTTGTAGTAGGTAAAAAATAAAATAAAGTTTACCTACATTGAATGGTCTTCCTTTCATTTTATTTACCATGTTTGTTACAGAGATTTGATCCTTATTGTTAACCCCGTCGATTTAAATGCCATAAGCAAAGAATATGACTTTGTTAACCCACGACACAAAAAGAGAGGTGTTATAAGTTTAGCCGCTATGTGTCTGTCATGTGGCACCGAAGCTCTTAAACGGGTGGACCGATTTGAATGCGGTTTTTTTTTTAAATTGAAAGCAGGTTTTCTAGCGATGGTTCTTAGACATGTTTAATCAAAATCAGTTCAGCCGTTTTTGAGATATTGAACTTTGAAGTGACAAAGTCGGGGGTTTTCCAACTTTTTGTTGGTCAGGTTATATTTTATTCGGTTCAAACCCCGGGCGTGGCAAGTTACAGGCTCAGCCTAGTTTGTTTCTCACCAGATACATCTGGTAGGTGTACCTATTGTTAGTGGTCATTTTTAGATTAATAAATAAAATATTCTTATTATTCTTATTGGGAGGGTGCGAAGTACTAGGTGGGGGTTATGAAATCTATCGCAGCGCTCATAGTGGCCAAAAGAAGAAATAATGTAGGCTCTGTCATCTGTCATACTCATGAATCTGTCATTAGCAAAGCAATTTGTACAGACTTTAACTGATTCGATTTGTAGCATTCGAATATTTTTGCTATTTCTGTTTCTTTGGCTAGTTGAAGTATAATTTTGATAGTGTTTTATGCGGCGATTAACCTTAACAGTGAACAGTGATCTCAAAATTTTATATTGCTCTCGTGTCTAACATTTTTTAATGCGCAAGTGGTCTCCACGTGGTTTCTGGAATTTTACTATCAAGTTGCAAAAACTACAATCACCGTACAACGTCCCTCTCAAAGAGTTTACCTTGACACTGGCGAAATTGTCCTATTAATTAGGACAGAAAAGCCATATTTTAAAAGAGAAGAAGAAGAAGATAGACTTTAACTAAGTACCTAATTTTAGTAATACTTATGCGATATGTGTTATGATGCGAGCTTGAATTATTGAACACTGTCCCTGTTTTATTCTTAATTCCTCTACATCTCGGACATGTCCAGCAACAATTTTCCTTATGAAACGGTTTGTGGTTGAAATTTTATATTGAATGATACTCACAAAACTGGTCTTCAATATGATACTCATTTTGATCTGAAAACGATATTTACTTAATTACTAGCGATATAAGAACAATTATATAATTTTACTATTATTTAAAGAAACCAATAAGAAAGCTTTATTTTTTCGTTTTACAGTAAAAGTACCTACAACTAAATATGAAGTAAACAAACCCTGACATAACGAAAATAAAACACACTTTTTAAATAAATTTGACTTACCTCATTTAATTTTAATGACCAAAAATGAATTAAGTAACAACCTTTTGTCCACCCAAATCATGGTATCACAGTAATTTTGTATTAAATAATTAATACGTTATAGGCAAAATGTCGCGATGAAATTTGAAAACGTCAGAGCATCAGAGCCAAAAAAGTTGCGGACGCTAGGTGGCGCTGATGTCGTGCACAGAGCCAATAGTGAAGATTTTTTATGCTGAGTATGAACATCCTACTTTTGTCAGTTTATGACTAACGATTTTTTAAACATTTCTTTTAATATATTTTTTTCTGGATGTATTCAAGCGATTTAGTTACTTCCAATTTTGAAATGATGTTCTTTATATAGATTTGCATCGCCATATACAAAAGAAAAAAAAAGACCAACCCTATGTTGTGGGGTATTGTCGGATAGGTTTTTGAAAATGAATAGAGGTTTGCGAAAAGTTTTTGATGAAGTAAATATTTTCGGAGATATTCACTCCGAAAGATCATAAAAACGTGTCCTCCTCCTCTCTAACTTTTGAACCGCACGTCTAAAAAATATGAAAAAAAACAGTACTTTTTTTACGAAAATTGTTTTCAACTTAATCAGATGACCAGTTTTTAAGTTTTTGTAAATTAAACTAAGTTATTAGGTACCTATCTAACTAAAAAAGTCGTATTTTAAGTCCACCTATTGTGACAGGACTGACGGTCGGGAACTACGGAACCCTACACTGAGGAGCATGGCCCGACATGCTCTTGACCGGTTTTTTAAATTAAATTTACACTGGAAGGTCTGGATGGAAGCGATAAAACAAAACAAAACATGGCGTGTTGTACCTACTGTTACAACTGATACAAGTAACTAGGGACTCGACTACGCGGAGCGCGGAGCGTTGAATATGAGACTTCACATGCTGTCACTTGGCTGTTGGCGGGACTCGGCATTTATGTGAACTTTGAATGCCTATAAAACCATAACTACTTGGTATTTTTGAATGAAATAAATACAAATGTATTTGTGTATATAAAAGCTTTCAAGTGATTTTGCACACCTATTAACATTCTTAACTCAACAGTCGTGACCCAATTAAATCGTAACCAGCTGAAAAATTCTTGGTAAGTCCCGACTGTTGAACTTTAAATTAGCTACTTGACAGAGTTCTAGGCCACTTGACTTATTTTTTCCTTTTAGTTTTTATGGCAGTCGGGTTTTTTCTGTGAAAATATTCACACTGGATCTCGATTTGGTTGGTTTGACAGTAGGTACTTTTAACTTTGATTAACTAGGTCACCACAATCTCCCTAATTCGAATTGCCCGACAAATCTTATCTTATAAATGTAAGGCCAAAAATTACACCTATTAATTAAGAACACCTACTTATTTGCCTACAATAGAACTATATTTAATTACGTAGCCGCCCGGCAATGCCTATTAAACAGCAACAAAGCTTGATAATATTCTGAAGGCATTTCACGATTAGCTTGTCCGACAAACCTTGAATTTAAATAACTAGGCAAGCGAATTGACCTACTTCAAACTTTCCATTAACAGAGTTTTCCACTTCAGTTTCCACTATAGTGACAGGTGACGCGGTTACTCGACACCACGGCTTCTAACTCAGTAAAGGTTAAAAATGTTTGCAGCCTACTCCTCTCAAGTTTCGAAGACCTTTAAGATGCTTATCAAGCGGAATAGCATCAACAACCCCTGAAGTGGCCAGGTATGTAGCGTAGGGTTACATAGGCGTGGGCCAGCCCACCTAGTTGTAATGAAATTTGATCAGCAGCGTTATCGAAATTTTTGTTCACTCGTAATAAACTTTGGGCTTCTCTTTCAATATCCTGGGGATATTAGGTATGTGAGTGGGAACAGGGTATCATCTTTATACTTTTTTCGCAGGAAATATTTTTTAGTAATGCGTAATACAGTTATAGCGGGAACAAGGACAAATAATTGAGGTAAGTATTGGCTTTGCTCAGAGACTGTTAATGCTAGAAAGCTGTAATTTTGCACGAATATGCATATGTAATATGTAAGCTATGCCGATAAAATGGTACAATAAAAAATTAAAAAAAAAATTTTTTTTGTACCTCCCATAGACGTAAAGTGGGGGTGATTTGTTTGCAAAATATTTAACTATAAAGTGCAAATAATTCAAACTCTTGGATGAATCTTGAACCGGTGGATGGAAAAATTTGAAAAAATTCAGGATGGTAGTAAGTACATCAAACTTACAAGGAAAACTATAACGGTTAAGTTTTCTTGAGAATTATTAGTAGTTTAAGAGTAAATAGCAGCTTAAGGTATAAAATATACCTACCTACACTTGGAATATTCCGTACAAAATACGAAATCCTTAGAAAAATATTACTTAATTTTTTCGTAATGGCTACGGGACCCTGTTTCGGGCGTGTCCGACACGCTCTTGGTCGGTTTTTTAGTATAAGTTTTTTTTTAATATTCTACTAAAATTTTTGAAAGAAAGAAAGAGAATAGCTATTTGTGCAACAAGAGAGCAAAGTCGTTTTTAGGTGCGAGTGTTGATTCAAACACATGAGATGAAAAAAAACTTTGGTCTCGTGTGGCACATACAACTTTTCATCTCAGCAGCGAGAACATTTAAATTAGGGGATAAAATAAAACCACTTATACCTATTTAAAAGACAAAACATATCAAAAACTTTAACCTAATCCGATTGTTAAGAAACAAAATATAGTACTTGATCATATTTAAAACCTTTTCTCAAAATGATTCGTACAGTCGCCATTAGGTACATCTTTAAAAAGTCACTTAAGAATGCCAGACAACGATCAAAAGTCTCCGGTAAGTAGACAGGTTTTCAATAGGTACGGAACGAAGAAGTATCCAGTAGGTACGATACAAATCTCATACTAATAACATGCATTGTAATTATTTTTCAACATAGTTAGAACTCCTTGTAAAACATCATACTTTTGCTCAATTTGGTTCTCTATTGGATGGCATATAATTATTTGTAATATTATTGTTACGCATACCTAATTGCTTTGAGCCGAATTACCGATGTGCAGTGCATACTAATCATTACGAATATTTTTCAAGCATAAAATTAAAAAGCATAAATACAGACAGCTTCATCTTCATGAAGACTAACGTCAAATAGCATAAATACAAAAAGTCATAATAATAAATTTGCATCATTACCTTCAAAGTGCATAACCACAATCACGAGCCTGATGCACTACGGGAATTTTATATATTTAGGAATATAATTTTTGTGTTAATATTATATATTTAGGAACTAAGGCGAGGTCGACGGAGGTCGAGGTCGACGGTCGGTCGAGGGAGGGTTCCGGAGCCAAAATGGATCCGTCCGCGGCTTTGCTCAGGGACTATCAATGCTAGAAAGCTGTAATTTTGCACGGATATATATGTTAACTATGCCGACAAAATGGTACAATAAAAAATTCAACAAAATAGACAAAAATAAAAAAAACCCATAGACGTAAAGTTGGGGCGATTTTTTTTCTCATCCAACCCTATAGTGTGGGGTATCGTTGGATAGGTGTATTTGTTTGCGAAATATTCAACTTTAAAGTGCAAATTTTCATGAAAATCGAGCGTCCGCCCTCTAAAATCTAAACCGGTGGGTGGAAAAAATTGAAAAGATTCAGGATGGTAGTAAGTATATTAAACTTTCCAGGAAAACTATAACGGCTAAGTTTGCTTGAGAATTATTTGTAGTTTAAGAGAAAATAGCAGCCTAAGGTATAAAATATACCTAAACTTGAAAGATTCCGTATTAAATACGAAATCCTTAGAAAAATATTCATCAATTTTTTTCGCAATGGCTAAAAGTGCATCGCAGAAAAGCACAATGTTTAGTCTCGGCCAAAAGTCCAATAGATGAACTCGTATTATCGAAGGCCTCCCCTTCGGGTCGGCCTTCAAACTAACTTGTTCATCTATTTGCTTACTTTTAAGCCTCTACAACAATGTACTATTATTTAACGTCATAAAAACAAACATAGAACAAATACAAAACACGCATGACGCTAAATAGGTCCCCACTCAAAATGCTGCTTAAGTTTTAGAGTCAAATGAAAATAAAATCAAAGCAAAAGCTATATTTTGATATAGGTAAAAATCTACATTATCAGAGAAAAATACCAAGTTCTTAGTAGAGTCTGTAAAACAGTCAATAAGAGGCGTTTTAATAGTCAATAGATAACATTGAAATTACTGGCACTTGAGGTATCCCATCTTAGGCCTTTAGGTTGGCAACGACTCTGCAATCCCCCTGATGTTGCAGGTGTCTATGGGCGGTGGTGATCTCTTATCATCAGGAGAACCACCTGCTCGTTTGCCATCCAGTTGAATAAAAATAAAATAAAAATAAAAGATTAATCTGAATCTTGAGCGTATTTCTGCGAAACCTCCATTTCGTAGAGCTAAAACATAGAGTTTGCAATTCTGGCCGCAGCCCCTTGCACAAATCGTTTCAGTTATTTATTCACTACAACGTAATCAAGAAAGTTTCCATCGAATGCCCTCATTTCGTTGAAAATTCACGAATGAACCAAGCCGCAACCGCGAATCTGCAATTATTTAATCGTTTTCGAGGTGTTGCTCTACGGAAACAGAATTTGTAACAATTTTATCGAATATCGATGGTATAAGCCGATAAAAGTTTACATTACTGTTATAAAAGGGGTGGATAAGCTAGAATGTGTAGCAAACCCGCAGTGAAATATAAATCGCGAATAGGAATCGTTTTATATGGAGCATATGGTATAGGGTCGTAGTATGGGGTGCCCGGGCACGTTACCAGTCGGGAGGAGTAATCATCCACAGCGAGTACTGCCAGCCTACACTAAAACTCGGGAAATGAAGGGAATTTGCCTCATTACTGTGACATCTATGAAAAACGTTATAGGTATTATCTATGTCAGAATTTTGTTACTTTGATTTTTTAAGTCTCGACGAAAGCAAAGGGGTGTCATAAGTTTGACGTGTTTATCTGTATTAATACAATGTACGATACCTGGCTTCCAAATTTTTTATACTAATTTTATCAGGATAGTTCTTAGTTACTCTGTAGTTAGTTAATAAGGTTGCTCGTCGTAACCCTATACCTAGTGTAGCAGAGCTGATGTTGAAGCACCGGGAGAACTCCTTAATTATTAACGTCTCTACACCGAGAAAAGGTTGGAAAGGAGAACGTCTCAAACAGCGTCACAAACCGGGCACCCGCCAGCGAGGCCGGAAAACCAGGACCCAATAATGTGAAGGAAAGGAGTTGAAAGCGGTTGTGCTGGCTTGCAGAGGAAACAGCAACAGTACTGCCAAAGTAAAAACAAAAAAAACGAGAAAAGGTGACGAGAAAATTGACAATGAGCTATTATTGTTGTTGTTATTGTTGTAGGTACCTAATTATTTTTCTTATTATTTTCAGTGAGACTATAAGAGTACAGACAGGTATGAAACCGTGACCTTCCCTATAAAAGTAGGCGCTAAAATGGCTGAACGTAGATATGTACCTAAATAGAACGTGTATACGTAATTCTCGAATAACATATAGGATATTTTTATCCCTATATTCAGGGCCGGATTTAGGAGAGGGCAATCGGGGCTACAGCGCTGGGGCCTCCACAAAATAGGAGCTCCCACAGTAGACTTCGACTTTTTCTTCAAATTGCCTCGTTTACTAGTGTAAACAACTTTTCCTTTGATATTTTACCTATAGTAATTTGTACAAATTGTTCATTTTATTTAGGGGCTCCACTTCTTTGTTGCCTAAGGGCCTCCAGACCTCTAAATGTGGCCCTGCCTATATTCTTGATATTACGGTGTCAAGAATAAGTCTAGAGTCTAGATAATTGATAGATTCAGGCGTTGCTTTGCAGAGATCCACATCAATGAACAACACTTCTTTTAACTCGCTTCTCCGTTACTAAGCGCATTGTTAGCGGAGAATCAATATAAACATAGTATACCTAGAAAATTTGAAATTCCATTTATTTATTGATCAAAAAAATTAAACTATAGAATGTCAAAATTAATAAAATACAATAAAAAAACAACTTAAACCTATATAAGACATGTCATATTAAGACCTATTTGTTATTATAAATGTTATCAATTATATCAAAATTATTAAACCTATACCTATACCTAGTAATTGTTAAGTCTAGAAACATGGAATTTTTCTTCAATGTTCTTTAATGATTTATTGATGTAAAATTTTGTGAATTCCTAATAATACATAATTATTTACTGAAATTATTTGACTGTTAAATCTAAATGTTTACGCAACTGAAGTCGCGGGTAAAAGCTAGTTCTAAATACGTAAGTTTGGATATTTAGATGTATCTCTGTCACACAAAAACGGCTCAATGGATTTGAACGAAATTCGGAACATAGCTTACAACCTATGAATTAGGATACTTTTTATCTCGGAAAATTACGAGTAAGTGTATAAATAGTAATAAAAATAATAAATCGACGATGTCCAATGTCATACATTTTGTTCCTCCATTGAAACGAAATATAAAAGTGCCTATAATTATAGGTTCTTAATTTCCGAACTCATTTTAAAAGTTTTCTTAATGCAATCAGAATGCCATTTCCCGAACCTGGGGAAATGTTTTCCTTGCGCTTGGCACCCCGCAGCACAGAGCCGAACGACGCTCAGTCTACTCGAGATTGTCGGCCAAGGTGTCCGTGTACTGCCGCCATCACCCATACTACTACAACCGGAGTGCGTGTGTGTGAGCTTAACAAGCTTAGATATCTGTTGTATAACCATCCACGAACAGTACAGTGAAGGTCAACTTTGAGCAATTTGACACCTGTTGTGTTTGTGTACTACACGTACGTAATTTTCATATGCTTGACTAGTATAGTTGTGTTTTAGATTTTTCAGTTGCTACCTAGTTATTTGTAAGTATTATAGTTGTAAATGACAAGCTAATGTTGCCAGTAAATCTTCTGAAGCAGAGTCGTCTCTTCAAAGACCTCTTCATGAGTTTTTCCGATTCGAATTTGAATTTTGCCGCAAGGCTTTCGGTGATCGGTAAACGTTATGAGGAAGATTTTCACTTAATACGAAGTAATTTGGTGTAATGCGTGAAACCCCTAAAACTTTAAGTCAGGCATATTTGTTTTTAATATAAGCGGATTCCATAGCGTATAACCACAGGTTTAAAGATAATTCAAACTCAAATAAAAGATGAAGTAAGTAAATCAATTTTTATTGTTATTGTAGTTCTGTTCATTTGAGTAACTGTAGCTGCTGATATTTCAGTAACAACTCCAGTGGAAGCGGAATTTATATTGGATATTATTTTCAGTTACGTTTTGCCTAATTACGGGTCACTGACTGATAATATCTACGAAATTGTAGATTACGTTGTACGTTTCACGGTACCACTAGAGTTTTCAAATTCTACGTTGGTAGCAAACTTGTTTATATTATTTATATCAAGTGTTAAGTATTTGACATTTTAAATATAATTCAGACAGATTTTGAACCTGTTCAATCGTGAATTACTTTCTTTATTCAAAATTCATAATTAGGTCATACTTTTTTGGTTTTGCATAACATGTTAGCAGATTTTTGATGAAAACTACTGGCTCACATAAAAAGGTCTTCTAGTCTACCTACTTGCGAACTGGTTTCAAAATAAAATACGATAAGAGGAGCCTTGGTTTGCTTAAATTTTTATCCGTACCTAATTACCTACTATACTGATGAGCAAAGGGACACTTCTTACAGCTATAAGTTTGTATGGTAGAGACCAGTTATTTTTGACCGTCAGTTTATTATCCGTAAAATATGGGGACGGTTAAGGTGCATGAACGATACTTTGTCGCTTATGATATGTGTGTTTACCTCGAATATCAATAAATAAAAATAGCTATATTATGAAGTGGCAATTGCCATTTCCGGCTTCATTGGAACGCCGCAGCCAGAGCGGCGGCGCAGCGGCGGAAGCGTCGGATCCATTCAAATAATTCAATTAAATCTCGCACCGAGAGGGCAGTCGAGCTTCACAGCTGCAGGTCGAATAGGGATGCACATTTGATGCCACGATAAAAAAACTATTTTATCTAGCCACGGTAAAAGAAGTCAAATCTGGGGACCAAGTAGGTAATCATTTGAATGAAAAAGCACCTAAATGATATTATACATCATGTCATCAGTCGAATCATACTGTAACTGGATATAATGTCATGACACATAGGTTTTGCTGTAGCTCTGACGATATCCGTAATTATCGTTCTATGGGTCTGCAAAGGCATCAACCTAATGACATCTTACAAAGGAATTCATCTCACATCAGCAGCAAAATTACAAGTAAAAAACCAACAACCCATAACAACGAAAATGAAGGTGGTAGGACCTTGTGCAAGGTCCGCCCGGATTGCTACCACCATCTTGCTCATTAATCCTACCGTGAAGCAGCAGTGTTTGCACTGTTGTGTTTTGGCGTGGAGAGTAAGATAGCCGGTGAAATTACTGGCACTTGAGGTATCCCATCTTAGGCCTCTATGTTGGCAACGCATCTGCAATACCCCTGGTGTTGCAGATGTTTATGGGCGGTGGTGATCTCTTACCATCAGGAGACCCACTTGCTCGTTTGCTATCCATTCGAATAAAATAAAATAAAATGTTTTTTCAGCGGCATCGAAGCCCTCAAAGTCCACGTCTGTACCTACAGGCGAAACGTTTAAAAAAAATTATGTTCATCGATTTAATTTTACGCCTCTATTTCGAGTGTCTTGAACTCATTAGAAACAATTAATTATAATGCGAAAATTATCAACTAGTCGTAAAATAACAAAAGCTTGACTGTAAGAACATCTCTCCTTACCGGGATTCGAACGGAGACCTCTTGACTCATAGTTAGGTTAAATAACCAAGCAACAACCCTCGTCTATTTGGGCGATCTCAGCATTAAAGTACTATGTCTGTCCGCATTATTAAGCTAGCACGTCAATCACGCGGACAGTCCATGTCAACATAGCGTGTACGTGATTTTCGGTTTCTGATATCTAAATTGAATCGTTTCATCGATATCGATATTTCTTAATAAGTACACTAAATTTTGAGAATCAAGGGCTTACCTACAATGTTTCGTTAGGGACGTCTAATCTCATTTTCAAAAAATTGGGATCTATAAAAAGCTACCTACTATCTTAAGAGTTGTTAGTAGTAGGTAAATATTAAGCACAGTTAGTAGCAAACATGGATGGGCAGTTATGGAGCTCAAACCACACACATCCTTACACTCCTCACACTTTGGCAGTAGAGCTTTATGTTGGTAGGTACTTTTGTTTGAGAAAGACAACCGTTCATTGAAACGATTATAGCAAGTGGTCACTAAAAAATTTTTAACAAAAAGTAAAACCGACTCCAAAAAAATAAAAAAATAACAAAAAATGGAACCGACTACAAAACCCTTGAAAATATTTTTCTAGGTAATTAGGTACGTACTTGCTCGAAGTCGGTGCCTCAGCACGAGCCAGCAGGAGTGGGACAATTCACAATAGTCGTCTACTTCACCTACATACTATGGGTTTCAATCCCTCCTGCTGGTTCGTGCTGAGTCACCGACTTCGAGCTAGTACGTACCTACTTACCTAGAAAAATATTTTCAAGGGTTTTGTAGTCGGTTCCATTTTTTGTTATTTTTTTATTTTTTTGGAGTCGGTTTTACTCATTAAGCCAAACACGACTTAGTTACGTTGTTTTATAACAGAGTTCCGTCGCCTACCTTCTGGCTTCAGCATCAGATCAGTTCGAAAGAATCATTAACTTAAAGCTTCTTCTTAGTTGCTTATCTAGGTAAGTATATTAATCATGATAATTAAAATTTAACCCGTGAAATACTTGTTATTGATAGTAGTAGTTCCGTTGGTCAAATCTGGTCTTCATCCTCAGTTCCACTTCACCAAATTATGATTTGCAAGAGCAAATGCACGAGTTACTGCTAAATATATCCAAATTACCATAGGTGTCCCTACAATATTTGAAGAGTTCCCTCGATTTCCTTAAGATTCGATCATCAGATCCTAATTTGCTGCTTATGGGACCTAATTGAAAGCATTCCTAGACGAACTCAAAAAAAATTTTTGAAATCGGTTCATAAATGACGGAGTTCTGAGGTAACAAACATTAAAAAAAAAAAAAAAATACAACCGAATTGATAACCTCCTCCTTTTTTTGAAGTCGGTTAAAAATATAGAGGTAAGCGTAAAAAT
The DNA here is from genome assembly GCF_025370935.1 of Choristoneura fumiferana. Classification (NCBI taxonomy): domain Eukaryota; kingdom Metazoa; phylum Arthropoda; class Insecta; order Lepidoptera; family Tortricidae; genus Choristoneura; species Choristoneura fumiferana. The sequence goes on along the minus strand of NC_133475.1, from coordinate 14,175,979 downwards.
ATAACTTCCGCAGTCACTTAACGTCAGCTAGCACGTCAATTTGCCGGACAGTCCGTGTTGACACGGTGAGTGCGTGATTTCCGAGCCGCTTCTAACAATTTCCATTGAACCATCATTTCATCGATATCGATACTTTTTTTTTTATAAGAAACTTTCTGTTTAGGAAAATAGACTGCAACCGACATAAATCCCTCTTCAAAAGTAATACCAGTAGGTGTTGCTACGTCCTGAAATCATTTACTAAAGTGCTACACCTATTAAATTATTGGTAAAAGCATTAGTTATTACTTAGGTATACGCAATTATAATACATGTATAATAAATGAATATAATATTAACCTCTTAAAACAGGTTTACCCTTGAAATGTCGACAAACTTTTATGATTGGTTATTTAAAGTCTTTTTGTATTTTTTATTTTAACTCCGTTACTTTTACGGTCATCCCGTAAAACCATATCGAAAATACAAACTCAGACATGGACGCACAGAAAAACCAGAAAAAGAGACCAGCGCTGGGAATCTAACCTAGGTCCTCAGCATTCCGTGCTGCTTGCCATACCCCTACACTACCACTGGACCACGCAGTATGTCACGCAGAACGGAATGCTGAGGACCTGCGTTCGATTCCCCGCGCTGGTCTCTTTTTTCTTTCTTGTTATTACCTCGAATGAGTAAAATAAAATCGATTTTTAATTTCTGGAAATATTATTTAATAGATTGTTTTTTTGGCAGAACTTCATTTCATGTTTTACTATTTTATACTTTTTTGAATGAAATTTATTTATTTATTTATTATTGTAGATATTTATTTTTGTTGGGGTCGCAGTTCCAACCTAGCCTAATTTACTGGTAGCGATTTAGTTTTGATGGGGTCGCAGTTCTAACTTAACCTAACCAACTTTTTGGCAGCGATTTATTTTTGTTTGGGGTCGCGGTTCTAACCCCACCTAACCTATTTTTCAGGTACTTACCGCTTTATTTTTTAGGGTCACAGTTCTTACCTAAACTAACCTACTTTTCTGGTAGCGATTTTTTTTTGAGGTCGTAGTTCTAACCTATTTTCTGGTGCCTGCATCGAATACTAATGGTGAAGACACGCTCTTCTTCTGGTAATAGATTTTAAGACTGTAGTAAGAGTTTTAATTGTGTTAAATGCTCATAATATTACTTGATTTTTTTCGTAATGGCTACGGAACCCCATCTTGGGCGTGTCCGACACGCTCTTGGCTGTTTTTTTTCGATGAAATTAATTTAACCACCCCTTAAAAAACCCTTCCTCTTTACTTGTAATGAACTAACAATGTAAACAAAACTTGCAAGACAATTTTTACCCACTTTTAATTTCACGATTGTCTTGAAGCATGATTTTTTTTAATTTTTGTTTTGTTACTTAATATTTGAGATAAATTTGTAGTCAATTTCCATTGATGCGTTCTGTATTTTGATTTAAAATTTTACTATAACAGATGACGATGTCGATCTTTTCTTTATCGGATAATGTCTATCAACTTATCAAATACACAGATTGTGCTGTTCTTATTTTACTCGTATATTTGGTTGGTTTCATCGACTCCTTGCAATCCCTTCTCTCACAGATTCATGTGACCGGTCTCGTCCGTTGACAGAAATGCAGCAAAGCGCAATAACTCCCTCCTGCTCTGCCGTGGGCACGTTCAGCATTCACTATTCAACCGCAAGGATAACAATGCATCTATAGAATGGTGCAGATCTCATTTCGTATCATGTTTATATGTAACGAAGCAAACTAAATTACACACAACATTAATAAAGCTATAAATAATACATACTTATTGAAAGCTGAGATGAAATTCTATATTCAAGTCCTTCCTTCCTCAAGTGCCTTTCCATTACTGAAGGTTGGCAGTCAGCTCCTTGTATCTCTTCTCGTCAAGTGCCAATCTGAACAGTTGCTCGACGGTCTTAATCCCTATCCACTCCCTGATATTACGGAGCCAAGACTTCTTAAATATACCTGGTTTTCGCTTCCCGGGCACATTCCCCATCATGATGGTCTGCAGAAGGGAATACCGATCATGCCGCAGTGCATGTCCAAGGTAGGCAATCATTCTCTGTTTGACTGTCCGGATCAGTTCTAGGTTTTTCCCATACGAAGCAAAACTACATTTGTAACTTTATCCGTCCAGCTAATGCGAAGCTATGCGATGATAACACCACATTTCAAAAGCTTCTATTTTTTACGGAGCTCTGCTTTCATAATCCACGCTTCACACCCATACAGAACAATGGGCCATACATACGGGCACTGAAAGAGCCTGGTTCTCAACACAATGGAGAGTTTTAGACAGCGACAGCATAGAACGTAAATGAAGCACGGGTTATTTCAATGCGAGCACGGATTTCAGTAACGCTTTCCCAAGTATCACTGAGCCACGAGCCTAAAAACTTGTTCTTGTCAACGTTCTTCAGCACGTTGCCATTGACTTGGATGTTTGCAAAGATTCTTTGCGTGTGCAATATTACCATGACTTTAGTTTTCGAGACGTTCATGTTCATATTATGTTCAAGGAAGTACTTTAAACACTAATTTGTTATATTTTATATAAATATAAAATGATTCCGAATTATTTTATAGAATGGTTGGGGTTTTAGAAATTCCCGTTTGATAGGGAATTAGGCTAGTTTTCATACCATATTGTTCATTTAATGTCTTGTAAATATACTTGTCTTACTAAGAAAGGAACACTTGACTCCATAGTCCAAGATCCGGTATTAGAAATATAACCCTCATCTACTATTTCTTGATGATGACAAAATTTAAAGTTGGATAATATTTATATTTCTAAATTGTAAATGGGTTGCCTGGCTAAATCCAGTCCTTTTGAATGTATAATCTAAAGTTTAGATTAATTAGCTAAGATCTTAGGGTTTAGAAATCATAGCAACCATGGTTATGACACACCTTTTGACAAGGCAACTTTACATTGTTGGATAAAGAAAAAAATTACTTATCGTTGAAAAACCAATCAAATAGTTAATTGACGAGGATACATTAGGTATGTCTGTTTTTACTAAAGTAAAGCTGGCAGAAAAGGAAAGGTTATTTTATTCCCTACTCAACAATAAAGTTGTATTATTAAAAGTACCACAAGCTGTGCCACAACCAGGATTACCAAAACTTTATATATTAAGGCTAATATTAATGTGCAGCGAGGAAACACAAACTTTTTCACTATCAAAATAACAGACTAGGGAGGGACTCTAATTTTAACACCGGATATTCTACTATAATCACAACTAAATTAAATTTGTGAAAAAAAAAACGAATTAAAGAGTAATTAAGTACCTACCATTGCCTAATATCTCCAAGAGAAACAGTAAAAAGTCGTATTCACCACACCAATCTATGTAAGGTATTCCAGTTTATTCAAGTAAAGCGATATTTTGTTTGCGTATCGTTCAAGTATGAACCACACCCGAGGCAAGCTTGTAATGTCGTAAAATTGTGTCGTAGCTACACAAATCATATACCTCTCCACAGAAATTCAGAGAGAATACCAAGAATTTATTTGTACAGGAAAGGAAGTACTTTATTACTTCTGGGAGTTCGTACTTTGTTTTCAATCGTCTTAAGATGCGACTCAGAGATATTACTTATTGTTTGCGGACTTGATGAAAAGAAAAGATGATTTCAAGCAAATCAAAATACAATAAGAAGATGATTATAGGTAGTAATGAAATATTTGTTCAGAAATTGATAATTTAAATGGACCACTAATTATTGCTTTTACTGCAGGTTATGGGATATTAGTGGTCTGAAACTTTAAGGAACAGAAGATAATGGATTATTGTTTCTTTATCTCAGACATGAAAAAACTGGTGTTGATTCTACTATATAAAACGTTAAATTAACGTGACGTGATTCTAAAATAATATTTTTCTTTAGCCTCCTATTATGTGTGTCCATAATAGCACAATAAAAACACATGCATTGCTACCGCGGTTTGAATCCTGAATAATTAGTCTCTCGATGGCTATAATGGTCTGAAAGGGGCTCTAACATACCGTAAATTTATTTAATAAGGCCACGACTTAACCTGTCCTCTCCCAGAGGCACAAATTTGTGCCCAAATTTCTTTGATCCTGTTATCCTGGGAGATGACAGATTAATCGATTTTCTTGGCAAAAGAAGTTTAAGGTCGAATCGTCTTCGAAGTTGGAGCAGTCTAGACTTTACGCAAGTCACAAGGCGCGGATAGACAGGAAATCGATTAATACTAAGGCTCCACGAGAATAAATTCCCTCTTACAAAACAAAGGTTTGGGTATTTGAGCAACTTGCGCGAACCCGGCTAGTGGCTTTGAGAAAGGGTTTTAAAGTGCTTTTATCCTATTACGGTCCCTTGAGGATTTTTTCGAGGGAAGTTAACGAAGATCCGCATGTTTGCGTATTTCTTTTTCTTGGTATTAAGAATGTCGTAATGTTGACTTTGAAATGTCTTTTGGAGTTCGTGGATTTTGCGTTTATGTGAAATTTACTGGGTAGATTTTGGTTTAATTTGTACGTGTTTGGAAAGTCAAGGCAACTTAATCTAATTTCATTTGTCTTGTTGTCTTGGTTATTATAAATTATAAAGTTGTATGCGTGGGGGAGGCGAGGGGCAATGAGGTTTTCTTTCAGTTATAGAAATAGGAATATATATTCGCACTTCGCAAATTACATACAACACAAAATGAACAAGTATTGAGTAAGTAGGTATTAATATTAAGTAGGTATTTGCGAAATCGCGAAGCGGTCTCAGCTCAGCATAGTGTCGTATAGGCCAACGCTGGTCTTCCGCTGTGACCGCTTGGCGACTTCACGGAAAGCGACAAAAATTCACAAAAAAATAAATCAAAAAAGAAACAAACAAAAAGTTATAAAATTTAGATACCAACAATAAAAATTCAAAACCAAATAAAATAAGAACAATAATGAAAACAAACAACACGAAACCAAACCGAAGACACGTGTAAATAAATTATAAACAAAACAAAACAGTAAAGATGTCGACCTTTGAGTATTTATCTAGATAAATACTCAAAGATGTCGACACACCACTCAACCATCCATAGACCACAGACGTCGATATGCACAATCTGTCAATTGTCATGTCATATCTCATCAACACTGTTTACTGCTGTGCTTGCTTAACTTTAAAAACTAATATTTAGTTACAGTTTACACTGCATGTAGGTCTTCATCGATGTTTTACATAAACGTGGAATGTGTATTGGTTACTTATTGAATTAATATAAATAAAATCCCCAAAACAGACTGAAGGAAATTTGTGCTACAGGTACTATACTAAGTATACTACATATAAATTGACAGAGATGGGACTCTGATTTTATTTGATTTCCACCAACATAGATTCAACGAATTCTATTTTAGCGCGGACGAAGACGTGAGCAAACGCTAGTTAAGTTATTATACATGAAATGGACATCTTTAACTTGGTGTTATTATGTTTACGTAGACCTAATAGGACACAACCCGCATCAATTCTTCATTACGATTTCTAACAGCGGTCCGGAAACAAACTAATTGGGTTTCATGATAATAAACGTAACAAATTAATGGTCAAACACGGTAAAATAGCAAACAGTTTGGCTAGGTATTACAATTTTATGAAGGTACTTGCTGTTATACATACTATATACCTTCTTGGAAAATCATTTGTTTTTGCAACTTCATTTGGTTAGATCTCATTATATCACATTTTGCAATAGAAAAGAAAGTGGAGACAATTTACGAGGTAAGCAATATGTCTACCAAACTTTCAGTACCTACAACTAATTTTAATTATAAATTATTTAAAATTTGGATGCCTAAAATAGTGGTTTTCTCAAAATCTAATGGCCTTCCCACAAAAAACATCTAGGTGTACTTTACTTATGTTAAGTACGTTGTAATGTTCAATGATTTCTAAGTTTTTTTGTTAACTAAATAAGTATATATCTTGAATTTTTGTTTACTCATACTAGGATCAAAATGACGTACACCTATTTCTATTGTTTTTGGGCGAGTCATCTTCCAGGTTTTGTTATGAGTATATTTAATATAATTATGAATGTCCTGGTTCAAAGAAAAAAAGTAATCGGGTAAATAAGTAAATATCCGAAAGAACTTTTCTTAGACAAGGGAAAACCTAATTCTTTATATTTATGTAAAAGAGCACTAGAGCACTGTTTGGGAGAGGCCTATGTCCAGCAGTGGACGTCTTTCGGCTGACATGATGATGATGATGATGAAAAGAGCACCTAGGCTTTCAACTTTTGTAAAACATAGACGAGAATGTGATGTGATTTTGAAATGTGACATAAATGATTCCAAGTCAAAATGCTTTTAAAATTGCACACAGTTTTCAATTGATTTAAAGTGGACAATTTAAACCACGGAACCGTAATTAACACCTGGCAAGCGTGACGTGATCCAATAACACACCTGATTGTCCCAGCGGACATGCCGCTGTGCCAGGAAAGTAATGCCTATTTTAACACGCTTATATTAGCTTCACTTACACTGTGCGTTTAAAAATGTATATGTAATGGAATCTTTAAATTTCGTTTTCTTGGCAAATTTTGTTCGTAATTTTGATGACAACACATTATTGGTACTATCGAGCTGGTCTGATGACGGAGCACACAACAAACACAATGCAATGTTTCTTATTATTTTTTAAATTTAATATTTTCAAGATGAAATAAACATTTTTTATCTAATAAATAAATAATAATAAATATCATGGGACACTTGACACCAATTGACCTAGTCCCAAATTAAGCAAAGCTCGTACATACCTACTATGAATACTAGGCAACGGATAAACATACTTAAAAAGATGAATACATACTTAAATACATATTAAACATCTAAGACTCGCCCTCTTGCTCGGAGAGGAGGCCTGTGCCCAGCTGTGGGACGTATATAGGCTGGGATGATGATGATGATCATGATCTGAGACTCGAGAAAAAATATTCGTATTTTATGAACTAGCTTTTACCCGCGGCTTCGCTCGCGTGAACCATAAACATTTCAAATAAGCAAGCAATCAAGGAAGCATGCAAGTGAGCATGTAAGCAAGCAATCAAGGAAGCAAGCAAGCAAGCATGCAAGCAAGCATGCAAGCAAGCATGCAAGCAAGCATGCAAGCAAGCAAGCATGCAAGCATACAAGCAAGCAAGCATGCAAGTAACCATCTAAGCAAGCTTGCAAGTGAGCATGTAATTTTGCAAGAAATAGTGCCAGCAAGCATGCATTCAAGCATGCGAGCAAGCATACAGGCAAGCAAGCGTGCAAGCCAGAAGGCAAGCAAGCAAGCAAACAACAAATCAAGCAAGCATACTCCCAAATGTGCAAGAAATAGTGCAAGCAAGCATGCAATCAAACATGCAAGCAAGCATGCAAGCGAGCAAGCAAGCATGCAAGAAAGCATGCAAGCAAGCATGCAAGCAAGCAATCAAGGAAGCATGCAAGTGAGCATGTAAGCAAGCATGCAAGCAAGCATGCAAGCATGCAAGCATACAAGCAAGCAAGCATGCAAGTAACCATCTAAGCAAGCTTGCAAGTGAGCATGTAATTTTGCAAGAAATAGTGCCAGCAAGCATGCATTCAAGCATGGAAGCAAGCATACAGGCAAGCATGCAAGCAAGCGTGCAAGCCAGAAGGCAAGCAAGCATGCAAACAACAAATCAAGCAAGCATACTCCCAAATGTGCAAGAAATAGTGCAAGCAAGCATGCAATCAAATATGCAAGCAAGCATGCAAGCAAGCAAGCATGCATGCAAGCAATAATGCAAGCAAGCATGCAAGAAAGCATGCATGCAAGCAATAATGCAAGCAAGCAGAGTTAGTACGCCAGTGGTGGTAGTGAAAATCAGTTCATCATCATCATCAACATCATCAGTTCGTTTATATGTTATCGCTATCCCGCCGGAACTATGCTATTTTCGGGATAAAAACTATTCTATGTCCTTTCCCGGGACTCAAACTATCTGTATACCGAATTTCATCTAAATTGGATCAGTAGATCCAGAGATTACCCCCTACAATCTCACAAACACACAAACTTACAAACTTTACCTCTATAATATTAGTATAGAAGTATAGATTAAATTCGGGTTTTGTTCTGCGTACCTTGATTTTAGAGTAGCTCAATATTTCGGCACAGTTGCATGCGCCATGATCACGAGACGACTGGAGAATTGCGGGTATACTGATATAACTACTCTAAGGGCCCTCGCCCACGGCGACTTTTTGTAGCGATGCTATCGCGCGTTTTGTAAATGCTCGACAGCATCGCTACTAACGCGCGTTAGTCGCATTGGCAACGCGCTACAGAATGATGATGCTGATGATGAGATGCTGTATGTATCGATGCAAACGCGCGATGGTTTCGGACGACATCATGGAGAGAACGGAGGGAGGGTGTGAAGGGAGGGAGGGTGAAGTGCGACAGTAGCGCGTTTGCATCGCGACTGAATCGTGGTTATGTGGGAGAGGGTACACAGCTAGCGACCGCACCGCGACTGTATCTATGCGAACGCGCTATGCATCGCTACAAAAAGTCGCCTTGGGCGAGCGGTCTAAAATCAAGGTATGCGGAAAAAAACCCGAATTTAATTCATAAAATTAGTAATGACCGCGATAGTCTAAAACATTCGTATTATTCATACATATACTGCCCGGCCGGGAATCGAACCCGGGACCTCAACTTCTTAGTCAGGTTCTCAAAGCAAACTTGGTAATCTAATCCGAAACACGAAAAATGCTGAGCTGTAAACTAGTAGGGGTCTCTTGCGTAGATAAATTGCAATCGTTTGTAAATCTTCGTCTATGTTTTTGTATTCAATTAACGTTGTGATTGATTCTATAAGGAGTTCAGTTTGAATACGTCTTGAATATTAATTAGAACGAATGATATTGATATTATTGACTTTGTAGTCCATCGAGTAACTTCATACATTATTCGTCCTTGGGCTGACCATATCTAATCTACTGACCTTGTCATACTAACAATTAACGTTTGTAACGAGTAGACATGAAGTTTTTCATTATTAAAGAGAAAGAAGTGTTTAATCACTAATTTTAATTAAAAATTTAAGGACTATAACCTTTTAAACTTTCGGTATTTAATCAGGTAGGTAATATCAATTAGTTATGCAAACTATATAATAATAATTTAACGTTTATTTCAGGCTCTAGTCCCATATACTTCGTGTTAGTTACAATCTTATAATGATAATGTTAGTAGTTTAATGAATTGCGATTGAATTTATATGTATGTCGTGGACGACGCTGCTGAGCAAGAGAACAAGTAGGTACATGAGCTAAGTACCTGCTACATCAAAAAATAGATTCTTGTCAGTTTTATACCATATGTACCAATCATACGTAATAACAAAAAGTCAGAGACAAACCTATCGATATGTCATGCACAATGTTCATAAACCAACATAATTTCAGCAAGTCAAACTTTTCGCTGAACACGACAACCGATGTTAGGTAATATGGTACAAGTAAGGCATCCGTGCATAATACGTTATCGTGTGTGAAATTGATAGAATTCGACATCAGTTTACGATACCTTGAGGTTACTCCCACACAAAAATCGATATCAGTGCTAGCAGCTATCAGAAAATAGGTTTCCACTCCACAATACACGTTTACATCGTCAGTGAATAGGAAAATTTCATCCGTATCAAACGTTTGCTCGCGTTTTGTATTCCGTTGTCAACATTGTCTTTATTTGCGTTTAGAGGTATGGAAGTATTCAAAATTAAGTTGTTTTTACGTATATATATCTAATGATTTAGAATCAAATCATAGTAGGTATAATAAACCGGCTAAGAGCGTGTCGGACACGCCCAAAATAGGGTTCCGTAGCCATTACGAAAAAAAAAGTAATACTTTTATAAGGATTTCGTATTTTGTACGGAATATTCCAAGTTTAGGTAAATTTTATACCTTAGGCTGCTATTTACTGTTAAACTACTAATAATTCTCAAACAAACTTAGCCGTTATAGTTTTCCTTGAAAGTTATACTTACTACCATCCTGAATTTTTTCAAATTTTTCCATCCACCGGTATAGAATTTAGAGGGGGGGGGACGCTCGATTTTAATGAAACTTTGCAAACCCCTAATGGTTTTAAAAGACCTATCCAACGGTACCCCACACTATAGGATTGGATGAGAAAAAAAAATCACCCCCACCATACGTCTATGGGAGGTACCCTAAAAAAAATTTTTTTTGAATTTTTAAATTGTACCATTTTGTCGGCATACTTTACTTATATATCCGTGCAAAATTACAGCTTTCTATCATTGATAGTCCCTGAGCAAAGCCGCGGACGGACAGACAGATAGACATGGCGAAACTATAAGGGTTCCGTTTTTGCCATTTTGGCTCCGGAACCCTAAATACTACGTGCAATTTTGTACCATCGAGTTAAGAAAAGATTTATAAAATGCACACTTTCCCAAAAGGTAAATTTTCGCAATTGGGGCACTTTTTCAAAAGGTGCACTAATTCAAAAAGTGCACTTTTCCAAAGCGGACACATTTGGTATGAGTAAAAAACTACAAATTATTTTTTGTTTACCTGTCACAATGTGGCGTGCTGCTCCAACCCCGCTGTGTGGGGTATCGTTAAATAGGTCTTAGAAAAATGGTAGTGGTCTTCAAATAGGTATTACGTATATTTTTCGGCAAAATCAACGTAAATTATCGCTCGGAGAGTACAAACATATGCGTCCCCCCTTCTGACTTCTGAACCTGGTATCGTTATGGCATACAAATAGCCAAGTTTAAGGGGTGGCGGAAGACCAAGAGCCCGCTTGTACCAAATGGAAATTCCAACAGTGCAGAAGCACTCACCTGGTTAGGGTTCCGGTAGATGATGATAAGCGCAAGGGTTCTTGCGATGCGGTTGCGACGAATCTTCAGTATTATTTGGCGATGCGGTTAAACACGAGACGAGAGCGAAAAAACGTGTGTCATGAATCGACAAGACTGACAAGACAGTTCTTTTTTTTTGCCAGAGAGCAGCCCTGCACTTTATATGGCCTAAAAAGGTTTTATTGCGCGAACAGAACCTATTGTGACGGTTGAGCAACTACGGAGCCCAACACTGAGCATGGCTCGACATACGATTGCCCGGTTTTATTAAATTTAGAGATTTATTAATAGGTAGTAAAGATTGGTCATAATTTGAGAAAGTCCACCTTCACAGAAAATATATCTTCTGAGAATGTGCTCTATCTGAGAAAATGCACTTTTTGAGAATGTGTACCTATTGAGAAGTGCACTTTTAAATTTAAACTCAGTGTATGTCCCGAGAAAGTCATCCTTCTAAAAGAAGTGCACTTTTAGATAAAGTGTACGTTTCGAGAAATTGAGCTATTCAAGCCTAATCCGAGAAAATAATCATATATGGAGTACTATATATAGAGTATTGTGTAAATATCGAAATCTACGCAGACGAAGACGCGGACAAAATATAGTTAGTAAATAAAGCTTTTGCAGCAGGGGCATTGCGTGCAAATGCATTTTAGCCCTTGCATTTGAAATTTGGATTAATAATAAGTAACTATGTTTAAGTAGTACGAAAATATTCCATTTATACTTAAAAGATAACATAGGTAAATGATTATATAACTAAGTTGAATAAATTTCAATCAAGACTTACATCTTGTGGGAAAATCAACAAGAGTTTTAAAGGATTTTAGATAAGTTTTACCTTCACTTAAACTTAACGTTTGAAATTGATAAACTCCAAGATAAAATCTCCAGGTCGCAAATGAAAAGATAATTCATACTAAAATTTTGTTTTAAGTATTTACCTATATCGGACAAAATATTAGAGTGCTTTTCCAGAGTTGGTAGTTTTAAATCTTACCTACCAGATACAACGTCCTTTGTTTTCTAAAGGACTAATACTTATATAACATATAAAAGTCAGGCGCAAATTATTTAAAAACTATTCTCAAATCTTTAATATAAAGAAATTATACAAAGATCGAGAAACACGCGCGTCAGTCTTGGAGTTGGTTCAGACCTCTATTAGTCCTATAAAACACTAATCTTAGGTATCATCAGAAGAGTAATGAGATATAACGTAGTGAAATAAATCCTGTGCTTGCCTACCTACAACATAATATGTAGAAAATATCTACTAATTTCTTGATATGTTCCTTGATTTTTAAATCGTATAAATCAGGCTATTAAACCATTTTGCTATAGCTTCGCAAATTCCCGGAGAAAATGTTAGAAAAGCGGCAAATCTCTGGATGGGATGCGTAATAAGTAAATAAACATTCAGCCCACGGATGAGGGCAGCGAGTGAGACTGAGAATTAAGTGTGATTTATGGGCTTTATGTGCCTCCCTGCCCCTGCGGTGGCTTATTTGCACCGTCTAGAGAAGAATACAGCAGATAGGTTTGCTTATTAAATCCATATTTTGACTGATTTATTTCAAAATTTGCTTGTAATTTTTTCTCGTGGCTTACGAAAACGTGTGCAAAAGAAATTATAAATATCTCTTTCTTTATGTATGTACACATACAGGTCCAGTTCGAAAATGTAATAGAAATTGACTTGCTGCGTCTACAGTACCTAAAGTTTCTAAGGATCTTGTTTACAGGCACTGGACTGAAATAAAATTTACACACGATTTACAATCACGAGCGTTAATTTGGGAGCCATTTAAGATCGAATATCTGTTATTTTGTACGACAATTCAAAGGATTTTTTTCACGAAATGGGCCCCAAATTAACGCTCGCGACCGTAGCAGTAGAATCGCTCTAATGTCTACCGTGTGACCACTCGGCAAACAATATTCGCTAAACAGTAATTGCGAAGTGGATGGATGCCAAAGTAGAAAAAAAAATATAAATTTTATATTTGTTAACTGTTAATAATATGGAGTGTCAGAGCACTGCCTCTAATTTTGACAGAAGCATAACTGTATTATGGAGTCTTAAATAATCTAAGATTATGGATTGGGAACACCCAAATACTCCAAAATATTTTATTCCGAATTTGCTAATTCCGATTTTCAAAACACCGATTTTCATAATTCCTAAGACACATAACTCCGATTATCAATTTTTCGAATTTTTCTGTCCAGTGGTGGTGTAACGGTATAGCACGTAGCCGGAATGCCGAGGACCTGGGTTCGATTTCCAGCACTGGTCTTATTTTTCTGGTTTTTCTATGCATCTATATTTCAGTTTGTATTTTTTTCGATATGGGTTTTACGGGATGACCGTAAAAGTAACAAAAAAAATTGAATTGAAATAAAAAATACAAAAAGATTCCAAAAAACCAATCTTAACTCCGATTACTTTATTACTATTTATTTATTTAATCAATGGATGGTGAAACAGCCCCTAAAATTATCCTACTAATATTATAAATGTGAAAGTTTGTTAAGATGTTTGGATGTTTGTGACTCAATAACGTCTAAACCGCTGAACCCATTTAGATGAAATTCGGTATACAGATAGTTTGAGTCCACGGAAAGGATATAGAATAGATTTATCCCGGAAAATTGCATAGTTTCCGCGGGATAGCGATAAACGAATACTACTTAGACGAAGTCGCAGGCAACGGCTAGTAATAAAATAAATGTGAAAAACTATCGATGTAGATGATACTAATATGTAAGTTAGTTACTTATCAATATGTATCGATTTGCCCCATAAACCCGTAGTTAATTATCACAATATTCCGGATATACAGTTTTAATATATTCCATTAGGTATAACTAAGTAATTTGGTACAATAAAATCCAAATATCCTTTATTGAACACCAAAAGTTAGCAGGTACAATAAGTTTACAAAAAGACAAAAATTTAACTTATAAATTTTGAAACTGTTTTCTTTAAACGCCAAAGTCAAAACTATACGAACGTAATATTTTGATGGCATATCTTCCAGAAATATGGGAAGGACAAATAATTGATTGCGAGAAACAGATAAAATTACTTAATTAGAGTAAATGACTAATTAATATGCGAGGATACAATTTGCCTTCAGCGCCCTTAGTGTAAGTTTTCGGTTACAAAATACGTCTCGATCGCGTTCGCGTTAAAATCTCAATATGTATGGAAATACGAACATCGCAAACGTTCCGCTAGAGGCGCTGTTTGTGTTTCCATACAAATTGCGATTTAAACGCGAACGCGATCGAGACGTATTTTGTAACCGAAAACTTACACTAAGGGTACTGGAAGTCTATTCCCTACGCCCGGCTCGGACATGTGCGTGAGTGAGTAGTAATGTGATATCAAAGTGTCGCAGGCTAAACTGTGACCGATTGTTTACACGAGACCCTAATATTTCACGCTTATTACACAAATTGCTTTGTAAATATTACGTCCAGGATTAATTTCAGCCGCTTTTCTTTAGTAAATTTCGTAATGGTTTCTCATGTTACGCTATTTTTATCTTTTCTTGATATAATACTTTAAATTCGGGAATGGAAGGAAGTTTTAAGGTATTTTTAATTTAAGTTAAACTTATCAACTTTTGCAGATGCCTCAAACAGCCTTGGCTACTTATTGTGTGACTATGCAAGCAAAGCTAATACGAGAACGGCAGAATCGATCGTACAGCATTCAGGAAAATGAGGTTAAAAAGTTAAAACTTCAATGTTAATTCTTAATTTGTTTCAATGTTTAACTAAGTATATATACTTAACTTTCAATCTAAATCAATTTCGACCTTTCGATATTGCGTCGAAATATTTTTAAAAAAGTATTGAATTTAATCTGTTTTTCAATAAACGACAATATTATTTTGCTTGAACTACTCGTAATTTTATGTGAAGTAATCTCGCGATTGAAATATAGGTATAACTATACAAGATCACACTCCGTTTGAGGCTGTAATCTAACGATTTCGTAAATTTTTCAACACATTGGCTTGGGTTACTACTTAATTTTTCATTACATTGAACCCAGGAATGAGCATATTAGGTTTTGATGACTTTAATGCTATTACTAGTACCTACATCAATTTATTTTTTCACAATTCTTGTACCAAATGAATCCTATCATTTGTGTATCACATATAACTTTTATTTATCTTCCTCATTCTTAATGTATTAGAGTGTATGAAAAATACGAATTATATTCTCGGGTCTTGGGTGTTTAATATGTATTTAAGTATGTATCTATATCTATATAATTATATTTATCCGTTGCTTAGTACCCATAACACAAGCTTTGCTAAGCTTACTTTGGGACTAGGTCTATTGGTGTGAATTAACCCGTGTTATTTATTATTTATTTATTATTTATTTATACAAATAAATTAGAACATGATGCACTCATTAAGAATTAAGTAGTTAATAATTTATTCAGTCGAATAAATACCGTACCGCGTCTTCTAATTTTTCCATTACAGCCGGAACTAATGTGTAATAGAAAAGTTACAGTTCAATAACTTACAGTAACTTATAGTTTATTCCATTTTTCTGTAATAAGAGCTTAATGTGAAATTACTTATTCAATGATAGCTTATTTTATTAGGGTTCCGTACCCAAAGGGTAAAAACGGGACCCTATTACACAGTACTAAGACTTCGCTGTCCGTCCGTTCGTCCGTCCGTCTGTCTGTCCGTCTGTCGCCAGGCTGTATCTCATGAACCGTGATAGCTAGACAGTTGAAATTTTCACAGATTGTATTTTTGTTGCCGCTTTAACAACAAATACCAAAAACAGAATAAAATAAATATTTAAGGGGGGCTCTCATACAACAAACGTGATTTTTTGCCGTTTTTTGCTCGATATTAATAACGGCAACAAGTAGACGCTTGAAATATTCATAGAATAATAATTCCTATATTCACTTTAAAAATAAATAATTCAATTATAATAAAATAAATATGTAAAACGTGTTTTTTTTGCTTATGTCTTATATTGTATAGATAATGGTACGGAACCCCTCGTGCGCGAGTCCGACTCGCACTTGGCCGGTTTATTATTTTGAACGATATCTTTTTATTCGAAGGCGAATTTGAATTATTTGAAATGCGTTATGTTATCTATTCTACTGTGCCTTCTATCTTATAAAAGTTGCTTGGAAAAGATCACTTTGAAGCGATAAGTTTACAGGTTGCTTATTATGTAAATTTTACAAGCTTATTTTTAGGCTATTTTACTTACAATCTTTTTTGTATTTTTATATTTGAAAGGATAAATTTTACAAGACAAATTTCACCTGTTTAAATGAATGAATGACAAGTGAATTTGAAATTTCAGAATCTTGAAATGAAATTGAATTAAGAGCTCATTCTGTTAATGCGCCTTAAATGCAAGTTTCAAGGCAAGGCTTGTGCAAGGTCCGCCCGGATTGCTACCACCATCTTGCTCGCTAATCCTGCCGTGAAACAGCAGTGTTTGCACTGTTGTGTTTCGGCGTGGAGAGTAAGACAGCCGGTGAAATTACTGGCACTTGAGGTATCCCATCTTAGGCCTCTAGGTTGGCAACGCATCTGCAATACCCCTGGTGTTGCAGATGTTTATGGGCGGTGGTGATCTCTTACCATCAGGAGACCCACTTGCTCGTTTGCCATCCAGTCAAATAAAAAAAAAAAGTTTGAATGAGTTGACTGCAATGGTCTTGAGTTAAAACTAAAGAATAGTTACTAATGAGTCCAGTATTATCAAAAAAGGAGAGTATGTGTATGTGTACCAATGCACGGTAAAACATGCTTTTTTAGGGTTCCGTAGCCAAAATGGCAAAAACGGAACCCTTATAGTTTCGCCATGTCTGTCTGTCTATCTGTCCGTCCGCGGCTTTGCTCAGGTACTATCATTTAAGCTGTAAATTTTGCACGAATACATATATATGTAAACTATGCCGACAAAATAGTACATTCAAAAATTCAGATATATTTTTTAGAGTAAGTACCTCCCATAGACGTAATGTGGGGGTGATTTTTTTTCTGATCCCATTTTGTAGTGTGGGGTATCATTGGATAGGCCTCTTAAAACCATTAGGGAGTTGCTAACACGATTTTTCGATTCAGTGATTAGTTTGCAAAATATTCAACTTTAAAGTGCAAATTTTCGTTCAAATCGGGCGTTCACTCCTCTAAAATCTAAACCAGTGGGTGGAAAAATTTGAAAAAATTCAGGATGGTAGTAAGTTTATCAAACTTATAAGGAAAACTATAACGGTTAAGTTTTCTTGAGAATTATTAGTAGTTTAAGAGTAAATAGCAGCCTAAGGTATAAAATATACCTAAACTTGGAATATTTCGTACAAAATAGGAAATCCTTAGAAAAATATTACTTAATTTTTTCGTAATGGCTACGGAACCCTATTTCGGGGTGTCCGAAACGTTCTTGGCCGATATTTTACTTTAACCGAAACCCAAACAGCATAAAACAGATTCCGTAAATAGAAACTCACTCTGACGTCATTATTCTGAATATTACAATAGATGCAAGTAGTCTATTCATAGACGACCTGTCTACATGACCTACTTGCATTGTCCCTAGAAAATAAAATTGGATATTTTGTGCTATAATTAGGGTTGAGGATGGGAGCTGACAAAGGACCATCGAATGGGCAAGACGTGGGCGTCTTTGCGTAGATAACCAATTTGTTCGGACAGGTCCAGCCTCTTTATGGCACCAATCTATGACAAAAAATAATCACGGAACGATTGCTAAAAAAATCGGACGAACTGGAGATCGATACCAATCTTCTTGCTGATTTTCGCTATTTCAATATCATCCATTTTTAGTGCGCTTCTATTCAAGTGGTCCTATATTATATACGTAGATTCGCTTGAACTAGTTTTCGCATGATACCAATTGATTAAAACAGTAAATGTTTTCGTGTACCTTCTTATTTAAGTATCAGGCACAAAGGGTAGAACATTTGAATACACGAAGATCTTGTTACTAATGAACGGTAAAGCTGAATAAACAAAGTACAGGCACTAAGTGAACTTTAGCAGGTATAGGTCAATTTGCATTTTTAAACCGATTACTTAGCCAAACTGTCCTTCGAGGCTTGACTCGGCGAAAATAGAAACAAGGACGGTGAACAGGGTGTGAGGGTGCAAAGCCATTTACTCTATATCTATTAATATTCCTGTGTATCCAATACCGCAACTTGAAAATCTGATTTAGGTGACATTTCCATGATCCGAGTCACAAAAGATTAACACATTAGATATATGTAAGGTTTAGTTATTACTTTACACCCTGTTATAACATTGTTAACATGCAAATGAAAATTGAAATTTTGATACGTTTTCATGTAATTTTGTTGCGGCGTACTTTAAATTCATTCACGGTATAAAAAAGTATTTAAAAAATCTAAACAAAATGATCTGCGAATACTGAATACGGATTTGTCCCCTCGAAAAAACGTTAATTTGTTCGCGTGTCCATTATTATTAAAACGTAAACTAAGTCCGATCGTTGTCGAGATCCGCACCGTAATAAATAGCTTACGTTAGCTCGCCAGTGGAAAGCATCAATTTGAGCTTTTCAACTATAGGAATGGCAAAATGGTGCGTACTATCGACTGAAGCGTTTTTGGTTTTCGAAAATATTTAGACATACACGTACTGTAATAGGTGCTTCTGTGACATTACATTATGTAGATAGTATAGATTCATACATAATGGTGATCTCAACTGAGATAATTTGTTACTTTCAGTTCGCTACCTACTTCGTTTACGTCCTGCGGGACTTTGGATATTCTAGGGATAAAAAATATTCGCGTGTTTTTTATCAAAATACGAGTAAATCGATAAAGACGTATCATACCTTTCGCATCAGAAAAAAATTGATTACTTATATTTATTCCAATATTTATCTATTATGTGATTGAGTGTTTACTAAATACATAACTTCTAGATAACTAAATTTTCAATATAAAATTTATACCTATTTAGTTACGTACCAAAAAAAAAAACGTGGAATATGTTATATTTTGACAACGTTCTCACAATGACGACCGGATGGCCCAGTGGTTAGAGAACCTGACTACGAAGTTCGAGGTCCCGGGTTCGATTCCCGGCTGGGGCAGATATTTGTATGAATAATACGAATGTTTGTTCTCACTCATGTGACATGTAATAGTACGAGTATATAAGTGTGTATTTATCTTTAAACGTTGTTTATCCGTTGCTTGGAATCCTAGTATAAGCTTTGCTTAGTTTGGTGATAGATCAGTTGATGTCAATTGTCACCTGGTATTTTATAGAATACAAATTACTTTAAACACATGAGCTTTATTTTTGATTACTTAAATAATCATTATTCATATTGTTTACGGCGCGGCGTTGTCATATAACTCAATAGATTTAACTATTTAAACATGACATGAGTCGTAAGAGATCTTCACTCTTTAAATGGTTTAAAGAGATTAAACAAAATCAAACGCAAAAGCTGCATTTGGAGGCCGAGATATTCTTCTGGCCCTGTCTTCGAAATTTCTAGCATTCCTTTTGTAACTTGCAAAACTAATAAAACAGTCGAAACGCCTTATAGTTAGTATAACTGTACCACAACTTTACTATTACACCTACCGAATTATTAGATTAATGACACATAATTCTGCGATTAGCGTTACCACGAAGGTTAACGTAGGTAACGAACTGTACAATTTATAGTTTTTGAATTATGAGTGATGCCCTTCACGTCTTTTGCTCGTAACGTCACGTCACGTCATGTATTAGTAAACTCTGATTGCATGTTTTGGTTAAATACCGGTGTACGTGTACTAGAATTGGAAAAACGAAACGCGTATAAAATAAGGGGAAAATATTGTGCCATAGTTGGTTCATACTCGTAGAGCGAGCGACAGGGCGTGACTGTGTCGGTTACTCTTTTATTTCTTGAGTCTATCAGAGCTTTATTTGAACGCAATATCGCAACTACGAATAAAATAATGAAAAGGCTAGAGGTGTGTTGGTAGTTTACTAGAAGTTTGTAAGTAGATGACATACTACTGTGAACATTTAAAGCGTGTGTATTTTGAACATCATATCAGTCTATTTGCATTAGTAAGTTTAGCACAGTACACGCGAGTTAGCTTTGATTAATTGTTAGATAACTATACTAAAGGTAGAAGCATTTAATTAAGGTACCTACAGATATATTTATTAGGTGACAGATCTATTATTTTGGTGATTGAATTTTGATGATCAAACTATAATTGCTAATATTGCTATATAAGGCTTACATTATTCTGATGACTTAGAGACAGTTTTGATTATATGATAACTATAATATATTTCTTAGGGACAGATATTATAATTAGGGTATACCCGGTTAGTGACACATCTAAAATTAGGTGACTAGAAAATATAGTTCCCTTATTCTTATACCGGATTTAACTCGTAATTATTTTTACACAAAATATACACAAATAATAGTAAATAGATTATTACAAAAAAAATAACAAAAAATAGAACCGACTACAAAAAAACCATGAAAATAATTTTCTATCAGTCTGAAGTCGGTGCCTCAGCACGAGACAGCAGGAGTGGACCTATAAACGTCTACCTCACCTACAACTATACGAGTATGTTGGGCTTCAATCACTCCAGCTGGCTCGTGCTGAGGCACCGACTTCACTGGTAGAAAATTATTTTCATGGTTTTTTGTAGTCGGTTCTATTTTTTGTAATATTTTTTGTTTTTACGCTTTTTAGTGCCAGAACCGACTATTTTTTGCTAATACTGACGACATGTAACTTTGTTATTATAAATTTATTCAAATTACCATCCATCATCATCACCATCGTCATCATCATCATCATCATCACCATCATACTAATACGAAACGTAAGGCCAGAGAAAGGGACAATAACTGCATGACTACCACGTAATTTGATAATAAGTATTATTTTTCAGTGATTAAAAAATAATTTTTAGGTAAACATTTTTATCTACACCCATATAGTAAATCCTCAATCTTGTGTAAAACGAAACGTACATCAAGTGTCACCCGCACCATGCTAGAATCAAAGTACTGTAGGTGTTCGATAAAATCATACTCTATAAATAAGACAAAGTGCATAAAGTAACAAATATTTAAAAGCTGTGAAGGTAAAAAGAAAAAAACTGAGCTGCCAACCTTTTTTTTTTTGTTGAATACTACACTGCAAAGGCAACAAAAACTCAGACCAAGTACGATTGAAAAGAAAGAAATACAAAACAAAAAAGGTAGGTAACAAGTTTGTAAATAATTATAGAATACAGACTGACTGTTCGTTTATTATTTTTCAAATAACATGTTACACACAATCTCTTGTCAAAGACAATGAATTTGTATAACTAAATGCAACATTCATAAAAAAAAAATTTTTTTCATTCGTTTGTATGTTATTGCTCAGGTATTGAAATTTATTATCAAACATTATCGCTTTGCGGGATATTTACATTAACTCGGGATTTGCATTTTTTTTCTATATCCATTTCAAATATTGAGAATTGTCGATTTCATTAACGCTGTATATAAAACACCCACGCCAAATTCTGGAGCTATGCACTAAAATATAGTTCTGTGGATTCTTATTTGCAGTTTGTTGTTATTATAATATTAAAAAAAGAGCCTTACATAGTAACAAGTTAAATTAATAATGCGATGCGTGAGTTGCCGTGTTAATTTCCCTGGTGAAAAGTTAAAATTTAATGATTGCAAACTTTACTGCTCAACTCCACTGGGCTAGATCTCAAAGATTCTCTAAGTAGGTACTATAGTTCTCGTAGAACTTAAAAGCAGTAGGTAGCATTAAATAATGTTTATAGCAGACACTAACTAGCTCAGCAGTTTTGAAACGACGTGGTCTGTTGATGAGTAAATAAGTAATTAGGTACTTTGTTATTTTCTAATCAAAAACAATATTATGAAAACCTTTGGCCATATATTATATAGACGGATATTTTAATTAGTATCCAATCCTATTATCACGTACTTCGAATTTTAACCTCAAAAGGGAAGGCTTTATATTGACTTCAACCAAAACAACTAATTGTGCGACATAATACAACAAAATCATAATATTTAGTAAATTAAACTGTGTTTACATTAACATTAAGGTTTTGTTTCGTCCTCCTACTTTTCTATATAATCTGCAAGAAGAATGTTATCAGATTTCCATGAAAATGAGATTGAAACGAGGCCTGGAACTTTTCCAACATATTCTGTTTATGCCTTCGTGCGTAAAACTAATTCAAACTTTGCCAAAAACTCTGGGGAGTTATTAAAAATCGCTGTCTCTAGTGGTGCTTTGGCAATTATTATTTAGTTGTCGTTTCGAAATAATCGCGTTAGGTAATTGGCAGAATAAGAAAACACACTTATTCTTTTTAAACGATTTTGTTATTTAAACAAATCACTTTCTTTGTAATTATTTATAATAACAAAATGAAAATGAAATGAATGAAAAAAATGTTTATTTCCCATATTAACTAGTCTACAATTTCCTTTAGTGGTAGGGACATCCTTTTAGGTATGTAAACCTGTGTTAGGATCCCCGCTCCTCCATAACTAAGTATAGGTAAGTATATACAGGAAATATTACAATATGAAAAATTACTTATATTCTTAATTTAATACACTAAATAACGGTGATGGTTGTGTGCATGTGTGCGTGTGTGTGTGTGTGTGTGTGTGTGTGTGTGTGTGTGTGTGTGTGTGTGTGTGTGTGTGTGATGCCACATATTAGGTACACTTAATATTTAGCTCGGTACAATAATAGCTCCGTGTCATCATAGCTTAGTTGTTTCAGCCATGTAGTTAGTTTCATCTTACATTTGTATAGGATTAATTGATGAATATTGACTATTTTGTTTACGTTGGTATAGATATATGCCGACTGCGCTTTATACTGTCTTTTGGCAAACATAGATTTACAGGTAGATTGGGAGGCCACATGTTTTTTACGTCCAAAAGAAGTACAGAAATAATTATCTCTATATACCTCTGCCAAACTGCATAGCAGTTTGTATGTTAGCATAAAGTGTAGAGCTCTCATTCACTATTTTAGTCAGTTAAAACAGTTTAATGATTTATGGTTAATTATTCCTCTACCCATGATTCTCAATTCGAATTTGCGTCGAAATATCGGTAGTTCATTAAAGATAATCAATCTACTTATATGTTACAAATACATCTTACATATTTTTGGTCATTCTCATTTTATCGTGCACCTGTCTAATTATCGTACCGCTTTTTTTTTCATGCAAAAGCGACATGGAAGTGAGACTGATTGCACGTCTAGAAAAAGGATGGCTGCCATTTACATCTATGTGCACTCAATTTTAACTATCGAGTCACTTCACTACTGCGGGAAAACGTGTAAACCTTTGTCAAAATATTATCGAGTTTTTAGCATTACTCTATAAGAGTTAATAAATTGCAAGTGTCACAGGAAGGCATTATCGTAAAATAACTCGTATCAAGTTGCCATATCATCGATAAATACTGTTCGAAAACAAGCGAGGAGTATGAAAAAGTGGATACATAAGTTAGGGAACCGACCGTACACATAAAATAGCGCTGTTGAATATGCAAAGTAATAAATAGAAATCAAAATTGGATAAGCTAGTATCTCACGAGTCTCAATCATCACCTCAGGAGACAGCTTGCATGCCAGATGAGGTATGAATCTCTGAGTCTGTCTCCGACATCTTCGGAGTAATAATTCAGCAGGTGCCATCACCAGGGACCAAAAGTGAGCGGAGACTAGTTGTAACCCGTCTTGTTGCTACGTGACATTACAGCTGTTTTTATTTTGATTTGACCCTTAAATAATTTCTAAGTTTGATATATAAGTAATCTGTGTTAGTGTCGGTTTTTTTTAATCTATTAAACAATTCAACTAACGCGTTACCGAAACAAAAAATTGATGATCTGAATTTTTCGATCTTCGTTTGATTTATTCAAGCGACAATTATACCTCTCACTTTAGCCACAAAAGTAAATGTTTATAATACTATTGACTTAACGAGATCTCTTCGCTTATTGCTATCTATCTATATCTTCTATACATATAATAAAGTTGAAGAGGGTCGAAAGTCTGTACATGGAAGATATCCGAAAAAAAGTTGGCTGAGGATACTTGGAATCGATAACAGAACACGCTCCAACGGTTTATAGAATTTTTGTCTGTTTATCTGTTTGTCGCTTATTTGACCGCGCATCATGTGAGAACGGCTGAACGGATTTTGTTGTCAACTTTACTAAACTGTCGAGAAAATCCCCGGCCAGGTTATTGGCTCTGTGCACGACATCCGCGCCACCTAGCGTCCGCAACTTTTTTGGCTCTGATGCTCTGACATTTTGAAATTTCATCGCGACATTGTGACCAAAATCAAACCTATAACGTAATAATTTATAATACAAAATTACTGTGATACCGTGATTTGGGTGGACAAAAGGTGTCACACAAAGTGGGGTGTTTTTTTTTACTCCCACCCCGCTGTGTGGGATGTCGTTAAATAATTCTTAGAAAAATGGTAGTGGTATTCAAATACCATTTTTCGACAAAACCAACAGTGACGTAAATAATCGCTCGGAGAGTTCCAACTTATGCGTCCCCCCAATACTGAGCATGGCTCGACATGCAATTGCCCGGTTTTATTAAGAGATTTATTAATAGGTACCTAATAAAGATTGTTCATAATTTGAGAAAGCCCACCTTCTCAGAAAATATATCTTACTAGCTGTTGCCCGTGACTCCGACTGCGCAGAATTCACTTATCGCTATCTCGCGGGTACCTATTATGCATTTTTCTGGGATAAAAAGTAGCCTATGTCCTTTCCTTCCTCGGGACTCCAACTATCTCCATACCGAATTTTGTTTAAATCGGTTCAGCGGTTGAAGCACGAAAAGTTAACAGACAGACAGACAGAGTTACTTTCGCATTTATAATACATATGAGAATGTGCTCTATCTGAGAAAATGCACTTTTTGTGAAAGTGTACCTATTGGGTTGTGCACTTTAATTGACAGTGTACCTTACCTTCCTAGAAAGTGATCCTTCTAAAGAAGTGCCCTTTTGGAGAAAGCGCTTTTCGAGTAAATGAGCGTATCAAGCCTGATCCGAGAAAATGTCATTACTGTCATTAGGTACTATGGAGTACGAGTATTGTGTAAATATCGAAATCTACGCAGACGAAGTTGCGGGCAAAAGCTAGTGCGAAATAAAGTGCTTTTTCTTATATTATAAAAAAATATTTATGTTACAGTCATTATAAAAACAGTGTCGCTTTTTATTTAGGTAGGTACCTACTAAGAATTATAATTTTCAAAACAGTGAACATACAACTTCGTGGTGCTAAATTTACTTACTGCTCTTAGCTCTCAGCAAAATTAGGGCAATGAGAGGCCAAATTTCTTTTGAGGGCTTGAAGGCAATGCGTTGGCAGTGAACTTGAAACCCGGGGGTGTGTCTTGCAGGCTGCAACCTCAAGGCCACCCACCGCATAGCATTCTAGTCCCACATCGATTTATCGAACGGCGCGCGCCGGCCTCTTTCTAACCCCTCACCCCACGCCACTTTTCTCGTCTCTGGCCACCTTATTCAGTTACTTTATATATTTTTTTCTCTTATCTTTCAATCAAATGTAATATCTTGTGTAGGCTCAGCAGGTAACACATAATACTTATGCTTACGTACGCAGTTCAGTGGCATCTTCGCGTTGACCTTATTTGCGCCACTTACCTCGCATTTCTCAACTTTTAAGTGTTTATATAATAAATATACGCAGGTATAATATTTTTACGATGACGTGCAGACCTGTACAATAATAAAAAAATATCGAAAATAAGTTAGAGTGTGTAGTAAAGTAAATTATCATATAATGTAAAAAGTTTTCAAGGTTACTTTGACTTAGTTTGGGTTCATTAATTTCGTTAAGTCGAAATGTTTTGTTAGAGCAACATTAGGATCCATATTGTTATGAAACATTCCCTGCGCTATTTTTTCTTGTTAATAAAAATTATGGAGTAAGTATGGATGTGTTGCCCTGAAGGAGGAGTCGCCTGTAATTCACTTGACAAAATCGGTAGCGGCTTTGGAGTGCGTGAAGAAATACATTTGTGAGGGAACCGACAAAAGGAAATAGCCCTTAAAACGGATGTTTGCTGACGATTCCGAGGCAAATAGCATTTTCTCACCTAGAAATTACTTTATTATTAAATGAAAAAGCTTTTGTTGTTCTAATAATTATATAGCTTCTATTACGTGACATTGTTAGGTATCACGTGTTAACAATAATTCAAATTGCGTAGGAAATGGATTATGAAAAAGGGTCGCTTCTCAAATCAAGTCAAGTTAAGTATCGCTCTTGCACAATTTTCCAAGTTATTGTACCTATTTACGTGCTGAATTGAATTCGGACGACCTTAATTTTATTAAAGTAATTCAATGGAGTAAATTATATTCTTGCGTCGTACTTTTATCTGAATTTACAGAATTACCTACTTTATCGATAAGATGTGTGGTTCATTAACAGGGGCGTAGCTACCGCCGTATCTCCCGTATCAATTATACGGGGCCCCCGGGCCACGGGGGCCCCCGAAGTGCGTAAGCGTTTGTAAAAAATTTGGAAAAAGTGACAGATAGATAATTATGATGAATAAATATGGGTCCCACTCAAAAACAGCGTTGCGGCTTGCCGTAACACTATGCTGAGTGGGGTCCACTTTATACTATTCGATGTTATTTTTATTTTTTCCATCTAATGTATTTTTACGTGTATCGAATATGTGTATATAAATGTTTTTCTCTCTGTCTCTCTCTCAAAATATTTATTTTAATTTCATGCAAACATTTTTTTTTCTTTTGTGAGAAATCTTTACCCTTCATAAGGGCCCCAAAACAAATTTTTATACGGGGCCCCGCCAAGGTACGCTACGCCACTGTTCATTAAGTCAATAACTTTTTTAAAGTCCTGTGAAAATGTTAACGAAGCGAATACTGTTTTATATTATGCAGTTTTATGTATGTAGTGTGTTAATAGTACCTACTAGCAAAAAAACTCTTAAATAAATCAATCAAAACCAACTGCAACGCGCGAATCCCGCCATTAAACCCAACAAGTGCCATTAATCCAAATTTCAAACCGCGACTTGACCTAATTTCTTAGCGTAACATGTTATACAGGGTGCCAATTATTTCCAAGAGTGCCCTCACCGGTTCCGCGGAGACGAGAATTTAATGACAGTACGTCGGTACTCGGGGTAAGTTAGCGACGACAACCCATTTCGTAAACTTGTAGGAGGTACGCAGAGTTGTGTGTGCCGGGTCTCGGACGGCTTGACAGTCTGCATACAGAGTAACCCTAAGTTAATTTACATCGTAGACTACTCGCAAGGGATCCACTGATCCAACAAACGGTTCGCCGATATGCTCTACTTGTCATACATGGGATGAATTTATTTGGCGCTTCTATTATAAGTTTATAATTGAAAGTGGAATTTGACTTGGGTCAGTGACGTCCGCGTTAAAGAGCCAGTTTTCAAATTTTAAGGTTAGTTTAAAATGTAGGTAGAAGTGTTTTAGGAAAGTATCTCAGACGGTAAAAGTAAAAAAAATTAAGTGCTTCAAATAGATTTTTATCCTGTAGATTAAAAATGGAAAGCAAAAAATTATTTTTTTCATTTGTCCTGGTCGTAAACTTCGTATAAATTTATGGATCTAGGCAAATTAAAATGACTTTTTATGCTCTTGTGCATAAAGTAAAATATTCGTCTAAGACCAGCAGTGCCACAGCTACAAATAATAAAAGTTTATATATTTTTTCTAATAATTCATTATATATTAAATATATATTCGATATGAAACTATCAAACTATTCGAACTGAAAATCAATTTATATATTATTATATAGTTTTATTGATTTATTTTAATTGAATAAATTGTTTTTATATATAAAAATATATATTTTTATATATAAAAACTGTATGTAAGTGACCAATTGTTTCCACTTTTGCTATTTAATTTCCTCGCAATCGATGTGAAAAGCAGTGTAAAACCGAATTTCCCCACGACGTGTCCGTCCACATCCTACTAATATTATAAATGTGAAAGTTTGTGAGTGAGTGAGTGAGTGAGTATGTTTGTTACTTTTTCACGCTTAAACGGCTGGACGGATTTAAGAAATAGAAATAGAAATAGAAATAGAAGACATTTATTCACGTTCACAAAGACACACAAATACAACCAAACTAAAAAACAACAACAGCAAACACAAATAAAACAATAAAAAAGAAATACAAAAATTAAAATATATGATTTTGTGTGTCCTCGCAAAAGTGAAAGGCCGCTGACTCAGCATTATGCTGAGGGCGTTAAACGCCTGCAGCGATATTCTGTCAGAACCGTCTGTGACTCGCGGAATGATACACAAATATACTCACATATATAAAATTAAGATATATAAATATATTTTATTGTAAGTAAACAAGAATAAAAAACTACAATAAACATATAAGTAAAACAAGGGACAAATAAGTTGTTCACAAACATCAGGCTGGCGTACTCAAATGCTGGTTTAGGAAAATTTTTGGATTTGGATGAAATTTGGCGGAAAGTTAGTTTATAACCTGGATTAAAACATAGGATACTTTTTATCCCGATATTCCCACGGGATAGGGATAAAATCTCGAAATAACAACCGCTAGGCTTAGAGCATGAAATTTGGTATGTAGGTAGTTACCTACCTAACACATACCTATTTTTAAACGATATTCCCACGGGATATCTACGGAAAAATCTTGAAATCAAACCAGTTTTAAAATCTTTGGGACCGAAGAAATTATTACTCGTACCTTTTGTCATACTCTCAAATTTACACAAAATCTCAAATATTTTATTCATACGTATGTACGTATTATTTACGTCGTACGTCACAAATCACTAGAACCCATTGATCACAAACTTACTCGCTTAAACGCAACGTCCAGCTTAAACATACATATTTTACAAGCTTGAAATAATAAAATTTCCCTACCCGCAATCTGAACCCAACACATTCAGGGTTATAGTTCCCCGGCGAGCGCTCAAAATGTCCGATGAAATAATGACTGTTCTACCCCAAGCTTGGGCAAGAACTCTTCGCTGTAAATTGATAATAAGTTTCGATCGACTATCTGTTGAATGTGGCCTACGATCGGGCACGAACTACGTTGCGTAAGATATACGATTCATGAATTTCCAGACTGTTTCCTTTATCATAGAGAAGTGGCTTTCGGCAAATAGTGGAATTAAAAAAACGTGTAAACGTGCCCATTGCGGCCTATTTACGAAAAATGATATGTTTGTTTATAGAAAAAGAAATTATAGGTTATAGTTTGTTATCGCTGTCATTACTACTCGTACCTTTGCCTCCTACAGATTTCCGTATTGCCAAGCAATCAAAGAATTTTATCACTAGATAACTACTAGTACCAGGCACCACTACTAGGCAGGGAAAAGAAATTATATAAGTACCTAGTAAAGAACGACCTTTTATATCTTGTTGTAAAATCTACAATTACGATTTCTTTATCTTCGGAATATAAAAATACTCCTATTATTTATTTAAACTATTTTGTAGCAAAGGAAACATAATACATCTAGTCAATAATTCTTTGTTTACTTTCTCTCCTACAAGCTGACCCTCTAGCCGCTGAGCGTGACAGTATTAATTCGATCTAAATACCTATGTTACCTTTTGAATAAACTTCTTTTTTTTTAAGCAAAATACCGTAATTTAATCAGTACGCACATTCAAACCAGTACACACATTTATTAAACCTCTTTAAAAAATAGAATCCGATGTTGTTTTCACGCATAAAATCATACATAAAACATAACTAACCTATGAACTTCTATAAGTTTTCTAGCACCTTGAGTAGGTACTTTTTTCAAGCCGAGCCTAGAAGATAATAAAGTATTGACCTTTCTGACCGCAGACTAGTGTTTATTATCAGTTATCACTTAACCGGATAACGCCATTACAGCCGTCCGAGCCACTCAATCTAACAAGTTGATTGTGATTGATTTGCCATTTTCATGGCAGTAAAACTCTTTCCGTTTAACAAATCTAGCCAACGGAAGAGGGTTGAATTTGAACTAAGTATGAAAAACAAAGAGAATTTGTGCTATTGATTTCATTTTAAACTCGTGCGGTTCTGGGACTGGTACGTGTCTCTCTAGACTTGATTTTTTAATGTCTATGTGTGTATGCATTTTCTATGGGTGACCATTTTTAACCGACTTCAAAAAAGGAGGTCGATAATGATTGATAATGCCATTATTAATAAGAAAATTATAATATTTGTCTGTTATGAAGGAAAGTTTTCTGAAAAACAACATTAAGTATGAGTTGAAATATGTTGTTATTAATGACATTATTAGTAAAAAAATATGATCACTGTCTGTTATGAGTTCCGATGTTAGTAATAACAATGTATGAGCAAAAAAGGTATGAGGAAAAAATTATGAAGAGTGATTATTATGAACTCAAAGTGTTTGTAAAACAAAATATAAGAAAAATAATTTTATGTGAACCAATATGGACCCATTTATTATTGATATTAACTTGAATTTGGTAGGTATATATTATGCTTTACTTTTACCTTTTTAGGGTAACCCAACGGGCGCCAAACGGGTCCTTATACTAAATCCCTAGTTGGCTGTCTGTCTTAACTTTAATAGTTGGTAAACACATGTTTTTTTCGCAGTGTACATTATCTATGGCTGCGGTAACAAAAAATAACTATCATTAACTTTTAAAGGGGAGATCCTCATACAACAACCGTATACAGATGTGTGTGAATAAGATGGAAAAGAATTATTCACTAAATCTTTTCGTGTGAGATTCAAATTTATAATAATTGTCAGATTTTAGTACTAAAACACTAGCTGGCTAACGTTATCACAAGACATATTTAAGCATGGTTTTTAATGAGAAAAAAATCCTTACAGCATGTTCATTTTGCGGAAGAAGCCATAAAAACTTTTTCCCTACATATTGCCAAAGATATATTTTCTGCAGCTTATTAAGCAGTCAGTCATATTTTTATGGACCCTTTCTTTATAGCCCATTCGTATGACCGAATTATGCGGAAGGATTTTGGACAGTGTTGAACTAGGCTGCGAATTTCTTTTTTACATATTTATTTACTTGTTTATTTAACTTTTTATTTCTACATCAAAAGACATTTAATGCCAAATGCATTATATATGATTGCCGTTTAGTGTTTAATAATATCTAATTTGATAAGAACATTTTTACTTACTTTTTTTTTCTTTCGCAGGTAATCGTCGTAACTCAGAAATGTGTTTCAATAAACGCCTTATCAAGTTAGCAGACTACTTCCGATTATATCCCAATATGCCTCGTTAGTGAGCCATTGAAAACAAAAATATTCGACATGATCTGCAATAGCAAAATTGTGTTCACGAAGCTTTTAGTGTGTTTCCTTCTGTCGGGCGTGAGAGGCCGGTCGTGGGCCAGCCACCATGACACGACCACGTCCACGACACAAACTACTCCAACTACTAGTCCTGTACCAAAAAACTTCCATAACGACCCGCTAATTGTAGAAACTAAAAGTGGCCTTGTTAAGGGCTACGCCAAAACAGTAATGGGTCGTGAGGTGCACATATTCACTGGAATACCATTTGCCAAACCACCACTGGGGCCACTAAGATTTCGCAAGCCCGTCGCAATCGAACCATGGCATGGGGTTCTAGAGGCTACAGCTATGCCTAATAGCTGTTATCAAGAACGATACGAATACTTCCCCGGTTTTGAAGGTGAAGAAATGTGGAACCCGAATACTAATATATCAGAGGACTGTTTGTATTTGAATATTTGGGTGCCGCAACATTTACGAGTGCGCCATCATCAAGACAAGCCTCTGACTGAGAGGCCGAAAGTGCCAATACTAGTGTGGATTTACGGCGGAGGGTATATGAGCGGTACGGCTACCCTTGATCTATATAAAGCTGACATTATGGCATCGTCAAGTGATGTAATAGTGGCTTCCATGCAGTACAGAGTTGGAGCCTTTGGATTTTTATATTTAAATAAATTCTTTTCACCTGGCAGTGAAGAAGCGCCGGGTAACATGGGTCTATGGGACCAGCAATTGGCAATAAGATGGATCAAAGAGAACGCAAAAGCTTTCGGTGGCGATCCTGAGCTAATAACATTGTTTGGAGAATCAGCAGGTGGAGGGAGCGTAAGTCTGCATATGCTTTCCCCTGAAATGAAGGGTTTATTTAAACGGGGTATATTACAGTCTGGAACTTTGAACGCTCCCTGGAGTTGGATGACCGGAGAACGTGCTCAAGGTATTGGAAAAGCTTTGGTTGACGATTGTAATTGTAACAGCAGTCTATTAGCTGCTGACCCGAGCTTAGTGATGGACTGTATGCGAGGCGTCGACGCAAAAACGATCTCCGTGCAGCAATGGAACTCATATACTGGCATATTGGGATTCCCCTCAGCTCCAACAGTAGATGGAGTATTTTTACCAAAAGATCCCGACACTATGATGAAAGAAGGCAGTTTTCACAACACTGAAGTATTACTCGGAAGTAATCAAGATGAAGGTAATCCATTTTTTATACGTTTAGTTTCCATATTATCTCACTAGTTAACTAGTGTTTAAGTAAATTTTGCTTATTAATATAAAAAACTGCCAGTTTGCTAAATTCTTAAGTACTTAAACACTATTATATTACTAGCATAAAACTTACCCTGACATTGAGAATTTTGTAATAACACTTTATTTTCTATTCCATTTGGAATTTATCAATTATGTTTAATTAAAATCCAGAGTTTATTGTAATATTTAGGTGTCTATACGTTGACGATTTAAGCATACCCAGTCTTTAAATGCGCAGGCATTGATTCTTAGAACTTTTGGAAGTGTCACCTATGTCTTAGGGAATTCGAGGTCGTTTCTTTACACCTGCCCGGCGCCTTGCGGCACGCATGCGCCGACCCGCGTAGACACAACAATAGCTGTAGGATTCCAGAGACGTACTATCAGGTACTACAGACTCGCCCACGTAGCTTCTCCCCCCTCACCCACGGGAGGAGGCAACGCTGTTACCACGCACCCCCATTAGGGGGGTTCTAGTTAATACTTAAAATGTGAGAATTCATTTTGTAATTATATCTATCCTCTTATTTACTAGGGGGTTGAATTACATGCGGTTTTATAGGACTCTGGAGGTCTTGCGTGGCAAAACGCTTTTTAATTAAAATTTTAAAGTGAACAATCGAAATGAAAATGATAAAAAAATGCTTCATCTCTTTGAGCTAACTAGTTAGATAATGAGAAATTATGGAACAAAGAAGCAAGTTGTGACCAGTCTTACTTTTTTTTTATTTGTATTTTTTATCGACATTTTTGAATTCCATTAGACAAATTGGTACACTTGAAAAAACTGAATCGCGACCCACTGTGGAACCTTTTCGTAGTATAAGTCATAGTGACATCGCATTGCTTGACAAGGTAATTTATTCTGACACTTACTGTGAGAACGTTCTATGGTCGGTCAGGAATCAAATGGTTCGACTGTACATAATATTATGAGAATATTTTAAATTTGATAATACACATTGGGTACCTACTTATTTCACCTAAATACTCTAAATAAATCTTACTACTTACTCCATTTATTTTGTACCTACCTATTAATCTTAGTAAGAGGGGCTCTTCGATGAGACAATATCATAGAGGAATTAGCAAAATATCCTTGAATCTCCTTTCCTTTGATAGGATGGTTTAAAACTGTGAAATTCTACTACTTACCTCACGAGATAACAACATTATACTAATTATTTACCTTAGAAAAAATATATATGTACTATTTTAAATATAAAAATATGTTGAAAAATATAATAATAAGAATAATAAATATCATGGGGCATTTGACACCAATTGACCTAGTCCTAAACTAAGTTATACGAGTACACAAATTTTTAATGAAAAATAAAACCTACTTGTTACAAAATGTTTTGAATCATACAAACTTATCTTTCCCGGGGTAAAAGGTTATCTTGACACTAGACATCCGTTTACTAAATGGTAGTGAAAATAAATTATAATTGAAGATCACCTTCGTCTGTGGAATGAAACACAGCTACGCCTGCTGTGGAAGCATTAATTAAGTCCCACACAGCTAATTAAACTTGCATTAAAGTTTAATTTAAACACAACTGCTGGTAAAAGCAGTCAGAAATAAAACATTAAATTTAATAAATCAACAAACCCGACTGCCTTAAAAGCTAAAAGGAAGAAAATAAATCTAGTGGTCAAGAGCTCTGACAAGTAGCTAATTTAAAGTTCAACCGTCAACCAAGAATTTTTGAGCTGGTCACGATTTGAATGGGTCCCGACTGTTTGTGATTGTTTGTGTGTTTGTGTTTGTGATTTGTACGTTTAAATATTATGGAGATAGGGCGAAAACAAAACGGTATTTGTGTGGCGGCCCATTTCTGTAATGATTAAACATACAAATCTGAAACTCGTAATGATAATGGAGGTAAATATACTGCATAATTATTATTATTGACAAATGATAATTACAACCAAGAGCGTGTCGGATAGGTACGCCCGAAATAGGATTCCGTACCCATTACGAAAAAATTAAGTATATTTTTTCTAAGGATTTCGTATTTTGTACGGAATATTCCAAGTTTAGGTATATTTTATAACTTAGGCTGCTTGCTATTTACTTTTAAACTACTAATAATTCTCAAGAAAACTTAATCTTTATAGTTTTCCTTGTAAGTTTCATATACTTTCTACCACCCTGATTTTTTCAAATTTTTCCACCCACCGGTTTATATTTAAAGGGGGGGGGGGGCGCTCGACTTTGATGAAATTTATAGTTGAATATTTTGCAAACAAATCACTAAATCGAAATCACTAAAACTAGTAGAATATATTGTTATAATATGTAATCAAATCAACTATGAAATAAAAGTGTTTTATAATAATACGTTTATGAAATAAACAGCGATTTTTAGTTGTTCTGTCTCATAAATAGCTGATGAAATGTATTTTTAAGCAAATAATAATCTTTGTACTGTTGTTATAATAATTGTTGTAATATGTAATGACTATTCGATGAAGTGAAATTACTCCAAGAGAAAATATTAGTATTGAATATTCGATATATCGTTTTCGATGAAATGAAATTCGATAATTAGTTGGTCGAAATTTCAAGGGGCACCCAAATACAGCCCTATGAAAGACAGACGTATAGCGAAGTGACAGCAAAAAGATTCCGTTTGCCTCGTTTCGGTTACGGAACCCTGAAAAAAGGCAACATAGACATTTCAGTGTGTATATCCAAGAAAAACTACATAGTGGATCTAGATCAGAAAAGTATTAAAGGAAGGTAACAATGAAAGCAAAGAACTTTGTTACCTACAAACCTGCCGGGAGCGTTTCATGGTTGTAGAGCTAAACAAAGGGAAATGGTTGCTAGTTAATTATATAAGCGTTCAGTTGCTTAACAGAAACATGAAAGCTTTTTGTTGTGAAAATAATTGCCAGTGTTACCCTTCTGTGTTTAAATTGTGGCATAATGCAACTATTTTGTACATTTTAGTGATTTCTGACTTTAATTCGTTTTTTAGTAGTGAAATGTGACACTCATGATTTTGAGGTTGTGATTGTTGTTATTATCTTTAACGTGACGCGAGAAATGTTTTTCAATGTCCCCAAGGTAAAGAAAAACCTCAAAGAGCTGGCTTTTTCTCACAAAGATTTGGGACTACCCGCTAGTACATAGTGTCTTAAGGGCGGTAAATAAGGAATTACAAACGAGAGTCCATTAGAAGCCCGAAGTCGAAAACTGAGGGCTGAGGGCTAGTACCGCCCGTACGACATACCTACAATGTTTTTCGTCACATTTGCGAGTAAAATTTTATATTTCTAAAAGAAAAAATATAATTGTTCCAAATTTTTGACTTTAATACTGACCAAAAAACAGGATGAGATGAGTCTAGAGTTGTACTAATACTGACTAATCCTATCCACGGATCCAAAAAAACACTGTTATTGTCGACTTTTATGGACACAAATAATTTCATTTTCAATGTCATTACGAAGTAAAAAGTGAAGAGAAAAAGTCGAAACTTTTTACGACACCTAATTTGCAAACAAATTTATGAGTCCTTTTAACTTGTTGCTATGAGAAACATAAATTCAGTAAAATCTGAGTAATTGCTTCACTTGAGACGCTTTTCTTTACTATGATAAGGATGATTTATGAAATAATAAGTGCCGTAAGTAAGAACATCACTGCTTATGCAAGTGAATAAAAACAAATTAGGTACGGCGTTAAAAATATATGCATTATAATTTAAAATCTAACAATTAAGTAATCAGTGGGCATATACTAACACGATAGTTATTTCGATTTGTAAACTTATTTAGTTCTTATTTAGTTCCCTAGAGCAGATAAAGTCAGTTTTCTTTTGTTATTCGTAATTTCGACACTATGGAGACTGCATGGTATACTAACTTGGAAATTTTCTAGAACGGCTATAGAAAAAGAACAAAAACAAACAAGAGCGAAATGGACTCGAGCATCGAGAGTTCTATAATATATCTCAAAAAATCAAACTGACTACCTATTACCCGTTTAAGTTCGTGATACAACCGCTGACAGACAAATTACAATGTTTAAATTTTCCCTTAAGACTGACTTACGCTTGACCACTTTTTATTATTTATTGATATGTATTTTATTTATCCCTATCATCATCTAGAGTTCAAGATTTTATGCTAAATCATTGTAAAGATCCATACAACTTGATAATAGGTACTAAACAGAGCTTAATTAGCTATTACTCTATTTAATAAGCAGTTAAACACAGAAACTCAACTTTCGCCCATCAAACAAAAAGTAAGTTTAACAGTTAAAAAAGATACAGCAATCTAAATCAATTAGTCATTTGCTCGACCCCCTCAGTAAATCAGCGAGGCACGCCATGGCGCGGGCAGTAAAAGGAATAGAGGCATTTTTGTTATCTCTTTAAACAGTAACAAGCGTGGTTGCCGGTTTGTTGGGCCGATTAGGGCGATGACGTGTCAACCAGTTCGTTAGAGCCGCCGCGAGCTTTGGCTTATACAGAGCTACAAGAGAAGGAGCTAGCGCACTGTACTAAAAATAATTATTTTTTGTGGTACTAGCACTTTCTGCAAGGTCCATCTAAATCGCAATCATCTTGAGCCAGTTTAGATTTTGCATCTGCTGACTGAATTAAAAGTTCAATAATTTTCGATTGGAAAGCAAACTTGTAAAATTGTTAAGCGATGTTGAACGAAGGTTGACTTTTTCTTTATATTTAACTTTACCTTTCTAACACTTTTTTTTAAAATAATTTCAATTAAATGAATAGGTAGGTTATGCTAAAAAAATGGTTTTTTTTGCCTGTCAAATTTGTTCACATTAAATTTTACTATACAATTGTAAAATTTCAAATCATTTGATCACTTTCTATTAGACTTTTGTGTTAGATATCCTTGTGGTATACTAGGTTATAATTAATCTGTTTTGGCGTGATGAAGTAATAAATATACAAACATCTAATCATCAAAATTTTCGCATATATTTTATTACAATCCTATTATTATTACGTGACATGTAATAATGATATTACCAATAAAGGAGTACGAGTATTATAAATTTGAATTCGAGAGTATGGCGTGTGTTTGTTACTCATTCACGCTAAAAATATCTAGAAGTATTTGAATGAAATCTGGTATGTAGATAGATGGACGTCTAGAATAACACACAGATTACTTTTATCCCGAAAATCCCGATACATTCGTACGGGATAGGGAAAAAATTATGAATTTGCAACCGCTACATTCACAGTAATGAAAATTAGTCGCCTATGTCATAGGTACAGTCAACGTCATAAATAAGTGATCATTTCTGTACCTTGTCGCTTTCAGTCGTT
The DNA here is from genome assembly GCF_025370935.1 of Choristoneura fumiferana. NCBI lineage: Eukaryota > Metazoa > Arthropoda > Insecta > Lepidoptera > Tortricidae > Choristoneura > Choristoneura fumiferana. The sequence continues at coordinate 14,137,985 of NC_133475.1, read as the reverse complement.
ACACAATTTCGTATGGTTTTTTAAACATGACGTTAAAGTGGCAAGGTACAAAAGTGTTCACTTATTTATTACGTTGACTGTACACGAGAACCAACTGAATCGTGACCCAGTGAACCTTTTTGTTGAAAAAGTCACAGTGACATCGCATTGCTTGACAAGGGAATTTATTACGGACACTTACTGTGAGAACGTTCTACGGTGCGTCAATAATCAAATGGTTTGACTGTACCTGTGTAATATAGTACCTATGCAAAATATACAATACAATGACTTTTTATTGTACACCTGAAATAGTAAGCGACACAGAAAACAGGAACAAAAGAGAAATATTCTTACTTTAAGAACTAAAAGCGAATACCTAAAAACGGTGATAAAACTTTGAGTTTTACACATACATACATACATATAATCACGCCTCTTTCCCGTAGGGGTAGGCAGAGACCACTTCTTTCCACTTGCTACGATCCTTACATACTTGTTTCGCTTCGTCCACTTTCATTATTCCCTTCATACATGCTCTTCGGTTTAGGGTACTCTTGACCTGGCCTTTTTTCAAGACGTCCCTGATTTGGTCTCGAAACGTCCGCCTAGGTCTACCCCTCCAACACTTTCATTCACACTCGCCTCATACACTTTTTTCGTCAATCGTTCTTCGTTCATTCTCTCGACATGGCCAAACCATCTCAGCATACCTTTCTCAATTTTTGTCACTACATCTTCTTTCAGACCACAACGTTTCCTTATCTCACTATTTCTTATCCTGTCACTCAGTTTAACTCCTATAATACTTTTTAACGCTCTCATCTCAACTGCATTTATTCTGCTTTCATGTTTCTTCTGCCATACCCAACTTTCACTCCCTTCACTTTCTTTTTTTGAGTTTTAACCTATAAAAATGCAATTAAAAAAAATATCGCAGTATTTTCCAGCCTCCCATCCATGTCGACTACACTATTTTGTAAGCTACCTACCATTGGGTGTGCAGCATGGTAACAAATTTTGTCAAGCTTATAATAAAAGTCGGTGATGAAGCGAACACGCTGTTTTTCGCTACAATAGCCGGCTTATACGAGTAACGATGTTTACCGAGCGCCAGATAGGAACCTCCCGACATTTTGTATTAGGTACAGACAAACAAAAAACAATTATTTGCGACTAACTTCTACCCGTGGCTTTACTCGCGAAAATCATTGGGTCTTGCTGTCAAATTTTAAATAAATAATAATCGCTTCATTCTTATGGGAGTGTCTAAAATTACACATCGTGGGTTTTATGGAGATAAAATCAAACTTACAATAAGTAACTCAGGGGAAGTTACCATGGCAACAAGCTACACTAAAAAGTTGATTGACCCAAAAGCCACTAATCCACTAAAAGTTAGAAGTTGTGACAGTGTTAAGGCAATTCCTTCATGGTTCATCTCCTATGAATTATATTGCAAACATTTTTCTAAGAAAGTGTATCATTGATGTCTCCTGACGGGACACTATAACAAAACATTAAAGTTGATTGACTCTTTTATGTTCTTTGTATAAAGATTCATGTAGAATTTTGGGTTTTTTTATGGATCTTGTGGGCATTGGGATAAAAAGTAGCTAATGTGTTTTTCAAATCTCTACTATCTATATCGATTTCATTTCAATTCGTCCAGCCATAATTTATTGAATCAGGCGTTACTTTGCGGACGTCCATATCAATGAACTAAAAGAATTTCTTTCTGCATGAACTGAAGCTATCATGGTCGCGAGTGAGCAACGGAATTCTTTTAGTTCGTCTAGCCATATTAGCGCGAAGGAATAACAAAAACATACACGCATACACACACTCACACACTTTTACGTTGATAATGTTAATAGAATTACAATTTAGAAGGACATTCTCCGCAGAACTTATGGTCTCGTAATTAAGTGGTTGTATTTCATTAAGAGAAGTACACACAATTAATTGGATGGCATGTATTGACAAGTACAAACAATGTTTGTTATTTTACAAACACATATATTGTATTTATCCTAATAAATTGTATTTTTTTCCGCAGGAACATATTTCCTGCTCTACGATTTTCTCGATTACTTTGAGAAGGATGGGCCGAGTTTTCTACAAAGGGAAAAGTTTTTAGAGATCGTCCAAACCATTTTCAAGGATTTCTCCGACATTAAGAGAGAAGCCATTGTGTTTCAAGTAAGTATTGTTTAGTTTATACGTACTTACTTATCCACAAAGCTAGGATATGATATAAGCGGTGGTGGGGCAGGAATGGTATAAAGTTTATATGACAAGATATTTTTATTAAGCAAGACTGATAGCGCACCGACTACAAGAGGATGGATTTTCAAAGAGTTATTAACGGGAAACTATAAGCAAAAGATCCTTAGACCTCGACTGCGTGGGAAGACTCAAGCCGTGAAATCTGCTAATCTGCCGTCATTGGATAGGTGATTATAATCTACTAATAAATAATAAGTCAGGAAGCGTAACTCAGAATAAATTCCACACAAAAAGTTGCCATACTTTAAACCAAAACGACTTATGATTCAAATACGAATCATTTTCGAGTTTGCAAATAGACGTGCCGTGCTTGCATGTTGATTGGTTAAAATTCAGAAAACATGCAGGGATTGGTTTGCGTACGTGATGCAATGTCAGATGCACGCCAAAATGACGCGCAGAACACGGTTTTTAAGCCCCGCCTACTACACGCAAGGGCATGTTTCTAACGCAGTTACAATTCCTGACTTATATTTATTCGTAGATTATGTACAATACATACTTTCTTTTCATGCTAAAATATATCATGATAAATAATTTATTTTAATGTAAAAGATGTCATGGCAAATGAACTTATGGGAAACGAGAGAGGATAACTACTTGTCACATGACGTAGATGGCAGAAAAAATCATAGCCAGGTTTGTTCTGCTAGTCTTTTGGGGTGCGTATGTTTGTAAGTCACATAAATATTTTTAATAGTCATAATGCAAACGTTCTGTCATATTTTTCTCCTGTAAAAATTTATTGGTTCAATTAGGGTTAGGTTTTGTTTATAACAATTCTAAACAATAATTAAGACAACAATGGGTACATTATGGCCTTCAACTATTATGCGAGTATGGAACCAGTATTTCGTTATTAGTAGTGTACTTTAGTGGTAAAAATTCGATCGTTTGCGCCAAATAAGCACCTAAGGCAAGTGATATCATGCATCCTTACACAGGAAATGCTAAAAAGGAAATGTCATTTGCCATTACCGCCGATGTTCTAAAATGCTCGTCCTTGACACGCGAACGTTTCGTCTGATGTGTTTCAAAATTGACAAATATTACGTAGGAGTGGAAATACTACGTAAATTAAATGTACTCGTACGAGATGTAATCGTTGATCTTGGACCAGGACTTAAGTGGAGTTTGAAGAAAGTGTAGTAAAAAAAAAAAACATAAATCGAACGAGTGATTTTCTTAAAAAATCAATGAATTAAGTATTTGAAATATATACTAAATTAAGTTTAATTTTATACCCATATTGTCACAATAAAAAAAATATCTCCCTTCATATTTTCGCGGCCGAAAATTTATTATTTTGAAATATTTATTATCATCCCTAAAGTTATGACAAATCTAATGATACCGGATCATCAAGCTGTTTAGACTACAGATAAGACCATAGAAATAGATATACATAATATACTCGTACATATGTCGCTTGAATCGTTACAATTGATAAAGGGTGTAGTGTCACTCTACAGGACAGGCCTAGCCTAGTGTCACGGGAAAGTGTTTTTTTAAGAAATCAGCCGCAGCGCTAATTTGTTAGATCGTTTTAATCTATTCATGAAATGTAAATTAATTAACTGTTTCAATAAAATTTATTCTTATTCTTATTGTACATACGCTCGAAAATATAACCCTCCTTTGGGCAGTCTAGTACTTAATGAAAAAAAAACTATGGATGTGATACCACTAGCAGATTTACAATGTAATATTTTCAAAAAGCCCAAATGATTTTACAAATGATTATTGATTCTACTACTTAGGTACTTAACTATATTTTCTATCCATATTTGATTTTTTCATACATATAGGTTTCTATGCATTTATTTTATAAATATCAGAAATCTCTTTGCCGTCAATTACTTTTTCAGTGAAATAATTGATATTAATATAATTTTCAGTACACTGATTGGGAAGAAATCACAGATGGCTACCTGAACCAGAAAATGATAGCAGATATCGTCGGGGACTATTTCTTTGTTTGCCCCACAAACTACTTTGCTGAAGTGCTGGCGGATTCTGGCGTTGACGTTTACTACTATTACTTCACCCACGTGAGTTTTATCGTATTTTTTATCACAAATTCTCGGATATATGTATTCTATTGAAATTTAGCCAATTCTCTCTCAATTTGCATTGTACAGATCTATTGAATAATGTATTTCCATTGTATTTTGTCATATAAGTTCGTATTTATATATCATGCTTGCCCAATAAGAGCTATCGAGTATGAATTCGCCGCTAGAGGCGCTAGTGTAGCGTGAGGTCTCCGAAATGTCAAATCTCATAGTTTTTGGGTGAGCTACGCGGGTTTATTTATAATTAGAAAATTTTCGTGAATATATTGCATTACCTGAAATTAATTATGGCATTTATGCGTTACTGGGCAATGAATGTCAGTGTTTTGAGACAGTTTTGTCTCTAGGAAACTTTTGTCCTCCCTTTTTTCTGAACAAAACGGTCAAACTGTGGTTGATTGATATTTATATGGTACGGTTTTAAGGTGTATTAAATATGATTTTAATCTAAACTTTGTTTTCACGCCCGTAATAACAGACTTTGAAAGCCACACTTAAAAACCTCACGCAACAGTGGCGCCATCTAGAAAGACAAAAAACGATAGCTCTCATTAGCTTCAGCAAACTTCAGTAAGCTAGTTGAGAAAGCAATATAAATACGAACTTTTCCGACAAAATACGATAGAAATACATTATTTACTATAACCGTAGGTATAACATATATTGGGCATTGCAAAATGAGGTTATGTTTACCCAAAACAAAATGATTTACTGAAAGCGAAAAGTCGATTGGATCCTCAATTTGCAAATCAAATCCAAAACACTTTGTTCACAAACACTTCTATAAAATGGCTTGACTGGGGTCCCATCTGCTGGAGAACGTCCTCCCTTGCTGCTCTCCAATTAACTCAGTGGCATGGCACGCATGACGGGATCCATGTTATTTTTATAGAGATCAACATATTTGTTACGGGATGTATACGAGTATTTCCGATGTATTTTTACAAATTAAATTATTAAATTACTACGTTACAAGTAAATATAAAAGAATTTAAGTATCAGATTTTATTAAAAATATCTATTTACTATCACACCATTAAACAAACATAGGAATAGTCGAAGCTAAAAGAAGAGAAATGAATAAAACTATTTGTCATGGTTCATTATTTAGGACCCCAAGCCGTGCTTGTATTATTGTCACATTATAATGCCACAGATCATGTTATGTACGACCTGAAATTTTCTAGGCAATGGAACGTGGCTGTCCCACTGTGAAATCATCCAGCGTATTTCGTAAAAATATGCAAAAAATTAGATACTCATCCAAATTCAAAATCGATGAAAATGGTATCTTAAAATATCCTATTTTTTCCAAAAATAAAATTATAATAACTATAGGTTATTTTGTTAGTGCGTCCCATGCATGCATGCGTTATGTGTTGCTGGCCACTCAAGTTTACACTTTACTTAATTTTAGGTTGGCAGATCTATTTCTCCTCCACTTCCGTTTCTATAGTGGCCGCAACCTAATCTAAACATGCGTGTGTTTTACAATTACAATATTCCTCCTTGCCTTGTAAATATGTTGTGTTGTGTTTGCTAAATAAAAAACATTAGTGAACAGCAGATTTTTCTCTCAATCGACCAGACAAAGTAAACTGGTGTTGCAGTTGTCTATGGGCGGTGGTGATCTCTTACCATCAGGAGACCCACTTGCTCGTTTGCCGTCCAGTCGAATAAAAATAAAAATAAAATAAATAAACTACATTATACGCTCCGAACATTGTAATCACAGTAGACAGAAGAATTTTGAAGTCCATTAAATATAATGATTCTACATCTAGTCGTTCTACGTCATGTATAAATATTTCTAATGCTTGCCATAACTTTATGAATACACCATTACTTTCTTAATAGAAAAACTAACAAATAAAGTTTGAACACTGAAATTCTTCTCAATATCAATAACCACAATCCTCTAGCACTTTCTAGCACGTCACCGAAGCAAGTGAACGTCAATGCTAGCCATTTAAAATGGGTGCGCCAAAGTTGGCATAATTTTTCAACCCCGATTATTGGAACTCCCAGAACCAAACTGCCACCAGTAAAGTAGGATAATCACAATTTAAGTAAATAATCTCATCAATAGCATCATCTGGGCCTATTTATATTTATTTATTTCTCCTCTATATTGATAATTGTATATAAAAACTTTCACTCCAGTTCCAACATCGCATTAACGTTAAATTAACGTAAAAAAACTGTATCGATGTTTAAATTTTATGATTAACAAGTTTATTAAAATTGATGATTATGAATGTAAGAAATATGAAAACCAGCATTATGTGTAAAAACATATCTTAGTGACAATGTTATGAATTACGATATTCTGATAAGTGACCATTATGACCTCAGTTGGCAGTAGTACAAATTTATGACAAATAAAATTATGAAGTAAAAAATTCGGAAGAGTCATGATTCTGGCTACAAATCGGTAGCAGGAAAAAAAATCAGAGGATCGATTTTATGCGAGTCAATATGGACCCATTTAAATTTTTTGCGATGAAGACAGTATTCAAACAGCCGCGAGATCGTCTGACACGTTAATTTGGCTAACGAACCAAACACGAGGGCTCTTACAGAAGCGCTGCCAGCTACGAGTGCAAGTACATTCGCTTTTTGCTTAAACGCTACACATGCCTCAAAGCCACCTGCATTCATACTAGCGTATTATGAGGGATATTTATAAGCTTACCACATAGCCATGTACTTCACGCACGGAGCTACATAAATCATAATGACACGTAGGAGCGTGTTTTTAGTGTTTGATAAGTAAAGTTTGAAAGCCAGCTTATCAACAAAACTAATTTTACGCGAACTGTTTGCGCCAAGTTACAGATATTGTTTCTATCCAGTTCAATTTGTTTGCGCTTAAAATCCTAAAATTATTTCATTCGACTGTGGGTTTATTAAAAGTTAATGTTTCAAACTAAGTTTTGTAGGTACATAAATATAGCCAGTGTTTTTGGTTCTAACTTGGGATTTTTATCTCACCTGACCTTTTGTATCGAAATTCCCAATAATTCATTCATCAAAAACGCCCACGCTTCATGTGGAGCGAATCGTTTTGGGTTTTTACATAAAAGGGCATAAAAATCCGAATGGCCTTATTTCGATGAATAATTTCAAGTGCCTGCGTGAAGGTAGTACTTACCACAAACCTGTTTGTTTTATATTATTATCATGGATTATAGCTCAATTTCAGTTACATAACTTATACGTCAAAAATCAACTACCTGGAAATTTGATATATCTTTGCTTTTCCTATTCAACTGAAAATATAGAGCACTCTACGAGTATGTAATACGGGAACTGCAATTTTCCGTCATAAAAAACTATCTCCTACGTCCTTGCCACGGCTCTAACTATCTCAGTGCCAAATTTCATCTAGACCGGTTTAAGTATAAAAAGGCAACAGACAGGCAATAACAGACAGATAGACAGACAGACAGAGCTACTTTCGTATTTCCATTATTGGTAAATATCATTGAAATGATAAACATGTAAAGCATGCTCAGTGTCATAAGTATATACAATATTATGTTATATAAAGTTTCATGTTCGTAAAAAAAATGCTTGGGCCGGTTTATATGAGCTGAGAATATTTATAGTGAGAGACCAACAGCGCGTGTGCCTAACTATGCTTCACATCTTGTTCATCTTCTTTCACTGCACCCTGCCTATTTTCTATTGAATGAGAAAAATAAGGCTAATTAACCCTTTTATTTTTATAATTTTTAAATCGGTATATAGGTATTTGTTTGCTGTTAGTATTTTGCCGTTCGAACTCACTACTAGATTTTTCTGGGCAAAGTTTTCTTGGATAGATACTTTTTTACTTAAGTATTCTCATTGGTAGGTAATACTAGGTAATCATGTTTCACATTAGAGCATCTGAGTATCGAATTCGTTCAATAGGTATGTACTATGCATGCAGAATAATTCAAAGTCACGCAATCAGCAATATCTTTTGATTCTTATATAACTCCTAGCCAATATTGTTTATCTATTTTGTACCTATTCCAGCTTACTAGTCTTTCTACCCAATCTCGATATTCAACCATTACTGATTTAACAATCAAAGTTTCCGTCTTTATTCTGTTCCAAATAGCATGAGAGCTATTCATGCCTCTTTGTTCGGTAGGTTCCGAACGATATCATTATCGTGAGAATCTATTCAACTTGATGCCCAAGTGTACTTAAACTTAAAGCAATTACTGGTACTACAGATGTATTTTCATTGGTAGAAATCCTTTTATTCTTTTTCAGTTAGTTTGTGGTTTACCGGTAAAAGAAAATACAGCCTCTTACCTCTATAAACCTGATATTAATTTGTATGATGAATAATAATATTCGTTACTTGAGTCTTAGATATGTATATGTATTCAAGTATATAAGGTGCTAACAAATTAGGTACCAATATTTTTACAGCTAATAGTTACTCGTCTCTAGGAGTAGACTTAATTATAAAATATGTAAAAGTTTATGTTACCTATTAAAGATAATTAGAGAAGTAACTTTACTGCACAAAACACCCTGTTAATGAGATAATTAATAGTCAGTGATTAAAACTTCTTTGTCTGTCTTGAGTCTCACGAGTAACCGGCCACTTGACTTAGATACATAAATGTCAAAGTCAAATTACTAAAAGTTATGACAAACGACGGTTCACTTGACAGAAACTGTTAAATATCTTATCACTCAAATGCACAGGCTGATTATATTTGAGCGGAATGATAATTTATTTACTTTGTTCAGGAAACTAAAACAAAAATATTGTATAAAAAGTTTTCTTAATTTTCATCACCAAGTTAATTGTTTTGATCTAATTTAACGTCTCTTAAAATATTGGTACTTAATTTGTTAGAACCCTATATATTATTTATTTATATCATATGTATGTCTATCCATTGTCTAGCACCCATAGAACAAGCTTTGCTCAGTTTGGAGTTAGGTCAAATGGTGTAATTTGACCCAATCGCATCGCATCGCGGTTTTTTGTGAGAGCCCTTATTCGTCAGTTATATTTTATAAAGCACCATAGACTCTTACGCGGTTAAATGAGACAAATGGCTGTCGATAAATTCACATTTTCGATTTTTCGAGCGAAATAATGCTGAAAGTTTTGACATATGGCGGTTCATACAGAGTTTTTAAATTATTAAAGTCCGGCCATTAATGTTGAATCGATATTACCGTGTTTAAAACTTCAACACTTTAATTAATTTAGAACGTTACACTCGATGAGATAGGATAACTAACCTCGTGGAAAGCGAAAACGGTTCTTAACGTATTGATTCCCTAATCATCAATGCGAAGTAAATCACTAATACTTTGAGATAACGAGCTAGGTAGGCCAGACAAAGACGTAAGATTATTGAAGCGGCCACGTAACAAACGACCGTGGTCAGTTTTAATAAATTATGGGTCAGACGTTGCCGGTGGCGCAAAGGTCACAGATTAACAGCGAGGTATTTCGGGTTCCGACCCGTTGCCGTTCCATTTCTGTTCTCGACACTGCGTCTAGTTTATAACTGGACACAAATTTATTTCCGTCTGTAGTAAAAAAAAACAAGAGGAAATACTATTGGAATAACAATCGTTCGGTTCCTTTTTGTATTATTACCATTGCGAGCCGCCTACGTTGCAAAACTAAGCTATCTTTATTTGGGGATTCAGTGTGGGCGGGCGGCTTATGATGGAAATCGGAGTGATCCAAAACAACTAAAAGTTTGTTAATAATTTGATGAGTTCAAAATTTAATTTCTTTGTAATAATTTCTTACCGAATGATATTTCCGAATTTGATTCATCTTATCTCGGCCTATGTATTATGTCCCACTGCATAGCAGGCCGCCTCTCAGATTGAGAGGTCTTTGAGCGTAGTTCCCACGACAGCCCAATGCAATTTCTTCATAGGTAGTATGTGCATATTTCCTTACGACATCTTGTTCACCGTGAAAGTCATGATTCAATCCCAATGTTATTTTACACATATATTCCAAAAAACTCAGGCTTGAGTCCGGGCTCGAACTCACGACCCTCTGCTTGAATGGCCGTAGATCGAACATCTAGGCTACCACGACTAAACACCTGTAAAAATAGATCTCATTTATTTTTCAACTATTTTGACGAGAGAAAATAACGCCTCACTTTCCATTCAAAAGAGTTACCTACTATGAAAATTTACCCGATATTTTTGCTCGTCCATATTAAATTAGAGTTTTAATTTTGTAACAAAACATATGTGTACACTTTCCAATAGTACTGTCATGGTCCGATTTAAAAAATTAGCTCTCTGCGCCTAAGTTGGACATTTTTATCAAACAGAGGTGAGTTTTATTCAAGTCTAGCTGTTGCCCGCTATTCCGGCTACGAAGAATTAGTGTATTATTTTCCGGGACAAAAGTTATCCTATGTCCTTCTCGGGGTCTCATACTATCTCCACACCAAATTTCATCTAAATCGTTTTGGCGGTTTAAGCGCGAAAAAGTAAATGGACAGATAGACAGAGACGGAAGGGAGAATAAACGGACTGACAGACAGATGGGCCATTTTTAGCCCTGTTTCAATATATAAAACTTTCCAATAGGTATAATCATGAGTGACATGACATTAAATAACCTGATGATGATCATGAAGCCAAAAGAAGGTAAGGTCAAAGGTTTCAACGAATTTCTCTATTGTGCACCGCATACTCGCCGTTACAATACAAGATGTTATAATTATTCGAGTTGACCTTTTAGGGGCATGTGTACGACGTTGTCATGATAACGCATAAGGCCGCTGTTCGCCGCAGGCCGCAACCGTGCGCCTGCATTATTAAACGAAGCTCGCGTACCAACGGCTGCTTTTAATTTTATGCCCGACTTTAAAAACCTCACTAAGTGCAGGGGAATTGTGCGAGGCCTAAATTTAGATTCTTCGCCAACCAATATAAAGGGTCGAATTGAATTATTGATACCGTTCAACGTAAGCTGCTGTTGGGAGGAATAAATCGGCTTTTATAGGGAGGTTTTGTTACTTATGCGTGGTTATAGGATTTCCAAGTTTCTGGTTCATTTTTATTTCTTTTAAAACGGTAGTCAGGAAAATTGGTCAGTGGTTTCAGATTTCAGAGATAGTTAACAATAAACAAAGTTTTTTAAATAAGGAAGGTAATTCAGAATATTTCAGCAGATTGTCTGGATAGCTTGACACCGAAAATCTTTGACACCGCGTACCTACCTACACTTTGAACACCAACCAATATATTGAAACATTTGAAAAAATAGTGACCACGATAAAACTCTTATGTGAGCTTGAACGGACCAGAGTTTACTTTTAACTCCAAGTTAACTGCTAATCAAGGGTTATTTAGTGTCAAAGTGTTTGGAATTGTCAGCCTCAACCCAGGTTTAATACTTACTCGTAATAATTAACATTTTTTATTTTACTCTTGACCACACAATACGCAAGCCCTTGCAGGCTTTTCTGTCAACTAACATAACCAGCAGATGATTTCAGCAGATATACCAATATCCCGGTTTAATTTTAAACAGTGCATTTTGAGTAGCTAACTATTTTATTAAAAGACTTAAGGCGCCCTTCTAATAATCCTTGCGATTTGATAATGGATTGTCATTACGTAATAACAATACCGTCGCCGAAATCAATAGTTCTATAAGATAGATTTTATGGGTCCTTCAAGGCTCTATAAACTATTATTACCTATATCTATACGGTTTATCGTCCTCAATAGTAGCGGGAAATAAAACACTGGTTACTGCTTTACATTGAATTGATATTTCGCCCTAGTAATTACGTATGGAAGTTCTTATTAAGAAGCTTATAATAATTATGGTAAACTTATGTGTTACGTTAAGTGCGCCATTTAAATGCTAATGGGAGTTATTATGTGGGTACAAATACATGCATCGATAAGCATGGCCTCCGCGGTAGTGGGATACCAAGCGAATATGGGTATTAGTGGCGGGTGCCAGCTGCCACGGCATGTATTTACGTGATACCGTAAACTACTTTACCTTTGCCCTCTGGCCCCAACATTGCCTGATTTGATTTATATAGAGTCGATAACTTAGCACTCTTATAGGTTTTAAACTTTTATCTACAAGGGAATTATTATTACGGAGGGATAAAAGTTTAAAAACCTAAAGGATGCTGAGTTATCGACTCTAAATCGTATCAGGCAATGTTGGGGCCAGAGGGCAAAGTTGAAGCAGTTTACGGTACGTGTTGTGCCAATAATAGTTACAGAGTATAATAGAATATTAATTAAGTATTTCAATTGAAACCTACCGTAAAGCACTATGGCAGTATCCACGTAATTTTTCTTGTCAAGCATTCCGATCCGATCTTATGAGTGTCGCTGCCTATTTAAGCTCTAAAAATGTTTCTTGACCTTTTAAAATGACTAGCCTGTTACCCGCGATTCCGTTTGAAGCATAGAATTTGTTATCGCTATCCAGCGGGAACTATGCAATTTTCCGACATAACAACTAGTACCTGGACGACCGAGCTTTGCTCGGGCTAAAACTCGGTAACCAGCGTTTTTCCAGAGAAAAGACCAAGGTAGATCGATTTTTCATCCCCAAAACCCCCCACATATCTAATTTCATTGAAATCGTCGGAGCCGTTTTCGAGATTCTGATTATATATACAAGAATTGCTCGTTTAGAGGTATTATTAGTAAAAACTATGGTACTCGTACGTCCCTCCCCGGGACTCAGTCAGTCTGTATAGCGAATTTCATCTAAATCGGTTCAAAAGTTTAGAGGTGATGAAGTAACAAACAAACAGACTTAGAACGATTCGCATTTATAATATTAGTGTGATTACCATTTTATTATGGAGTTTGTAGAAGATACCATCTATGGTCCGCTCTGGGAGATTGTAATTGATGCTTTGGTACTCATCAGCTTCAACATTCGTTTTCCAGCGCACGAGCACCAGCCTCTGGGGGGAGTGGATGGGAGTCATGCACGGAGACGAAATGGAATACGTCTTCGGGCATCCGCTAAACATGTCTCTCCAGTACCACACCAGGGAACGAGACCTAGCCGGGCACATCATGCAGTCTTTCACAAGCTTTGCACTCACTGGGTGAGAAACATTTTTTTTTTCGACTGGATGGCAAACGAGCCGCCCATAAACATCACACCAGGGTTATTGCAGACGCGTTGCCAACCTATACGCCTAAGATGGGATACCTCACGTGCCAGTAATTTCACCAGCTGTCTTACTCTCCACGCCGAAACACAACAGTGCAAGCACTGCTGCTTCACGGCAGGGTTAGCGAGCAAGATGGTGGTAGCAATTCGGGCGGACCTTGCACAAGGTCCTACCACCTGCAAATTATCTTACTAACAAGACTATACGAGGAAAATGATTTTAAAACGTAATTTATTATTGCAAATAGGTACGTATCAGCCGCTTTCAGGGAACAACATACTAATTGCGAAATAAATTGTAAACGGTCATTAATCACTCAGTTTTTCCTTCAACAAAACATCATCAGAAAGTCTTCTGCAAGGAACACTGATTCATTGAGTGATTTGATTACAACAATTTAGTACAAGCTAATAGTATTAGTGCAAAATCGCTAAACTATTTACTTGTAGGTACTTTGTTATGCAATTGAGCTCTGAGAATTCCTTTGTCATTTTTCGTAACAATATCATCTTTTACGGCTAACTAAGACTAGCATTATGCTATTTTTATTTCGACCCTTTCCATCCTGAATAATTTGGTTGATATGGGTTGGATTTCGCAAGGAAAAATATAAATCAATATATTATGGTCATGTAAATAATTGGTGTTGCTTGAAATTTGTTGACATAACATTATCGCACATCTATAGTCATCTTACTTTTATCCACAGTTTTTTTTTGCCACATTTCGATTTTTGCCTTTAATTATTAATGTTGACCTTGACTATTTATTATCCTTCTTCTTCTCAAATCATTTGACCTTCTGTTCATCACACAGTGGTCAATGACCTCAGGTCTCATGATCTCGAGTAGAATGAGGTCGCAGTTTTCTTCAATTTGCTCGTTTTTTAATCTTTCAGTAAACCAAACAAGCCCGATGAGAAGTGGCCCTTGTACTCAAAAGCATCTCCCCACTACTACACGTACACGGCCGATGGAACCAGTGGCCCGGCTGGGCCGAGAGGACCGCGGGCCTCAGCTTGCGCTTTCTGGAACGACTTCCTAAACAAGCTCAACGGTGTGAAAGGCATATCATTCATTTTTTACCTCTGTGTCGTCTCTGTGCTTCGCTTCTAAAGTTCAATATGTCGCGAAGATTTTCGTAGAATTCAATTTTTGTTTCTATTGTTAGACTCGTTTTTAAATACCTACGTAAGAAGTTGACGCATTACCAGTGGTGGGTTTCATGCTTGGGGGTTTATTGAGAAGATTTTTAAAAATAAAAAAAAACTAATTTGGTTTTTTTAAACAAGGGAAGCACAAATCTCATTTAGATGACGTCATGATAATATTGTAAGAGGCAGTGTGAATAAAATAACATAGCTATTGAATCGTATCCAGCCTCGTGCCTTTTTTGGCACTTAACGAAGGCCAAAGCACAGCCTTACCCTTAATTAGCATGATCTTTTCAAGTGTAGTTTTTCTGTTATCGCGGATGTGCTTAAAGCAATTCGCTTCTCATAATCACTTGTACTAGTTAGAATTAAAATGTAATTAATTTTTGGGAATATTGCAGAGTTGGAGCATGTACCGTGTGATGGCGCGGTGACTGGACCATATAGCAGCGTGGCCGGCACGACACTACCGTTAGTCCTTCTAACAGCACTCGCTACTACAACTGCCCTCTAAATACTAGAAAATATATCAAATGTGATTGAAACTTTTAAATGTGATTAGAACTTGAGTGTTATAGAAAATGTGTTTGGAACAATTTTAGAGCTGTGTATGGTTTTAGATAAGTGGACTAACCAAATCAAGGTGATCGTCGTGGATGCGAATGAAATAAGGAGAGCACATGAACATATTTTCTAACTAGAAGGGTTTTGAATAATATTTGGACATTTGGAATGACTGGAAAAAAGGAACTGATTCTTGTAGTTAAGCTCTTAGCAATGTACGGTCGAACAAATCGAATCATGACCCAGGGTGGAACCTTTTAATAATCAATTTCACTATGAGTTCCTTAACAACAGTATGAGATATCAACATGACATTAGTAGAGCAAAGGTTCCACACTGGGTTATGATGATTCAATTTGTACGACTGTACGCACTTGTTTAACATAAAGGTAATTTGTATAATCTCGTAGATAGTATAATTTCTGTTAAAGTGAAATTTATAATTTTGGTACATGATGTTCCTTGTCTATAGTTGATTGGTATGTTTGATGTTGCAAAAAGTATTTATGTCTAATTCGTGTTATAGCATTGAAATTCTAAGCGTTTGATGTGTGAAAAAAAAATGCACACAAATGTTTACCATTACACGATACTTGAATATTTAGAAGAAATATTGGTATCATGCTCACCAAACTAATTGGTACGAGTAATTAATAAAAAAATTGGCAATATCCGAACAGTCAATTTAGTAGATCCATAACAGTTACACTATTGTACTAAATATTTATTAATTAGTGACTTTACTTTTATGAAACGATATTACCAGTTACGTAAGTAATATAACTACGGCGCCGCAATTCTGGCACCCTATTTGTGATATGAATTCAATAACTTAGGATCGTTTTAACGTCAGAAATGAATATCTCTAATACAGTGTCCAAAATTAATATTTTTACTGTTTTCCTAAAACGGCATAACAAATTATAGGTGATGATCCAATGATCTTCTAATAATTCTTGTTCGGATAAAGGCTCAGTTTTTTTAACAAAACATTATATTGTCTTTAGAATTTGTGTGTTAGATAATAAAAAATAGTACATAAATAAATGACATGAATTAGTAAGCCAGTTTTAATAATAAATGCTTTGATTGTTAAAATAATGCTATCACTGAAAATTGGATTATCACTATACATATCAAAGTGTGCCTCTGCTTAAATAGCAAAATGAAACATATCTTAATCGTAGTGAAAATTTAGGATTTTATATAAATATATAAAGGACTTGTAAAAGTAGAGCGTACACTGCGACGAGGTTTTGTTGAAGTATTTACTAATTGTATTTAGGATGCTACTAAATTCGTACCACTCGAAGATCTTATGAACTTTAAATTCTTATGACTTCAAACAAATGATAGAATATTTTGTAAATAATCCTTTCTTATGAATAAACTGCAATGTTCTTGTTACCTACTTCTTAAAACGTAAACATACATATATATACAATATGAAATGTAGTCGTATGTTTTTAATTATGACTATGAGCACACGTCGATTCTTCTTTTTTATAGGAAAAAATCCTCTATTTCTTTAGAATATTTACCAAAATATTATAGTCAAAAAATTATAATAACAACACGTTAAAATATGAAGGTTATTATCACGTAATAGAGCTAGAATTTACATGACCATTGATAAGCTATTCTTATGCTGACACTTACGGTTAGTTCCATAACCCTGCTCCAAGCCGTCAATCTTGTGAAATCTACCTAATCAGTAGCTTAATAATGCTTTAAGTGAAATTTATCTTATGAATTTATATATTACAATTTATATATTTTTAGCGTGAAATTTGTACCTACTAGCAAGTCGTTAGATGTAATAAGTACGTACTGGTTGAAGCGGTTGTCAATTACTATCCTCGGATGAATATGGAAAGTGCGATAAACATTATGACGGAATGATATTTGTACAAAATTTGGGGTAACAAAATTGTAATTTTACTAAAAATATGTATGCAGCAATCTCACCATGAACATACATTTACAAGTGGGTTCAAAAAGTTTTGGCCATAAGACTAATTCTGTGCAGCAAACACACTTTACAGTACTATGACAATAATGTTACTTCGAAAGCATGTTACATCGGCAGAACTTGCTCTAGCACTGATAGCGATTACACAATTTTCATTCATTTTTGGTCATCATCATCATCATATCAGCCGAAAAAAGTCCACTGCTGGACATAGGCCTCCCCCAAGGCTCTCCACTCAGACCGGTCTTGTGCTTTCCGCATCCACCGGGATCCCGCGATCTTAACCAAGTCGTCGCTCCATCTTGTTGGAGGCCTACCGACAGCTCGTCTCCCGGTCAGCGGACGCCATTCGAGAACCTTTTGATTTATTTTTTATTTTTGGTCAAAAAAAATCTCAATTACCAATGGCCATAGGGCTGGTGCATTTCTCGCCCAACGTATTGGGATCACGATACAGCGCGGAAATGCAGCCAGCCTTATGGGCACTCTTCCGCATTTTTAGGATGGTTTAGAATAAGTACTTCAATTGTACCTTTTCAATAATGCGTTTGTTTAAATAAAATATATCTTTGGTAGTTAAATATCGGCTGAGCAAGGATAGTCGATGGTAAAATGTCGAGACCTTGCCACTTCTCGGCACCAAAAAATGGCTACGAAATAAGAAACCGTTAGTGTTTTCTTAAATCTTGACAAAAGCGGAATTATTGATAGACATCAAGAGAGCTATATTAAAAAAATTTAGTTCTGTATACCGTAGCTGCAAAAATTATGGGAATCGGGCGTGTCGTTAATTTATTCAGATTTTTAGCGACAAAGGCCAGTTATTTCAAGGCTTACATACATGAACTAATACAATTACTTTGCTCACCCGCGACCTTCTATGC
The DNA here is from genome assembly GCF_025370935.1 of Choristoneura fumiferana. NCBI lineage: Eukaryota > Metazoa > Arthropoda > Insecta > Lepidoptera > Tortricidae > Choristoneura > Choristoneura fumiferana. The sequence goes on along the minus strand of NC_133475.1, from coordinate 14,119,899 downwards.
TTATGCAAGATTGTTGAGTTCATGCAGTTCCTTCACCCCAACACTGCAAAACACACATAAATCACACAAACCCGTCTATCATCACCACCATACTACACAGACGCGTTTCGAACTCAACCAGAGTTGATCTTCAGAGCAACACAACCGTACACCGAGCTACCAGATGTTAGATGTTAGAAGTAACGCCTGATTCAATAAATATGACATCATACAATGACAAAAATTTTTGAACCTACTAATTAATTATATCACACAAGTCATTATCATGCGCCATCGCATCTTAAATTATCTAAGGCCATCACATAATATTGTCAGCACATCTTAGCAAATATTAAATTGACAATCAATATTGTCATAGCGAAACTCGTTAACATTTGCCGTTTAGATTTTAAAACAAAACGTTTATGGAAACTAAAGAGCTTTTGCTATCACAACAAAATTGAATAACGTCCATGAAAGTTTTTTTTTTAATTGATAAAACATTGAATTAGTTATAATTATTGACACTCACGAAGCCATGGTGGCCGAGTGGTTTGACCTATGGCCTCCCAAGCAGAGGATCGCGGGTTCAAACCCCGGCTCGCACCTCTGAGTTTTTCGAAATTCATGTGCGGAATTACATTTGAAATTTACCATGAGCTTTGCGGTGAAGGAAAACATCGTGAGGAAATCTGCACAAACCTGCGAAGCAATTCAACGGTGTGTGTGAAGTTCCCAATCAGCACTGGGCCCGCGTGGGAACTACTGCCCAAGCCCTCTCATTCTGAGAGGAGGCCTGTGCCCAGCAGTGGGACGTATATAGGCTGGGATGATGATGATGATTGACACTCACTCATTTATTCACGAAGGCAATTAGAGTTCCACCTCCTTAACTAATTGTCTCGTCTGTGACTGATGGATGTAGGTTTATAAAAAAAGCGTAGAAACTTTATTTCGCACTTTTGCGTCATAGTTTGCAAAACACGTTCTTTTTTGGTTTAGTCTTGTTTGTTCACTTGGCGTATTTACTGAAATATTGGTGTGGGTAAAGTTATTATTGCAATGTAAACACGTTACACCAAGTGAAATATAGGCAACAAGGTGTAAGTTTTTGACACAAAACTTAATCACGAACTTACTCTTTTAGAGTAACGCATCAATTAGCATACTATCAGTGTTTTTATGTAGCACAAAACAGATGACGCGGAACTTGAAAAAAAAAAACATGCAAGTTTCTTGCCATTCCAAGCACGTGACAGGGAATATTTACTATCTCCTTAGTTCCTGATACTTTACTTGTTTACGTATTCAAGTTCCTAAATCGTTTGTTTTGTTCCCAGATGGTGTCTTAACATGCTGAAATATTCATTAAAATAAATTTGGAATTTTTACTTTATTTTTATTTAATTTGGAATGGAATATCTCAGCAGGTTGCTGAATTTTTTCAGTCAAGCTAATTAAAATTTTAGTAAATGTTTTTCAGGATTTTTTATATTATATTTTATATGAATAATTCTAAGCTATTTTGGAAGTGTGGGTACTGCGTCAAAGGCGTGACTTAATTTTGAATCCAAAATTCAAAATAAATATCAGGAAGTTAACGAGAGCCGTGAAACAAGGCCTTACTGACGTATTCTTAATGTGTTATAATAGAATTTGAAGTTTTACGCAAACATATTCGTGACCTTATGTGTTGTGACGAAAAACTTACACTAAAAACTCTGACATTTTCATGCGAGATTCACTTTTTGTGGACGTCTTCTCGTCTCATGATATACCTAGTTAGAAGTGAAAAACAATTTGCACACCGAATGCTTTTTGTTGAATCGAGCACAATTTGAGAAGTTGTATGGGATAGCTTTAATTAGTCTATATTAAGGTGTAAAGTGATCTAAATAAGAGTTTAAAATAAATAAGTAGCCATGTATACCTTACATAATAACAAATGTGTCTGTAATCAAATAAAACTTCTTTGTTTTGTGTTAAAGCTAAGTTCAGTAGAAAATTATTACTGATTGAAACAACGTAACTTCGATTTACCCACTTTGTACATTTGTAGTAAGTCTTTTCAGCGAAAACATATTACACACAAGTACAAAAACACACACAAGCGTATGTTCAGGCGTATAAAACCTGGGTACAAAAGAAAAGATTATGATCTTTTACATTTACTTATAAAGAGTCAGTTTAAGACATTAAATAGTCGTACCTAGTTTATTCTCATATTTATTGAAAATTTAGTTTAGGTAATGTTTCCTTCAGTAAACATACAACTTTAATTTCCAAAAAAAAAGTGGTATACTGATAAGACTTTTGTTTGTCTGTACCTACTGTTAAAAAATCAAAAAGATACAATGTCTTTGTTTTTCAAAGATGTATTTGAGTTGTTCTCAAACAATTTGTGAAGAACATTTAATTTAATTACATTTCAGTTAATTTAAAACTTTTATTTTAGTGTCTAAGACGAGATTATGTTTTCGTCTTTAGATTATTTATAAGTATATTTTATGCGTATTTAGATGAGCTAGAATCACAGCTCGAAGAGTATGCTAAAACAACTTTTAACTTATTTTCCTGTAATTTTTATAGTTGGACTAATTTAATACCCATTTTTTGTTGGCCGAATATTATATTAAACAAATCCAATCACTAATTCACTTTTGAAAATTCCATCAAATTCGTTAGGGGTCCATCACAAACGGTTCATGATTCGTGTTTGGTCCTAAGTCGTTTTGGGGCAATGTAGCATACAAAGTATAATAGACTGCCAAAGGTAAAATTCTCGGTGTCGTCGAGATCCGTCTCAATTGACAGATATTTAGAGCAATGTTTGGCTTCATAAAGATTAATCTCTCTCTATGACATCGAGAACTGTGGCCGAATTGTCCAACGTTTCTGACGCTCGCGATTGCAATTAAGTGACAGATTTTGTATGCGAAAACTGTCATTTGATTGCGATCGCGAGCGCCAGAAACGTTAGGAAATACGGCCTCTGGCCTACTAAAACCAACTTCATTATTGATTATAAGGTAAAATCTTACTCATTTGATGTAAGTAATAGGTTGTAGCTAAATAGGTTTTGATTTGTAGAATGAACATGATGCCATTAGTGGTATATGATGTTAAATGATACTAATATCTGTACAGACCATAATGCTGCAAATAGAAAATGGATTTCAGAAAGGGCCTTTATTCGACATGGTTTAACAAATAGCGTTGTGCGCTTTTTTAATCAAAATATATATTTTCAGTGTTATACAGTTAGTAGAATACAAGATTGAATCTGATTTCTTGCTTAGGTTTGCAATACTGAGTAAAAGCCAAGCTCAGCCTCTGTGACATTTCCGGTTTTTTCCCTAGACTTGACCTCTCTCTCTACCTTGAGATTGTTTATTTAAACCAAACCTTGCTAGAAATATACAATGATGTAGCATCGTGTATCGAGAATCAGAAGCGCTGGATATGTCAAATAGAGGCTCAGATGTAATATAGAGAAACTTTGTGCCACGCAATTCTTAAATGTGTAGAGATTTAGAAAGAAAATACGAATATAACGGTGTATTTGATTGTTAGAAAAAATAAATGTTCAATGTTATTTTGTGTACAGCATCAATCGGAATATGACCGAAGTGTGCGTTAGGTCCTGCTTTACATTAGGTGCTAACTAAAGTATACATGTGCTGCACTTACTCAATTTGTACATCATGACAACTAAATGCGAATGACGTTGACAATATCTGTTTTTTGTATTCAGGAATGGTGTGCTTCGTTGTTGCTCGTAGGCTTTTTTCAAGTGTAGCTGTGTTAATTCGTTAAGATAAGTCGTTGTGGACCGTCAACTGTGGAATTTGTTTTTGTTGTATAGCCTGAGCCTCTAGTAAATATTTAGATCGTATTCATCAACCGAGATGAAAAATAGTAACTACTATGGAAAAATTGGCAATGATTTAAGCGACGCATGGTACCTACATGTCTATTACTACAGTACTGTATAGACAAGGTATATTCTCATCGCAAACGAATATCAAGAAGAATATAAATACTATCGTTTCTACACTACTTTGTCGCTTCTTTTGCTAAATTATTTTTTTGTGTCTTCACTGGTTTTAGTAAACGGTACTTGTCAGTGAAATTTTGATTCAATAAGGACTATTTATTGAATCATAATCTGTGCAACAACCCACTTTTAGTAATTAACTTCATTAGAGCCTGAGCTAGGAAAATAATTATATGACTTGTCAGTCACATAGGCGCCTAATAGCATTAAGTTCTCGTGACGTTTCTATTCTTGCTATTATTATATTATATTATACCTGTGGCTCTCATAATTTATGTATGACGAAAAACTTAGACTAAAGGATCTGAACTAGTTAGAGCTAGAGGGCGCCTTAAATGCAAGTTTGAATAAGTTGACTGCAATGGTCTTGAGTTAAAACTAAATAATAGTTACTAATGAGTCCAGTGTTATCAAAAAAGGGAGAGTATGTGTATGTGTACCAATGCACGGTAAAACATGCTTTTTTAGGGTTCCGTAGCCAAAATGGCAAAAACGGAACCCTTATAGTTTCGCCATGTCTGTCTGTCTATCTGTCCGTCCGCCGTAAAATAAGTTTTTTTTAGTGTACCTCCTATAGACGTAATGTGGGGGTGATTTTTTTTTCTCATCCAATTTTATATTGTGGGATATCATTAGATAGGTCTCTTAAAACCATTAGGGGGTTGCTAAAACGATTTTTCGATTCAGTGATTAGTTTGAAAATTATTCAACTTTAAAATGAAAATTTTCATTAAAATCGTGCGTCCCCCCCCCCTTTAAAATCTGAACCGGTTGGTGGAAAATTTTAAAAATAATCAGCATGGTAGTAAGTATATCAAACTTACAAGGAAAACTATAACGGTTAAGTTTTCTTGAGAATTATTAGTAGTTTAAGAGTAAATAGCAGCCTAAGGTATAAAATATACCTAAACTTGGAATATTCCGTACAAAATACAAATTCCTTAAAAAAATATTACTTAATTTTTTCGTAATGGCTACGGAACCCTATTTCGGGCGTGTTAGACACGCTCTTGGCCGGTTTTACTTAATTACTAGTACTTGCGATAACCGGGATACCTACGTTTCTAAATTCATAAGTAGGGATAAAATGGCTCATAATGTAGAACCACAGTTAACGGGACCCGGACACGCTTTAAGTTTTAAGTAGGTAGTTACGATATTTTCGGATACAATGAACATTCTTTTGAGTATCTAATTCGTATGAGCCGTTATCCAAATATGTGAAAATTAAAATTTACTTAGTGCATTTTCTGTAGAATATTATAGCCTTTAGTGTAAATTCAACTTGATTCGTAGATAACCGTGTTGATTTTACCGCGTATAATTTTAGAATGCCAAGTATTATGGTTATTATTATTTTTACTGGGCAAGTAATGCTAATGCGCAATTGTCTGTCGAGATTACCTAAGAAATAATTATGTATATTATAATAGTTTCACTTAGTTCAAACGTTGCTTTATAGATTATGAACGTTTTTCTTAAGATTTAGATAACTATTACTGCATCATGTAAGTTTGTTTGTACAGTTATGCGGTATTTTAATAAATTAATTGTTCTTTCTCACCTGACACCGCTCTAATAAGAATAAATAATTTATCTAAATACTGTTATACAATAGTCACTATATTTTGCTTTAACTATCCAATTAACTTTAACCTGAAAAATAATAAATAAAATTGAATTAAAATGTGTTGCAAATTATTTAATTTACGAACAATATATTCGCTGGTTGGTTATTGGCCATTTACAACTCTGAGTATTTTGCCATTGGCTAATAAAAATCGCTTGATCTAAATGAACTGAACTAATTTCAAATTCAAGTTTTTCATATCTATAAGCTTTTTTGTTGACTGTAATTTTTGATCACATACAATTGCATTTTCGTCCTTTCTATGTAGTTTTTTTTATATATTTTTTCGACTAGATGGAAAATGAGCAAGTGGGTCTCCTGATGGTAAGAGATCACCACTGCCCATAAACATCTGCAACACCAGGGGTAATGCAGATGCGTTGCCAAAATAGAGGCCTAAGATGGGATACCTCAAGTGCCAGTAATTTCACCGGCTGTCTTACTCTCCACGCCGAAATACAAAAGTGCAAGCACTTCTTCCTGATTCACGGCAGGATTAGCGAGCAAGATGGTGGTAGCAATCCGGGCGAACCTTGCACAAGGTACATCACATTGCACATCCACATCTCGATGGTCCCACCGCAGCACACAGGGCTCGTCTCAGAATGGGAGAACTTTGGCCGTTGTTCTCTTGCGAGACCAGTCGGACTGGTAACTTCACACCCACCATTGAATTACCTAACAAGTTTGTGCAGGTTTCCTCACAATGTTTTCCTTTACCGTAAAGCTCGTGGTAAATTTCAAATGTAATAAATTTTGCGCATGTATTTGAAATACTCACAGATGCGAGTCCGGATTTGAATCCACTATCCTCTGCTTGAGAGGTCTAATGGTGTACCTAGTGCCATCCACGAAGACGCGTGATTTTGTCAAAATTAGACATTAACAGGGGTCGGACAAAAAGTGCCGATGACGTCAAACCACTTATAAGATGATTTCAAATAGTATTTTTGATTTTCATAAACAATTATCACTTATCATTTATCAACCTCTTTATTAAACGATATGAAATTTATTTTGTTCACTGAATTCCATTGATTTATTTACAATTATTTTGTTACTTCATTAATGCTACTTTGTTACTACATGTCACACAGAAGTTTAAATAAAAACATCATCTTGTGTGCAAGATTACGTCATTTTTACGTCATCCGCACTTTTTGTCCGACCCCTGGACATTAATGACATTGTAATAAGAACCACGGCACGCGTCATCGTGAATGACTCTACCTGTAGCAGTAGTTGAAATGTGACACTTGGAACCAACCACTAAAATAAACTCAAAATTATATTGTTTAATTCTTGCTTAAACTAATGAATGACGTTCATTTTAAGGCCATGGCAGGTAGAGAAATCTGGTGAAATGTTTCGGTACGATATCATATTCGTAATCATAACACACCTAGAGCCGACAGGATATTTATTAACCAGCGGCGTCATATTAGTTAAAGGCATCAGACAAAGAGGGCGCTGAAATAAAAATCCTGCTAGAATTTTATCACATTTTTTGAGCTTGGGATTCGCGAAAAACTTGAGAAAATATGATATTGGGTGTGTCATCATGCCAGCCTATATACGTCCCACTGCTGGGCACAGGCCTCCTCTCAGAACAAGAGGGCTTGGGCCATAGTTCCCACGCGGGCCCAATGCGGATTGGGAACTTCACACGCACCATTGAATTGAATTGCTTCGCAGGTTTGTGCAGGTTCCTCACGATGTTTTCCTTCACCGCATAGCTCGTGGTAAATTTCAAATGTAATTCCGCACATGAATTTCGAAAAACTCAGAGGTGCGAGCCTGGGTTTGAAACCACGACCCTCTGTTTGAGAGGCGATAGGTCAAACCACTAGGCCACCACGGCTCTCATTCATTTAAATAAAAAAAAAAAAAAATTAAGCAAAATAAAATCATAAGTTCGAATTTCGGGCCAAAAACGAGCAATCTATTAGTGTTGCCATTCAGGGAAAAAGAAATCTATTCATTAACCTGCATTGCAGTCTGTAAAGCTCTTTGCCCATTCATTGCCTTAGAGTGATGAAATTTGGTATATAGATAGCTGGATGTCTGAAATAACACATAGGCTACTTTTATTCTAATGTTCCCACGGGATAGTTGTTCTTAACACTACACCTCAATGAAGATTACGATATAAATTTTGCGATTTCCCACAGGAATTTTGTAAAATCCCGGAATTTCAATTGTAACTACTAGATCGAATAGTATACGCGTGCGAAGCCGCGGGTAAACTCTAGTTACTTTATAAATTACATTATTTTATTTTTCAAGGAAATTTCACAAGTACCGTCAACGTCATAAATACCTCCTCACCTCCGTTCCTCATTTCTTTACATGTACCTACGTACAGTCACCTCACCAATATCTGACACAACAAAGCGTGCATAAATATCTGATACGAATCTATTTCTAGGGCCGGAAGGACGTGTCAGATATTTTTTCACAGTCCACTGTTGCACATACTAATACGGGTACAGTACCTACGTAACAGCATGTTACATTGACAAGAAGTGTTATTGCGATAAAATACAAAACACAACAATAGTACCTAATTGTAGTAAAATACGTCTTTCCCGTCACTATACTTATATTCCAGATCTATAGGAATTAGTTGGTGCTCACAACTTCATTCAGGTGTACATCTCACCACGGTTACTCACATTGGCGTAAAACCGTAATATCTGAAATTGAGGTAATGAGGGCTATCGTTTTTTGTCTCACTAGATGACGCACTGTTGCGTGAGGTTTTTAAGTATGGCTTTCAAAGTCTGTCATTACGGGCGTGAAAACAAAGTTTAGATTAAAATCATATTTAATACACCTTAAAATCGTACCATAAAAATATCGAGCATGCATAGTTCCCGTTTTGTTCGGAAAAGAGGGAGGACAAAGGTTTCCGAAAGATAAAACTGTCTCAAAACACAGACATTCATTCCCCCGAAACGCATATTTGCCATAATTAATTTCAGATATTGCAAAATATTCACAAAATTATTCTAATTATAAATAAACCCGCGTAGCTCAACCAAAAACTATGAGATTTGACATTTCGGAGACTTCACGCTACACTAGCGCCTCTAGTGGCGAATTCATACGCGATAGCCCTCATTATTTAAATTACACTTAAAATCGGTTTCGCCTGATGGTTCGGTAATTAACAAGTACGAAAATAGTGAAATGTATTATTTAACACATTTTAGGACATGGTTCTCTCTTATTGTACACTCTGTGATTATGAACTATTTTTATACATATTATTAAAACCCTATAATTAATCACATTGAACACAACTTTTATTAGAATACTTCACTCAATTCTCTAGTTATTAAGCTCATTCGAACGAAAACCTGAAACCACTCGCTACTAATCCAATTAAGATTTATTTTGATGTCGTTCGAATAATTTATCGCGTTTGCACTTTCGAAGCCTCCAGGTTGAATGTTTGTAATTATCCATTAATGGTCCATTTTCCGCCTCAGCGCTGAATCGCTTGCCTTTGCTTTGCGTTTTCTGTGAGCGTAATTGGCCTTGGTGGCAAAGGACCCACTTAATAGAGTTTACTCGCAGTTCTGTTCGGGGGTTGTTGTGTTAATATGGTTCAAGTTGCGAACTTGCCACAAACTACCACTTAAGTTGAGCAGTGTAAATATAGATTCGCGTTGTGAACCATTATGAGTAGTTCCCTAATCAATAGCTGGTAGGAGTCCTATATTATTTCGTTGATAAAAATATACATATCAGCATATTTAGAAAAATTACAATATTCGAATTTTATTCTTTCGCTCGCTCACCAGCACCAATATCTGACACAACAAGCGTGCATAAATATCTGATAAGACTCTATTTCTAGGGCCGGAAGGACGTGTCAGATATTTTTGTAAGCTCCGCTGTGGCAGATATTAATGCTGGTGGCTGTACTACTGTTAGTCGGCACTATTCTATTAGCCTAGCTAGACTTTATTCAATAAAAATACAAAAAAAGATTCCAAAAAACCAATCTTAATTTGATTGCTTAGAAACGATATCTCTTGTCCGGGTGAGCGGTTAGTTCCAAAGGAATGCCGAAAAAAGTTTGAGGACTTACGGCATAGATGTCGCTAGCGTCGCTGCTTAAGTAACTAAGTAAGAAACACAAGCTGAGATATGGGGTGCATAGGGAAATTCGTGTCGGTACCGTTGACCATCAGTGGTGTAGCGGTATAGCACGCGGTACGGATTACCGAGGACCTGGGTTCGATTCCCAGTGATGGTCTTATTTTTCTGTTTTTTCTGTGCATCTATATTTCAGTTTGTATTTTCAATTTAGACTTTATTCATTATACTTTATTATATTTCGTGGCGCGATAACAAGTCGACTTCCACCGGAAAGCCTAATTTTTTAGTGATGAAAACTATGCCACTTTGTTTTCTTTTCCGCTGCGCGCCGCTGTAAATAAACAACGAGTCACCAATTATATACTGTTTATAGCTGATTAATAATATATTACTGCAGAGGCCGTGGTGGCCTAGTGGTTTGACCTATCGCCTCTCAAGCAGAGGGTCGTGGGTTCGAACCCCGGCGCGAACCTCTGAGTTTTTCAAAATTCATGTGCGAAATTACATTTGAAATTTACCACGAGCTTTGCGGTGAAGAAAAACATCGTGAGGAAACCTGCACAAACCTGCGAAGCGATTCAATGGTGCGGTCGAAGTTCCCAATCCGCACTGGGCCCGCGTGGGAACTATTTCCCAAGCCCTCTTGTTCTGAGAGGAGGCCTGTGCCCAGCATTGGGACGTATATAGGCTGGGATGATACTGCAGAGGGCGGGAATAGTTATTTGTGCAACAAGAGAGCAAAGTTGTTTTTAGGGTTCCGGAGCCAAAATGGCAAAAACGGAACCCTTATAGTTTCGCCATGTCTGTCTGTTTGTCTGTCGGTCTGTCTGTCTGTCCGTCCGCGGCTTTGCTCTGGGACTATCAATGCTGGAAAGCTGTAATTTTACATGGATATATAAGTAAACTATGCCGACAAAATGGTACAATTAAAAATTAAAAAAAAAAATTTTTAGGGTACCTCCCATAGACTTAAAGTGGGGGTGATTTTTTTTTCTCATCCAACCCTTTTGTGTAAGGTATCGTTGGATAGGTCTTTTAAAACCATCAGGGGTTTGCTAAGACGATTTTTCGATTCAGTGATATGTTTGCGAAATATTCAACTTTAAAGTGCAAATTTTCATTAAATTCGAGCGCCCTCCCCCCTAAAATCTAAAGCGGTAGCTGGAAAAATTTGAAAAAATTCAGGATGGTAGTAAATATATTAAACTTTCAAGGAAAACTATAACGGATAAGTTTGCTTGAGAATTTTTAGTGATTTATGAGTAAATAGCAGCCTAAGGTATAAAATATACCTAAACTTGGAAGATTGCGTATAAAATACGAAATCCTTAGAAAAATATTTCTTAATTTTTTCGTAATGGCTACGGAACCCTATTTTGGGCGTGTCCGACACGCTCTTGGCCGTTTTTATGTTGCGAGTGTTGATTTGCAACAAAAAACCGCAACGCATAATATATATATTATAACGATGGACTTCCCGGTCGATTTTTCCAACATTCATTACCACATTAATTTTAGAATTTTAGAACATTTCCGAGCAAGTCGGAGAAAATATGGTAATTGATCTATGTACATGGACAAAATGATAAGTACCTAAGTGTATAATACAGGACTCTAACTAGGGTGAGTATTATACTGTACCTACATTATCCTAGGTAACAATAAGTAGGTAGTAAAGGTTACCTAAATAATAATGCTTGTAAGTTAATGCAGTCTTGTACATTACTAAAAGTGATACGTCTATAACTATTTGATGGCTATCTATGTATTGTGTTTGTATAAATACTAGCGTTATCTCGCGGCTTCGTTCCCGTTTAATAAAAGGGCTATAGGTCCGCCTCAAACAGGAATTCCAAAAATTTCTTCGTAGTCATCATCTAGCAAGTAATCCTCAAAAATTCTGCCAAAACCTTGGTACTTGGTAGCCCTAGTTCTAAACTATACCTACTTGAGTCCAGACAGACGAACCAACTAGACAGTTAAATTATTTACACACAAATGTTGCCACAGTTCCACCAGTGCACTGTAATATCGATGTTTAAATAAACCTTAATATCGATGTTTTACCCGTTATTGTCACCCGTCCAATTTAACCCAACTATGATCACTTATTTATGACGTTAACTGTACGCGATTCAGTTACCTCGACTGTACCCTGTGCTGTAATTAATTTGACTTTCCGTGTCCACGACGGTCGTAAGTGGGCCAATCAACTTTTTTACCTACACTAATCTGTCCGCGACATTTTTCAAACAATTGCAGAGTTTTGTAAGTAAACATGTTAAAAGATATTATAACGAATAAGTCACGTCTTAAACAGAGTTTAGCTCGACATGTTTCGGGCTATTTCGTAGCCCTTCCTCTCAGGAGCAGTCGTGCGAGCAGAGCGGTGGCGCGTAGTGTGCGTGTTGCGGCAGCCGCCGAGTCGCGTGCTCCTGAGAGGAAGGGCTACGAAATAGCCCGAAACATGTCGAGCTAAACTCGGTTTAAGACGTGAGTTAACCGTTATAATATAATTTAATATGAGTGAGTCTCACGGTAGTAAACATGTTATTTCTGTAATTTAATAGACGGTGTATATGAATATATGCCAAACTACGTAAGTTCAACCTATTAAACGGTGAAATATCTTGTTGGAGGTACGATTTTTTGGTAACGCCAGAGACAGTTTTGGTAGCTGGAGCACCAATTAGTGTAATGGAATTTGGGCAACTTGAATTATTACACCTAATATATTTAGTTCAGGTAACAGAGTTAAGTTATATCAGAGGAAAGACAAATCTCCTTTAATTCATAATTTCAGAATGTTTTTCATCAAGTCTCACTGTTTCCGAACTATTACTTTTTGTTCTTAAATACAAAGGAAAGCTGTAAATATAAGGTAATTGAGTTTAGAACAAAAGTCGTTCCAGATCACATTAAAATTGTAGTCAAAAACAATCGAAACTCTGAATTGTATTTGCACACTTTTATTCAATACAGGTGTTCTATAAATATAATGGACACAATATCAGCAAAGCAGATGGATGTCGAAATAAAAGAATGGTATTGGTAGGAAGTCTATTTTATTTATGGACATTTGGCTAGGACATACTTTATGTACTGGTAAATTTGATACATTTCTAGCTCTTACGTGACTAGATCAATATGCTGAAACAGTTGACTAATTTCCAACTAATTACAGTTCCAATACCTATTCATGTAAGTACCCAAATATACTGACGATCAAAAATAGCGGATCTCTGTTATTCTGCTTGTCAGTGTATTTCCTGAAACTGAACACTTATCCACTAACACGTCTTACGAAATAACTATTACTAAGTAAATCAGAGTAAACTTACTATTAAAATGTGTAACAAATAAAACCCGTAGACTATTGATTGGCACAGAAGCATTGAATACAATAAATATAACTACATAGGCATAACTTAATTTAGGTAAATGACTGTACGACCTAATAACAATTATTAAATCATTGACACGCTTTGAAACAATTGCTAATTTTGCAAGATCACACCATGTGTATGTCATTTTTGCATTTAACTACATTTGTTGGTTAATTTAATTTAACATGAAACAATTACAACAATATGAAATTTTCATTCCAAAAAGTTTGCCCAAATCGCATAAGTAGAGCCGCAACTTTGACAAGTTAGGTATTAAAATAATACGTTATAAATAAGTGATTAAGCGTATCGAATTGGCTGTATGAATAATCAATCTCAGTTAAAAATCTTACTTACCTACTCAAGATTCGACTAAAGCTAACGCGCTAATTAAGATGATAGTTTCAACTGAATGCAGATGCAACGGCTCTGGCTGTCAATTTATCGGTCAATTTAGATTTCGGCCAATTCGTTCATTTCGTTCATTCCACAAATGAGATCAGATTGTTCGATGTCTTCTGGGGCCAGGGAAGTGAAGGCCAAAGTCACAGAGTTCTGGAAACGGCCACTGGATACCAGCCGCACCACTGTGTCTTCGCAGGCTATGAGGACCGGGCGACGAGCTAAAATAATAACATGCTTTAATGTTAACCTGCATGAATACGAGCCCCAATGCAAAAGAGATCGTCTAGTCATACATTTTGAAGCCTATCTAAATAAAATATCAATTTGTTGTTTTACAGAAGTCCATTATCAGATTACACCCTTATCAGATTCTGAATATAATTTTTGATCAAAGTACACCCTAAGGTGGTTCCAACAAGCCCAAACATGGTTAGGCTACTTTTACTTTATTCTGTCTTGAAATTCCACTACCTAGCTTCCGACTCTATCATCAGATCAACTCGATTGTACCTAATGTATTTTGTATTATTGTCTTCCAAACAACGCATAAATGCCAAGTTTAGTGTCAATACAAAAAAAAAATGGGTGAAGATCAAGTTGAAAGATTCCGTTTCATTCATAGATACATAGGTATAAATAAAAAGATAACGTATAAAAATAAGGTATAAAATGAAATATATTATTATTGACCCGGATAACATCACGTCTTAAATCGAGTTGAGTTTAATTGAGTTAATTCGAGTTTAAGACGTGAGTTATCCGGTTCAATATATATGAGTGAGGCTCACGGTAGGTTCATGTGCAAGGTATGAAATTATAAGGAACACAGATCTATCAGAACATAAAGAAAGAATTTCCGGTATTTAGAGTGTAAATAGAATTGACGATGTGATCTTGATTGTTTGTTCTACTTCTATTATTTTCTGCAAATTAAGATAGGTAAGATGTGTGTTGCCAGTGATGACATATGGTTCCGAGACGTGGTGCTTTACTTTAGGCCTTATAAATAGGCTCAGAGTTGCTCAGCGAGCTATGGAGAGAGCTATATGCTTGGGGTTTCTCTACGGGATCGAATCAGAAATGAGGAGATACGTAGAAGAAAAAGGGTCACCGACATAGCCAAGCGAATTAGCTCGTTGAAGTGGCAATGGGCGGGCCATATAGCACGGAGAGCGGATGGCCGTTGGGGCCGAAAAGTTCTCGAGTGGAGGCCGCGGATCGGCAAGCGCAGCGTAGGACGTCCACCAACAAGATGGACGGATGGCCTGGTTAAAGCTGCGGGTTTACGGTGGATGCAGGCCGCTGCCAACCGAAGCAACTGGAGGTCTGTGGGGGAGGCCTATGTCCAATAGTGGACGTCCTACGGCTGAGATGATGATGATGAAGATAGGTAAGTTTCCTGCTTCCACAATCGACCCCGGCCAAAAATCAAACGCTTAGTAAACAAATTTATTAAGCCAGTTATATTGACTGCAGAACACTTTATCCGTTTTAAAAAGTTACGTTAGATAGCATTCAAAAAGTTAAACATACAAGTTCATCTTTCATAATTATATAGCTGAAGCAAAACAGGTACTATCAATTGCAAAGATAAAAATCACAGTTTCATTAAAAACAATAAATGATAAAAAGTAAAACAAATAGCAGTTATGAGCGGTAATAATTCATTTGCTTTTTATATAAAATTATTATTAAGTAAAAAAAAACTTATTTTAAACACACAAAATAGAAGACTATAAAGCATTACAGCGAAGAAAGAACAACGACTAACAGAAACACTTATTTATTCTTGCTCCCAAAAGCCACAAGAGTATTAATTTATCCCCAAGACTTTTCGGAATAATAACGAGGATAAAGATCGGTCCTTATTCCGGCAGCAACTTTAGACAAACTGTATTAAAAAATCTTTGGATATTATAAACTACTAGCTTTTGCCCGCGACTTCGTCTGCGTAGATTTTTATATTTACACAATACTCGAAAAGAATAAAGCTATTTTCCCGCATTGGCCGTTTTCGTGGAATTTTCGAAAAATCCCTTCAAACTACGGCTAAACAATCAAACTGAAAAATCTGATCATGATCACCAAGTTTCACATCTATATTGCTCAAGAAATAACATTTTTATTCTTCGCTTACTATTTTCCTACATCGAGCGATCTCAAAGATTGCGTACAGTCTTTGGGATCGCAACCCAGCCTCGCGCTGGCTTGCCGTTTCAGCCGAAAGCGAAGCGGCCTGCCTGGCTAGAGCGCCAATGAGTCTCCCATCGCGGTCTTCCTCAGACTCCTGAGACCGTGCCCCTGTGGTCTTAATGCGCTGCGAGACTTTCGCGAAAGTTTTCTTTTTTTTCGGGAAGGCATGGTAACGCCTATAAAATGCGAGTCCCAATTCCGAAATCGTTTGAAATTTACTCCGCAAAAGAAAGAGAAAAATGTTTTTTTGAAGTACTTTCGTGACCATTATTAAGTGCTTAAAAGAGGCAATGCGTATGAATATGGATGCGATATAATTTTTCAACATCAGCCGGAAGAGGTCCTTTGCTGGACAAAGGCCTACCCCTTAAAACGCCACAATAATAATAATACTCGTAATAAATCCATTTATTTCGGGCAACTTGCCCCATACAATAAATACCTTACAGACTAACATACATATAATCAATGTTATTACAATACAAATAAATTACAATGAACGACAACTCGCTACTTGCATCCACCGGTTTCCCGCAAGTCTCACGATGTCGTCATTCCACCTGGAGGGAGGCCTGCCAACGCTTCGTCTTCCGGTCGCCGCTCCTCGAGGACTTCTCCCCAACGGATATCGGTTCTTCGAGCGATGTGGCCTGCCAATTGCCACTGCAACTTGCATATAATTTTTCGAGCTAAGTCAGTGACTTTAGTTCTTCGACGAATTCCGGATATAATTAAATTAGGAATAATTTATGTCATTTTTCTATTAAATTATACGCGTGTTGAATATTATGAGTGTTGATGTAACCACTACGTAACTATGTTAACTCGTTTGTTTCATAGTTCCCCATAAGATGGCACTGCGAAATGTGTGGCAATTAATTTATTGTCTTTTAATTTTGTTGTATTATTTAATCAATAACCTATTCAGTTAAATTTCTTGATATCCGTACCCCCTCTTCTAAACTTAGTCAATTTGGCAAAATCAGCGCCATCTGTTAGTGTAGCAGGGTACTCGATAGTCGTAAAACACTTGAAAATAATAATGCACCTCCTTCCTAAGTAGCGTCATAAGATACAGGTGCATACTTAACTCAATCGAGAGTAGCGGCTACCAAAACCCCCTCTTTTAGGGGTAGTATTTTTAAAGTCTATAACCTGACCGGGAATTTTCTCGACAAATTAGTTTGTTTGAAGTTTGCATGAAAATCCGTTCAGCCGTTTTCACGGTGATGCGTGGTCAAATAAACAGATAAACAGACAAAAATTTTAAAAACTGTTGGAACGTGTTCTGTTATCGATTCTAAGTATCCCCATCCAACTTTTGTATAGATAGAAGATAGATGTATACATTATGCAATTATACACGTTCGCGTGTTGATGTGTATGTTGATTTTACCATTACTTATACTTCTTTTTTTAGCATTAGAAAGAAGGCAAGCGATCTTGATGTGTCTTTTTATTGAAAAAAACTTTTGAAAAATAAGTCACAGCAAATAGTAACAATTAGCAAGGATATAATGATCATTTACATGCTTTTGGTATCATAAGTAAAAGTAACTGTTTTTTTTTAAACCTCTTTCAATAAAAAGACTCGTCAAGATTGTACTTAACCCTTTTTCAAATGCTAAAAAAACTAAGTACAACCCTCAGGTACAACCATATACGGTAGTACTATTAGTTTTTCTTTATATGTACGTAAACTCTTTTTTATTAGTTTACTCCATTACTTACTGTTTACCCAGCTCTCTAAAAGATGGCACTGGAATGTGTGGCAATTACTTTATTGTCGTTTAATTTTGATCGTATTGTTAAATCAATTAAATTTTTCAATTAAATTTGTTGATATCCGTACTCCTTCTTTTAAACTTAGTTAATTTGGCAAAATCCTTCCTCAGTTCGAGTCACAACGTTATTAATTTCAGCGCCATCTGTTAGTTTATCAGGGTACTTGATAGTCATAGCACGTATTTAAAACTTGAAGGTGGAAACTTAACTCAATCGAATGTAGTAGCTACCTCCACTTTTAAGGGTTGAATTTTTATACCTAAGGGTCAAATTTTTATAGCCTATAACCTGGCCGGGGATTTTCTCGTCGGATTAGTAAAGTTTGCGTAAAAATCCGTTCAGCCGTTCTCACGTGATGCGCGGTCAAATAAACGACAAACAGATAAACAGACAAACAGACAAAAATTCTAAAAACTATTGGAACGTGTTCTGTTATCGATTCTAAGTATCCCCAGCCAACTTTTTGTGGAATATCTTCCATGTACAGACTTTCGACCCTCTTCAGCTTTATTATATGTATAGATTTTTACAGATTAAAGCATTTACAACCAACATCAAAAAAAGAAAAAGGTTGTAATTTTTTTTTTGATCGGCAGGTAAATAAAGTTCATAGAAGCACTTTACGTAACAAAAAGAACAGAAATAGGTAAAAAAGGTGACTGTTGCAAACAGAAATTAATAAGGAGGTAAGTTTTTAATAAGATTATCTAGTAAGCTAGGGTGTGTGTAATTCTTTAAGAACTTTTGTCTATGCAGTTGATACCGGGATTTAATTGTTTTATCCATCCTCCACAAACCAATACTTACTACTTGTAGTTAATCTGCATAGTACAGTAACCATATGTTATTACTTAACATATGAATTTGATTGACCTAGGTTTTGCTGCAATGATGTCGCTGAGGCGGATCGTCGTAATTTTGAAACTATAATGATAGTAAGAAGCCTGTAATTCTGGAGAATCAGAACGATCGTTCCGATACGAGTTTATTTGACATTCCTACCTAGTGTCTAGTGACTAGAACTAGACTAGAACTAAAGTAAACTAAAAGACTAGACTCTAGTCTTTTAGTTTCGTTAGTTCTTAAAAGACGCAGGAGACGGTAAAGTTAGACTATCACAATTCGCGGAATCGGTCGGCGAGGGTGCAATTCAATTTATTATCTCATTGCTTGACTCCCCGCTGCGTTACCCACTGTGTGATATGATACCTCTATAAATATTAATAACACCGACTAAATTGTGTCGCCTCGTATAATTTACGGCGCGTTTGGTTTCTGATGATATGAAAAATACTTTTGTTTATTTATTTTAAGTAACTTTAGCGATGAAATAATTGAATTTATTTTTAACCAATGAAAAAAATTGCAATTCCCTTTGCGGTATAGAAATTGGATCACTGCACTGATTGGTAATATAACACACTCCAGGGACTTACATCATCGACATGCAGTTTCTATCTTATATAGAATCTGAATTAAATACATAATTTTATTAAAACATGGCAAATTCTGATGTACCTAGCATCTAAATAACAGCTGGCGTTGACTTTTTGACTTTGACTTTGACTCGAACTTAAAGTACGACTACTAAAACTTCACTTCTCTCACTTCACTTTCTTCACTTTACTTTCATTAAAATTTGTGGACATCAATAATTCCATGAGTGTGTAGGGTAGTCTTAAAATCGTTCACAAATAATTCAGCAGGTTATTAGGTTAGTTTGAGATTGAACACTATAAAAGTTTTTCATTCAAATATTTGATAATAACTGTAGTCACATTTTTGGCGCGGTGTACCTACTCTGAAAAACATTTACAAGGATGTTTAGTCGAACTAACACAATCATCTTCTGAAATATTCCGGAGCAATTTAGAGACATCTTGTATATACTGCAGGTACATTGGACTCGTATGTAGGACTATTATATAGGTAGTAAATTCAAGTCATATCAGTAATTTGGAAGTATAATTTCGCATTATTTATAGAAAAAGAAATTCAGTGCCTCACGACATTTCAAATGGCATATTGGTCACGATAGTGCAATCTTCGTGTAGGGTTCACCAGGGTTTAATCTTATTAAAAAATAATAAGGTTCTCGCTAATCTCTAATGTACCTAACAATCAGTCTCACTTTTTATATGAAACTTAGATTTTTAATGGAAAATTTAAGAAGTTTCAAACCTTCATTTGAGTCGAGTCCACAGATATTCTCAAAGACCTCCATCTTGGTATGATCAAGGCCCGCAGCGCCTCCGATGTCCACATAGTCGGGCAAGCCTCGTTTTATGCACTGGACAAACAGAAACTTTTGTTAGTCAATAAGAACTTAGTGTAGGGCGTCCTGAGGCACGGTGGACAGATGACCTTAAGAGGATCGCTGGCGGCGGATGGATGCGAGGGGCTGAAGACAGAGTGTTGTGGCGCGCCATAGAAGAGGCCTATGTCCAGCAGTGGACTGCTGTAGGCTGATGATGAAGAACTTAGGGATACATATGTATTTGAATATAGAAAATTAAAATACCTACGGGTAAAATGTCGTTGTTCAAAAATATCGAAAAGTAAAATATCGATTGTATCACAATATCGAAAGTTGTTATACCTATGGTTAAAATGGGTTTATGAAATTTTGTAAAGAGTGAGACTTCCTGTGATCAAAAAATTAAATAATTTATTGAATCAGGCGTAACTTTGCGGAGGTTCATAATAATATCAATGAACTAAAAGAATTTCTTTGCCCACCCAAAGGCGAAGGATTTCATCTTGATGTTCTGGAATGCATGGAAGTAATTAGGTACAACAGTATGGGGTCTATTATTATTGAACAGGTAAATTTAGTGTCATCTCCCTTGCCAAGGCTTGGGACTAATTTTAGCAGTAACAGTTAATAAAACACGCCTTAACAATAAATTAAATCTTCTTCTTCTCTTTTAAGATATGGCTTTTCTGTCCTAATTAATATGACAATTTCGCCAGTGTCAAGGTAAACTCTCTTTGAGAGGGACGTTGTACGGTGATTGTAGTTTTTGCAACTTGATAGTAAAATTCCAGAAACCACGTGGAGACAACTTGCGCATTAAAAATGCCAGACCCGAGAGCAATATAGAATTTTGGGATCACTGTTCACTGTTAAGATTAATCGCCGCATAAAACGCTATCAAAATTATACTTCAACTAGCCAAAGAAACGGCAAAATAAGATATTGTCTACATCTGCCATGTTCGAATGCTATAAATCGAACCCAATAAATAAAATTCAAGGTAGTTTTACTTATATGGCGATTAAACGTTATTAATATTTTGTGGGTAGTTCTTGTTTTGTCTGAGAAAAAATATAGGTGGGTACTTAGGGAGTTACAGTGACAAATGAAAACGTTTGCTGTAGTTTTTTAGTCTAAAGCGTTTAGTAAAAATCGTGCAAATTGCATTACATTGCGAGGCCGTAAAGCCAACGAGTTTGTAGTGGTCAATCGAGCGCCGCAATGTAATGCAACTTGCACGATTTTTCTTGTAAGTCTAAACTCGGCCTAACATTTGTTAGCATGGTGTACGGCTGTTTTGCTCTGAAGATGAGCTCTGATTGAGTTCGAAACGCGTCAGTGTATTGTGGTGGAGGTGATAGATGGGTTTGTGTGTATTCTTACAGTGTGGAGGTGGAGGAACACGCATATCTTGCATAAACTTTGCTACGAGTATCATAAGGTCGCGGGTGAGCAAAGAAATTATTTTAGTTCATTTTTTTTATATTTCTTTTGCGGCTTTTATATCGTTACTAATCGACTAATATAGGGCCTTCTGGTGTTCGAAACATGTACGTATGTATGTCTCTTTTAACAACTATTCTTCTAACGAGAAGCATTAGGCACTTCATTAAACTCTTATAAGTAATTCTCTTTTAAACCGTTAATATCTGCGCCTAATGTCACAGAAAAACAAGTGAAAACGAGAATAAGATACAGATAATGGACTATTTTTTACAGCTTTCGGGAAGCGTTTAATCTTCGAAATACACAAGGTCACAGTTCAAAAGCAATTGGAGCTTGATTTGACGTGGGAGTTCACGACACGCCGTCTTGAGACAAAACAATATGAAATAAACAGATTAACTGAATTTAATCCATCAATCTGTTCAAGCTTATCTTGATATTTAAGTTAATTAACAGTCTCCCAACTTTTTCACTGAAGTTTCAGTTATCTTAAGATAATTGGAATATCAAGCAGGATGAACAAGGAAAGGATTAGGTGCGCCATTTTTAATTTAACTGACGCAAAGGCTAAGTCTAAAAACTAGTTTGACATACATAATAAAAATCTCCTTTTTTTCGTTACACTTAAAAATAACTTTCTATAAGGACATAATATTGTCTTGTTTCGGAAAAAAAAGAAGCTCACACGTTATTTACAGCTAAAGTATGAAAAACTAAATATAAATAACATTCCCCTACTCAGGGTGAAAATGATAAGACCAATCACGATGTTCGACAAAGTCATTTTATCATGATTTTTTAGTGGGTAGATTAGGCATGGGTCGCTATGGGCGTAACGAAACGAAACTGGTGACAAGACGTACGCGGTGCGGTGACGCGTTTTGTGACGGTCACTGTAACCGAGTATTTAACGTAATTTGTAATAAGCTATTGAGCTATGACGTTATTTATCACAAGCGTCATTTTTGGCTGTAGTCATATCAATTACTTCATGATGGCTAATTTGAACTTTAAGTTCTGTAACTGTAACTGATAGGTACTTTATAATATTTAATAATTAATATAGTACGATTCTTCTTTCAACCTAATTTATACCTTACTGCAATACAAATAATATTTAAATTCATGTTAGGCGCCAACCAAACTCTTACAGCGGTAAGGGTAAGCGGCTATAATGTTTACTCCATTCCATGCCATTCGTTCCGTTCGTTACCTACGTCTATAACGTTGAAACGAAAATCGCATTACTACCGCAAACAAAGTAGCTCGTTATAAAAATCACCACTTGTCGCTTGAGTGAAACGTGAAACCATGCTATTCGTTTCGTTCCGTTCGTGACGTCTATGACGTTGAAATGAAACTCGCATCACCGCAAAAGAAGCTCGTTACAAGAATCCACACTTTGTCGCTTGCCGTAAAACCAGTGATTCGGTAACTCGTCACGTCACTGGTTACTATAACCGGTGACGTTAAATAATGTCTACCTCTAGGGTAGATCATGTTTCCAATAGAAGAGAAATATAATCTTTAGATGCAGTCGATGCCCCAATAAATATTTACTTACTAGCCTGTTACCCGCGACTCCGTCCGCGTAGAATTCGGTTTTCACTATTCCGCTGGAACTATGAAATTTTCCGGGATTAAAACTATCCTATGTCCTTTCCCGGGAGTCAAACTATCTGTATACCGAATTTCGTCTAAATCAGTTCAGCGAAGTAACAAACAAATAAACAAACAGACTTTCGCATATATTATATTAGTGGGATCTGTTCATAATCTGGGGTGCGTCGCCTATGGATCGGTAGTCGTTTACTGGTACACACGCTAGAAAGGAAAACTCAAAGACTACTACTTCTACTAGTACTACTATTTCTTTAATATAACATTTTGCAAAACTACCACAACGTGATGGCATTAGAGTAAAATAAAATTACGTAAAAGGATCAACTGGCTTTTTAGGGTTCCGGAGCCAAAATGGCAAAAACGGAACCCTTATAGTTTCGCCATGTCTCATGCCTATAGTGTAGGGTATCGTTGGATAGGTCTTTTAAAACCATTAGAGATTTGCTCAGACGATTTTTCGATTCATAGATTTTTTTGCGAAATATTCAACTTTAACCTGTCCTCTCCCAGAGGCACAAATTTGTGCCCAAATTCCTTTGATCCTGTTATCCTGGGAGATGACAGATTAAAATGCAAATTTTCATTTCAATCGAGCGTCGTCGTCCCCTCTAAAATTTTAGCCGGTGGGTGGAAAAATTTGAAAAAATTCAGGATGATAGTAAGTATATCAAACTTTCAAAGAAAACTATAACGGATAAGTTTGCTTGAGAATTATTAGTAGTTTTACTCTTAAATAGCAGCCTAACGTATAAAATATACCTAAACCTGGAAGATTCCGTATAAAATATCACACTACAGCACAATGCCTCTTATTTTCCTCTCTTCTCCTATTTATGTTTTTACTGTGTTTTTGTTGTGATGTAGTGTGTTTTTCTTGTCAATAAATGTTGTGAGTTTGAGTTTGAGTTTGAAAATACGAAAAATGGCTACGGAACCCTATCTTGGGCGTGCCCGACACGCTCTTGGCCGGTTTTTAAAATAAATTCTCTGCTAAACTTGGATAAAATTTTAGAAGAATCAAAACAACCAAAACGTTACACGCAATTCCGATCATCAAACAGATCATTATTTTTGGATTATCTTTTTCTTAAACTTCAAGCGGCTTAAGTGAAAATATTTTTAGACTGCACAAAGGAAAAAGGTTTCTTTTGTAGTAAAATACACATAAAACGCTTTTACAGACAATATCGTCTTACTTATATAATCTCTCTAGCAACCAACTTCGTGATAAATTTAAATTGAAACATATCTGCTTATGAGTGGCCTTGTATGTTTAGTATCAACAATCAAAAAGATTCTGAATTTGTAAAAAAAATTTACCTAAAAGCCAAAGATAAGGCAAGTTTTTTACTTTCATCGTCGAGTCTGTAATTTTAAGATCTACCTTAAAATTTGTACGCCGTGGTTTCAAGACACGTGTTGCATGCTTAACTAGACCGAAGTCCTGAACTTCCCTGCGGTACTTAAATTGAGTTCAGAAAATATTGACATGGAACTTAGCAAGTAACATTTTTCAAGTCATAATTTATTTTGAAGCTTAGAATTTTCATGATAAGTTATTTCCATGGAAAATATAAACGTTTTCCTCCTACGACACACACTAATTATCGCGTGAAATTAATTGGCGGAAAGTTTATTTTACTTAATACGTACATTAGCCATAAATGACATCATTTTTTAAACTACCTACCAGCTAATTACGCCAGGTGCGGAAACCAATCCGCAGCTGTTAAAGACGTAATTAGGCAGGACTCGAAGAAATAAAAGAAATTAACACTCACCAAGGTTTCAGGAGGATATACGTGCACATGCAGCAAGCTGAAGGCACCATGTAATTTTGTGTGTCTTTTTGTGGTGATGAATAAATGCGTATGTGTACGACGGGTCTTACAGATAATTCCAGCAGTATTTTAGCTATTTCGCAACCAAATAAAATAAAGATTTGACGCAGCGAGGCGGAACACATTCGAAACACAAACGGACCATAAAGAGAGTGAGAGAGAGAGAGAGAGAGAGAGGGACAGATTTTTGTTTTTGAAATCGCGTTTCATAGAATAAACCCGAGGGCAATAAAAACTAAACGTAAACACAATCTTATGAGAAAACTTATTTTCGTCGCATTACTTGATTTAGATTTAGATTTAAACAAACAACTAGGCTATTCCGTAAATACAATACATTGTCGTGGCTGGTTTAAATTACTTAACGAAAAATACAAAACTTTTCTAAGTAATATAATAATAATTTATAGGATAAAAAACCACGCATGCACTTACAAATCTGAGATCTTAACTATAATAAGATCTAGTTGCAAGAATTATACATAACAATGAAAGCAAAGGCATTAGATAAAAAGGTGTGCTTAAGTAGCAAAGTAGAAATAAGCAACCTGAGATATGTATGCATAGGAAAAAATCGTGTCTAGATTCCTGTCCAGCAGTGGTGTAGGGGTTATAGCACGCAGCACGGAATGCTGAGGACCTGGGTTCGATTCCCAGTGCTGGTCTCTTTTTCTGGTTTTTCTGTGCATCCATGTCTCAGTTTGTATTTTCGATATGGTTTCACGGGGTAGGTACCCGTAAAAGTAACAAATTTGGGGTTGAAATAAAAAATTCAAAAATACTCCAAAAACACCAATCGTATATTATTATGTTAATTATGAGAGATTCTTCAAAATGGCCTTTTTCCATTTCGGGAACAATTGCGATTCTAACGTCAAACCAAAATGTTTTTATTTTCATATCCGCAAAATTCTAAAAGCTGGTTAAACCGATGTAAAAATGTTACAAGAGCAGAACTATTTAGCTAGAAATCGTGTCCAAAAGTTAGGTACTTTGTTGTCGTTCGAGGTTTCTACAAATTAATGTATTACATGTTTACACAACAAAGCATGTCTTATACAGATGTTAATTCCACCTACGTTATCATGTTTCCTCGCCTAACAATTCTGTGAACGTATCTGTTTCGATTCTAAAATTATATCTCGTTTATTTAGATGAAAGAAAAAGTTTCAGAAAACAGGATAAATTACGGCATATATCCGACCAATTATCTGTATGAAATAAAACACTTCAACAACTTACAACAGAGCGCTTAGATTTATTCCTGGTCAATATTTTCGTATGTTCCACTGATTTGGAATATTGCATCGAAGCCATCCAACTTTTGTGCATTTATACTTGTATTTTTTTAACATTGCGGGAGTTGGCCGAGAGTCCGCTTGAAGTGATGAAGTTGCGCTCCATTCAAACAAATGTGACTATAACACGCGTGTCGCTTAACGCATTCACTGCCACCTGACTTGACTTGACTGACCACAGGTGCCACCGACGCACATGTGCGTTCAAAATGTATGAATAATTTTGACAGCGGCACTGGGGGGAAGTTCCAAAAACGCATATATGCCTCGGTGGCAGTTAATGAGTTAAGTAAGTAATCAGAATCATACTCTCAAGCTCACGCTTGGCCTAAAATTAAGCAATCCTTTCAACTACTGGAAATAAGATAAACCAGATATACCTGGTGTAAAGTTCCAGTTTCTATGTCGAGCAGAGTGTTCCTCTTGACCACTTGTCCGACGTTAAGATCCAACACTCGGACCGCTGTTGGAGCGATGGCGATAAGCGAGCAGTTGCCTGTGGTACCGTGATTGCGCAGGGTGAATACGCCTTCTGAGCCGAACAGCATTACGTTACAAGCTAAGGACAAAAGGACATTAAATAAGAATTAGGTCCAGTGCTTGGTTTGAGCTCTAAGATAACGCGTGCACTTCTTAAAAGAAGAGGTACTAGGTACTTGGTTTGGTCCAATATGTGATGTCAAACAATTTTATCTATTATCATAAAAAGTCGACCTTAGTTCTAATATTCAGGTACTTTATGTGTAACCTACCAAAAACGTGCATTTGTTTAGCTATATCAATATTTCACTGCACTTTTTCACTAAATAAGATAAGAGTCCCCAAATCACTAAATATAATTTGTCTAACGCGGGATGTCCATTAAAAGAAAAGAAGACATAAAATACAGTATGAAGCCTTGAAAGCATGTCAAATAAATTGATACGAGCATGCACTCAACAGATAGGAGTGACGGAAAAAGGGGGACCTGTGCCCAGGAGCGGGACACCGAACTATGCTAAGGAAAAATAAAAAGTATCGACGTAAATATGTGGCCCGTAATCATGTCAAGATGATCATTCCTTTTGAATCTTTTCAGGGTTCTGTACCCGAAGGATTCAAATGGAGTGCTATTATTGCTGTCACTCACGTGGCTGTCTCGCTATCGTCTTTCATATAACTTTTACAGCCAAAGGGTTGAATCTACAGTTTTCAAAATTCCTCAGTATAACCATCTTCAGAAGTTAAAACCAACCAAATTGTCAAAAAAAAATGTTTTTTTGAATATTTTTTTCTCTCAGCTGCCATACAGGCTAAAGGGGACCGTGAAAATTGACCCACAATATGTATATAATGGAGTATCGTTGTTTAGAACTCGTTAAGAAGTGTACCTACAGTACAATCGTTTTAAAAATATTAGAAAACAAGGAATGAGTAATCATCAAATTTAATTATCATTTCGTGAAAATATTTGCTCTGGATATTTTTTTAACTTCATATCTTCTTTATCAGCTGGATATTTGGTTAATACGAGTATTTATAATGTTGGTATTTATTGACAAAATCATACGTTACTGAAAATGCCAATATGTTGAAAAAAAAAACCATTTGATAATTCTTTGAATTTTTTATTATTTAGATATGTAGTGCACAAATTCCGGCTCGCACTTGGCCGGTCTTTATTTTATTTGTCAGTTTATTAAAAGTTATTAGATTAATCCAGTAGATTACATCCTTATCGCCCGGCATGTCGGCAGAAGGTGGGTGGGACCGGCGAAAAGGGAAATGACACGGAAACGAACTTTTACACTATTTGAGCTAGAAAAGTCAACGCTATTATTTATGTATCAATCTATGTATAATAAAACATATTTTTCTAATGTATTTCATCATCCTCATCGTCATCATCAATGTCATCATCCCAGCTTATATACGTTCTACTACTGGGCACAGACCTCCACTTAGAATGAGAGAATAAAGTCAAGGTTAATAGTACATTGTGCATTAAGGGGCGTAAGAAGGGGATTACTAACGAGAGTCTATTAGAAGACTGACGCCGGAGGCGGAGGGCTTTTAATAACTTATGTTTGTAATCCCCTTACGGCCAATGATACACATAATGATTTTCATCACATTGTGAAGAATAAAAATGCAAAAATGAAATGTTGTGTGTAAATACATCACAGCTCGGCAAAAGAAAGACGGTAAGACAACAACTGAATAAAATAGGGCCTTCAATAGACTCTCGTCAGTAATCCTCTTCTTACGCCCCTTAATGCACAATGTACTATTAACTTATTTTTTTAGATAAGAGTTACAAATATAGTATTGTAATAAATTAACCTGGCATGAGTTTTGTGCTTATGAATACGTCACGAATATTAAGACAGACTCAATTTCAAAACTAACGGTCAAAAATAACTTTCATAATCTTTCAGCTAGCACTAAATATAAATCACTATTACGTTTACTCCCACACTATTTATCACGAAGAAACTTTGTTATATTACGCAGAAAGTAGAGCATTAAAACTTCTCACAAACTAACCATTCGCATCATAGAACAACGGCGGATTAGCTAGCCAGACAAAGAAAACTAGACTGTTTGCACACTCCTTTGTTCATGAACTTGTTAAGTTTATGTCAACTTAATGTTCGTTTATTTCTATCTGTCACTTTCACCCTTACCTCTGTATGACAAAAACAAACATAAATTTTGCAGTAACGGGTCTGTACTATGAATACATGAGGGGATCAATTTAAGAGTGTATAAGTGTGCAGTGCCTAATACTAGACAAAGTTACTAAAAAGCACAACTATTAATATGAAAATTTAAATTTCAGAATTAAGAAAAACAGTGACGCCATGCATGACTTAGGTTAGCTGTGTATAAGTTAGTTGTTGTCAAGTCAAAGCCATGTTAACATATTCACTAAACTCTCAACGAACAAACGCATAAACAAACAATTCAAACAAAAAAGATTGAAAAGCATTGATTGGTCGAGTTTAAACTTTATTAAAACTTAGGAAATAGGTGCATAGAAACTTCACGGTAAGTTACCAATAGCAGTATTCAGATAATAATTGTACAAACTGTTTGCAGATTTCCCGGTGTATGAAGAGGGTAGTGCCGAAACGACGTTTTGATATTAATATAATGATTGTGTTTATACATAGTTTAAATAAAAACTTTTTAAAGTTTTAATAAAAGGTGAATATTTGTACTTATATGTTTCTAGCCCCTGAGTAATATTATTCTAATAAGAAGTTTATACAGTTGGGAAGGTGAAAAATGTAATAGTTTTTTTGCTCTCCTGTAAAATTAAGAAGTGGTAATCCATCTGGTTTTTATACCGCGATTTACTTCAAATATTATTGATCGTCTTTTTAGAACAACAACGAGCAATTTTCCCCAATAAATATTTAAATGCCACCCATACAATGTCTTTGTAACATCAAAATCGAAAACCACCTGTTAACATAATGTTCTGTTTTCGTCAATACATCGACTCGGGTAAACCCCATTTCTTTTTATCCCTATGTAAAAGTAATAATGCTAATTTTCGACTCCATTAAGAAACATTGAGGCGTACTATCCGATCAATAGTTACGTTGTCGACCTCCGTGAACTGTTTTATTGCTTATTTCCTTTCGCAATAAACAGACAATCATCATACTTTCAGAGAAGCATTATTCAAAATTTTTACAGGCCTCGATAAAGTTTACTGACACTAAAAATGCGGATAAATCACATTTTATGTGGGAGTCAAGCATTTTAACAAGATTTTAACAGTGTAAAGTTCGAATGTGTCTGTTAACTTACGTTTGACGTTTTTCAAGTGGCGTACGGTGATCGCGAAGCCTTTTCCTCGAGCGGGAACTCGGTATTGCACGAGTGCAGCGTTCTGGCGTGAGACAAGTTTGCGTTGCGGACGATGGTCACACGATTCAACAACTCGGTCGTCGTCCCATGCGTCCGCCGGCCACACTTGACCGTTTAACTCCCAACCGTCCACCCACTACAAAAACAAAAAATGATTACTCTACAACCAAGAGGAAGTTCTTTTATCTTATTATTGCAAGCATTATCAACTAAGTGTACCAGAAGATTAACTTTCCGTATTTACCGCGAGATTAAACAACATTTTATCATTTTAATAACTTTAAACTTTCTTGAATGTTGCCATTGTTTACGTAAGTTCTTAATACGGTGCCTTATTTGAATAACATTAATTTTCATTAAAGTAATTAGCACCGGAATGGAGTTAAGCCCTTCATTACGCCCACAACAACAATAATATATTGATAATGAAATATTCACTGGCACCACGTAATGAGCGTATTGCTCAGTAGTAGTAGGTACATAATTAATTACGTCACAGAATCATTATCCTGATTATGATTAGGTAGTTATTAATCTCTTATCGCGTACCAAGAATCTTAAAGCTCTATTGAGCGATTTATTTTGGCTGAAAATCACTTATCTAATATAAAATATGAACATTTAAAATACCTCTAATTGCGTTGTTACCATGTAATGCATTTCGCTGTTTGTTCAAAAAACTAGTTCACTAAGCAAAATATTTCCAGGGTTTATTTATCTTCTGCTTGCAATATTTGCGCCTACTTTGTGTTCATATCTGACGAGTCAATTTGCATTTACAATTATCATTTATCATTTAGGTCAGTGTCCTAGAATATCAGATTTATTTTACCAAGTAAGAGCTCGTTACATTATGCTTAACGCAGAAAAGCGCTGATTGAAAAATTTATTGCAAAATGCAATTCTCCTTGATTGTATAACCGTTTAAGTACCTATTCTAAAAACTCTCTATGCTAATCTTCACAATGTTAACGATTTGTTTACTTAGGTATATAATGAGGAACGAAACGAATTAAATAACTATGAAACAAAATAATTGCCGACTCCAAAAAAAACATGAAAGTAATTTAAAAAAGCACGAGCTAACAGGAGTGATAGAAGCCTTAATACAAACAGAAGAAAAAAGAAGAAAGAAGTATGTAGGGTATGTAGGTAAGGCAGACGACTATATACGTTCACTCCTCATTACTAACTACTCGCCACCTTTTACCTACAAAATATTGTTTGTTCCGATGCAGAGACGTTAATCTTTGAGGAGTTCTCTTGGTGCTTCACCATCCATTTACTTTCCATATGCATTGCGCCAAGCATAAAATGCTTAGTAACTTCCAATTCATCACATGGTGGTTTCCAAGAAAAAAATAAATTATCAAAATCGCTATTAGATGTTCCTACAATATTTGTAGAGTTCCCTCGACCTCCCTAGGATCCATGCATCTGATCCTGACTTGGTGACAATATGACCTAGTAGACATGAGAACCCTACATATGGTCGAAATGTCTAGGTAAATATTACTAGCCCGTGACTAGCCCCGTAGTGATAGGTAAGTCTCGTATAATAATATGATATTTAACTATGAGTGAAAATAACGAAAGTTTAAAACATAAGGTATTACAATAGGACCTGATTAGAAGTATTATCATTTGAACGAAAAAAAAACAAATCGGCTTATAAATGGTGAAATTCTAAGGCAGCATATGTTAAAAAAAAACTAACTTGATAACCAGTCCTCGGTTAATTCAGACCACATAGGTCAGTCAGACCAGGTATTGGTAATTGATAATTGAGACCAGCTAGGTCCTTATTGTCCATAGCATATTTGCGGATGTATGGACGGCAATCGATTGATAGTAGTAGGAGGGGCTTTCAAGCAAACATGTGAAATTTAAGAGTGAATAGGTATAGTATTTAAAACAATTCAAGATGATACATGATATTTTAAAATTAATGCAGAATACTTTTGCAGGTGGTTGAGTAAATTGTGGTTGAACACTCTTGTAAAGAATTTTTATTCGAATTTTCAATTGAACTAAAATTTATTCACTTCTTTGAATAATAAATACGATTTTTTGCTGTTTAAATGTTTGACATCCTTTGAAGATCATGTCGTCATGGCAGGATTAGTTTTTAGTTAAAGAAAAAAGGGTCACACTGAAACCCAGACCAGTGGTTTTCCGCAGCATCATGCTGAGTGTAAGGAAAACAAGTTGATCTTTTTAGCACTACAAGTGATATTTTTTCTTTATTGTTTACTTCGTGCCAAGTTTTGCTCATATAAAAGTTTTTTTTCTGATGCAGTGCAATATTTTTTATGAAGCCTAATTATGAAGCTTTGACTGTACATTCTAATACGACCAATCCAACTTTATATATTCTTACCGCAACCAGTCCTCCGTTGTCACAAGGCACGTCCAGATAGTTGAAAATAACTTGGATCCTCTTATCAGGGTCCGCTATCATGTAGATACCGCAAACCACTGGCACATCGGAAGATGACTTAAAGAATAACTCTCCTTCGTCGGATGTCACCAAAAAGCAATCTGTTGAAATACATTTCACGATAAATCTTGAATTTGGTTTAATACTTATTTATATTAGATACGAGTATTCTGTCTTCAAACAAGACACCGCAAGAGCAATTTTCTTCAATAACCATACTTCTACGTGGAGAACCGCATTTTGTCCAATTATTTCGCTAGCTTTAACCTAAAATATTGAAACATGATCAATGCAACCTTAAAAATATTCTTTTCTTAACCTGAGTAAGTAGCACCCGTTGACGCAAATGGCGTACGAGTGCGACAAAATCTAAACTAATTTCGGTACATTTCAAGACGAATCATCAAACGTAACGTGAATTCACCTCTCCATGCAATTAACTTAAGGTTACAATTACACAGCCGAACAGTTACCTTCATTGGGATCTATTACGCGATGCGTGGGCCGTTCCATGCGTCGCCCTCTTTGGAACCAGGAAGCACCGCGAGTCGATATTCTTTGGCGACCGCGACCTAACTCCTGCAAAAAAGATGTCTTTCGAATGATGTCGTTATTATTTTTATTGACCGTAAATATTTTGTGTTCGGTACCGTTATCTGTACTCTTGGCTTTGTGTCAGAAGATATATTATACTTAAGCTGTAGTTACTAATTATTAGGTTTCCGGAGCCAAAATGGCAAAAACGACACCCTTACAGTTTCGCCATGTCTGTCTCTCTGTCTGTCCGTCCGCGGCTTTGTTTAGGGACTATCAATGCCAGAAAGCTGTAATATTGCACGGAATATATGTAAACTATGCCGACAAAAAGGTACAATAAAAATTAAAAAAAAAAATATGCTTCTTATCCCATAGACGTAAAGTGGGGGTGTTTTTTTTTCTCATCCAACCCTATAGTGTGGGGTATAGTTGGATAGGTATTTTAAAACCATTGCTAAGACGATTATTAAATTCAGCGATTTTTTTGCAAAATGTTCAACATTAAAGTGCAAATTTTCATTAAAATCGAGCGTCCCCCCCCCCTCTAAAATCTAAACCGGTAGTAGGAAAAATTTGAAAAAATTCAGGATGGTAGTAAGTATATCAAACTTTCAAAGAAAACTAATAACAACTAAGTTTGCTTGAGAATTATTAGTAGTCTAAGAGTAAATAGCAGCTAAAATATACCTAAAATATACCAGCAGATAAAATATACCTAAACTTGGAAGATTCCGTATAAAATACGAAATCCTTAGAAAAATATTACTTATTTTTTTCGTAATTGCTACAGAACCCTATTTTGGGCGTGTCCGACACGCTCTTGGCCGGTTTTTTTCTAAGAATGCCGCAGCTGATATGAAAAATTGTGCGTTTAATTTTTAAATGCAGCTGTTAACGCTATTATTTATTGATATCATAATAGTCACGTTGTGCGGACAACTACAGCACGTAAAAGGCATATTAAATTCCGATTTAGTTACAGGAAAAAAACTTGATTTGATAATACCTACTACGCAATATAGGTGATACCTACAAAATTAACCAATTCATAGCAATTTAATGCAAAAACATACATATTTGTAAATTGTTAGATACTATATCCTCTAAAACATACATTACACACACATTAAAGTGAGAAACAATTCATGAAATGGGCCGTAAACCTGCCGTATTTTATTTTTATTCGGCTAAGTATATTTCACGACGGTAGGTAGCTAAAACAATTTAAAACAAAAATAAGTCAACTATTTGTCTCCTATCATCATCATTATCATATATTTAAGAGGCTTAGCTCCTGTCGGTGGAGTAATCGCCATTCTGTACTACTGTACTGTCTTATCCTATGATGTTTGTTTGCGAGATACATTTTATTGAACAACGATTAACACGAAAACGTATATTTTTCAAAGTAGCTTAATTTAATTTGATACTTACAAGTTATTTCGAAAAACATATTTCCACGTTGTTTGGAATTAAACAACATACCTTTAATCGAAACAGTTAATACCCAAGCTACACATAATACGCTATTGTTGTTATTCCGCATAACATTTAGTAGATTTCTAAACAATATCACAAAATATTTTAGGTATTTCGCGCTGAGCTTGTTCTTTCTCAAAATCGAGATACCTGTGTGTTTTGATAAAGGCAGTCGTATTTATTTGATATTTGTACACTTTTCACTTCCATGTGACCGGTTTTATGGGCATGACTGATTCA
Organism: Choristoneura fumiferana; assembly: GCF_025370935.1. Classification (NCBI taxonomy): domain Eukaryota; kingdom Metazoa; phylum Arthropoda; class Insecta; order Lepidoptera; family Tortricidae; genus Choristoneura; species Choristoneura fumiferana. Next base: position 14,085,332 of record NC_133475.1, on the reverse strand, counting down.
ATATGCATACGTCATTAACTTTCCATCATTGAAAGACAAATGTATTTCGATAAAGAACTCGCATGGTTTACATTACTCAGAATTCATCTCTGCAGACTTCGTAAACACATAAATACGTAGCGAAGAAAGCTGTTTTCTGTCAGTACTTCGGAAGAAGCATAAAAATTTTATATCATAAACGTGATCGATAAAATGCAGTTTTAAGTGCTAAAACAAAACACCATTCAGCCCTCTATGTAAAAGCATCCCACTCTACTGTTATAGTTCCTTTTGTTTACTTTCCCAAGATCTTTAGCTCACCTAGGTATACACTGCTAAAACAAGGACATTTTATCGAGAAAAGTAGCGAGAGTACTAACTTTTTAAATAAAGATTATTATGAGGGTTGTAACGCGGAGCATAAAAGTGTATTAAGATACATTTGCATTTTATTTTTATGATCAACTATCGTATGATATTCGTCATGATCCTTAGAAAAAAATGAGATATTTTGAATAACATCTTTCGTAATAACGAGGCACTTCTAAAATTAGACCACTTCCCTTATAAAAAATGCGACACGCTGATAAAATGAAAAATTGGAGATAATCGAAGATCGAAGTATCGAAGTTAAGTAAGTATTGGCGGCGGGACAAATAAAACTTGTAAGAACCTAACACACCTTGATTTTTATCTTGGACCAGTGAGTGAGAGTGCAACACTCTACGAAGAATATATTCATTTTTGAACTACGAAGCCTGACACAACCCAACAACACACACAACACACACACACACACCCAAGACCCAACAGACCCAAGTCTGTGGTTATGTGACACTAACGTTAGTGGTTCTTTATGTCACGAATCAACAGTACAGTTTTTTTTTATATCAGATGAGAAGTTAAGTATATTGTTGTGGAAGTTATCTCAATAATGTGAAATTTACAACGTGATATAGGTAAGTTAAGAGTTTCTAACTCAATTAATGCTGAATAATTATAGATAATGTGTATTTAATCAATGTATTGAATATTTTTAACAAAAAAGAAAGTAAAACCGACTTCAAAATATATAAAAAAAATAACTAAAAATGGAACCGACTACCAAACCCTTTAAACTATTTTTCTAGGTACCTACCTACTAGCTCGAAGTCGGTGACTCAGCACGACCCAGCAGGAGTGGAACAATAGTCGTCTACCTCACCTACATTATACTTAGGGGTTTCAATCCCTCCTGCTCCTACCTAGAAAAATATTTTCAAGTGTTTTGTAGTCGGTTCCACTTTTTGATATTTTTTATATTTTTGGAGTCGGTTTAACTTTTTTATTAAAAAAATTCTTTATTTCTCACTTTTTAGTGATTCGTAGCCAAAGAAGATCTCACAACGATTCGATGAAGCCCAAACACGGCTAGTTACGTTGTTTTATAACAGTGTCGTGGCCTACCTTCCGGCTTCAGCATCAGACCAGTTCGAAAGAATCATTAACTTAAAGCTTCTTCTTAGTCGCTTATCTAGGTATATTAATCATTATCGCTTATAGACGAGCGAGTATTACTTAGCTTTGACGAATTTCTGAATGTAAATGCTTTTCTAGGTGTCTACTAGCTCGAAATCGGCGACTCAGCACGACCCAACAGCAGAGCAGGAGGGATTGAAACCCATAGTATAATGAAGGTGAGGTAGACGACTATTGTTCCACTCCAACTGGCTCGTGCTGAGTCACCGACTTCGAGCTTGTAGGTACTACTACTACTACTAGAAAAATATTTTCAGGGGTTTTGAAGTTGGTTCCATTTTTTTTTTTTTTTTTCTATTATGTAGTACAGTGTAGGCCGTTTAGTTCGACTTCGCATTTAACAACCAACCGTTTTTAGCGACGTAAGTATAGGCATACAATTTATTGTGATTTTGCTTGTATAGTAATATATTAGTGTTTTTTGTGTTTGGTAGTGGTACTGTTGGGACCGTTAATACATCATTTTTCTTTCTTTCTTTCTTTTTTTTCTTTCATATGTTTGGTTTTAATATGAGCCACCATGAAAGTACATCCGTTCGTTTAGAACGGCGTCCGGTTAGTACGACGTAACATCATCAGTCTCTTGGCCATCGTTATAACCGGATTCTACTGTATATAGTTTGACAAAACTTGGAAAATCCCTTCCACTATATCGTATCCAAAAATCTTTTAACGATCTAGACCTGGAATATCAATTCAAGTTGGACATCTTTCAGGACTCTGTTCAATTAAGCAAAAAATGCTGAACCCATCGCACGCCTCTCAAAATTAGTTACCTTTTTTTGTTATTAATTTAATTAGTATAATCACATTAGTCTTATAGTTTTACTTGTTAGTGTATTTCCCCGAACATGAATGCCTGTTATTGGTGCATGAGCGGGGGCTATAACTTTTAATTTACATTAATTTAAATGTCTTGTTCACATGTTGGCATGTCAAATAAATAAATAAACAATGTCTACTTAAATTGTAATTTGAAATCAGTTATAATACTGTTAATTTTGATAAAATTGACTTAATTAAAACAATTAAGTTAATGCATTTATAATGCCAAGCATAACTGTTGTGGCTGCAACAATAATTTTGTATCACGTTTAAAGTTTCATCTAATATAAAAAGAATAGTTCTTACAGTTTGCATGGGTGCTACGGTGAATGGGGTCTTTTTTGTGGTGAATGCACAAATCTGCGCTTCACAGGACTCGAAATGGACTAGGTTACATGAACCCCAACTTTAGGTACTTGTACAGACTATTCCGTATATGTTCCAGTTCCACCTAAAGTGGTAAATAAGTGGTTATGAAACTACATAACAAAAATATAATCACAATAAAAAGTTAAGGCGTCTGTGAGTTTTAGCTTCTTATAGACTGTGCCTAAATTATTTTGTACAGCGTCTTCTGACGGTCTTTAAGTACTACTTTTTTTATGTAATATATATATTAATTGGAAAAGGCACTTTGTAGCTTCATATTACATTGTCTTTTCACAAAAGCTAACATTTTTCCAATTTAATTCAGATTGAGCTAGTTTGGAAGTGTTTTAACTTTGGTAAATTTGCCTTTTTGACATAAAAATGCCTCCCATATTAAAATTACTTTTGGTGCTTATATTAGAAAGTTTTCCCGACTTTCCCAAGTAGAATACAGTTACATCATGATATTTTTTAGAAAGATCCTTTGGAGCGTAAAATAGCTTGTGAAAATAGAAATAAAATTGTGGCATTGAACTTGGAAACGAGTGAAAAATATCAAAAACGCTATAGAAAGTAATTTAGGCTCAATGAAATACAAAAAGCTAAAACTCACAGACGCTCTAACATTTTATTATGATTGTATTTTTATTATTTAGTTCCAAAACCACTGACTATTACAAAAAAGTTCTACATGAAAATTAGCATTCATTACAAAGAATACAAATATACACCAGATCATATATGACCAGATTTTACTGTGGACATTCTTTAAATACATACGTAAATAAAAACCATAATCGCAGATTAAATTCACTCATATAATATAATACGACTTCAATAAAATTTTAACGCAAAGTGATTGGTTCTGACTGTTTTAAATGATATGACAGCAAATCCGATTTAGGTAATTAGTCTATAGGATATGCCAACAACAGCTTGTGACGCAAAACTAGATTTAAACTGTCACATTGTTATGCTAGGTATACTTAAATAGTAGGTATATTGATGGATGGCGTTGAGTGTTTTAGAAAACACTTTACTTTTTGTAAAATTTATCAATTTACGTTTTTAGTAAAAGAAATTACTCTATATAATGCCTGTTATAACTGTTATGGATATAATACGTAGGTATCAAATACAGGATATAATTGAAATTCATCCTTTCAACTCTCGGTTCCTACCACTTTTTATTATACGCCGAATAAAATAACTTAACATCATTGGTGCAATATCGTTTCCAATTTTGAACTTTTTAATTGTTCGGTCACGAAATTACTCTGTGCTTCTTTTACTTAAACCTCTTCACCGCCAAAGTCACCCAGTCGCGCCAGCCAATGGAATGCCTCACACACGCCACGGCATGGATACATGACCAACATTCAACTCGAAATTAATCCTTCTGCAATGGAGTTAAAAATCAGGTTGGATTTGTCGCTGGTTTTTCTGTGCCGTACAGAGCACGTCACGTTGTTTTGTGGCGGTGAAGAGGTTAACTTCATTGTATGTATCCCAATAACGTTTAAATATACCTCAAACTTGAAATGATAGAGATAAATGTACAAAAAAGCAAAAAAAAACATATAAAACACAACAAGCAACAAACAAAACAGATCAAGGGCGAGTATGCCTTAGAGAAAAATTCTCAGAGGCTATACTTTATGAACATGAAGAGGTAGTTTAGTAGGTTTGATTTTTTGAGATTTTGGGATGAATATATATTTTTTCCCTGACTGCACGGAACCCCGGTGCACGATTCGCGCTTGACCGCTTTTTCATTAATGGGCAAGCAAGTCTAATAATTTCGATAGTGCAAAATAATATTTACTATACATTGATAACAACAAACAATGTGTGAAGGGGTACGTATCTAGACATCAACAAGGAGTGACTTACTCACAACCACTACATGAGTTAGAATTCTACGAAGGTGTCTCCATTTCTCGTCACCCCTTATAACTTTTATAATGATACCAGGTATTTACTATCAAGCAGTCACTTGCTTAGTCATAAATTCTAGAGTCGATAAAAATGTACCATAGCAAAAATAAAGCAATGTTAACGTTATAATATACACGACATTTTTTTTTACACAGGAATTAAAGGCATCACATTGAAGTCACAGTCACAAGTTGCATGAAACCAAGCGTTTTCTGTATTAATTTTCATTTTGTTTTTAATTTAAAATGAATTTTCACCCTACTAATAACTTAGCCTATGAGCTTAAAATCTGTTTCAAAAGCTACATGCTTAACTAATCAGTTAAGCTGTCATTGAAGCTTAATAAAGTCGTGGATATTGGCATAAGATCTTACCACGGGGAATTCCCTACCAAAACTATGACACTTGACATAATTAAGCATCTACTTCACTTCGATATTTATGTAGGACTAGTGTATTCCCGCGGCTCGCATGTGTAAATCATAAGATCAAGCAATTGAATTGAAATTCCGGGATTTGACTGAATTCCCGTAAGAATTTCGAGATAAAAAGTAGCCTACGTGTTATTCCAGATGTCCAGCTATCTACATACCAAATTTCATTCAAATCCGTTCAGCCGTTTTAGTGTGAAGAATTAACAAACATACACACACAGATACGCACACACACAAACTTTCACATTTATAATATTAGGAGTATTAGAAGAATAACCATCTAATCAATAGTTATTGTAGTAAAATTAACGATTATATGTATACGGGTAATACTTAAGTAGTTGATATCATTAACCAATAATTCCATGACGTAACTATAATAAAATAAATCTGCAAAGTACCTGTTGGGCCAGACTCACTTTAAAATAAAACTATAAATCCCTTTTGTTTCCTATTCCGCGTACAAGTGTTTTGAAAAATCCTGAAAATAATTTTTGATTATTATAAGTACTTCTGGAGCTGTGGTGGCCTAGTAGTTTGACCTATCGCCTCTCAAGCAGAGGGTCGTGGGTTCAAACCCCGGCTCGCACCTCTGAGTTTTTCGAAATTCATGTGCGGAATTACATTTGAAATTCACCACGAGCTTTGCGGTGAAGGAAAACATCGTGAGGAACCCTGCACAAACCTGCGAAGCAATTCAATGGTGCGTGTGAAGTTCCCAATCCGCACTGGGCCCGCATGGGAACTACGGCCCAAGCCCTCTTGTTCTGAGAGGAGGCCTGTGCCCAGCAGTGGGACGTATATAGGCTGGGATGATGATAAGTACTTAGAAAGGCGCCGAATTTTATAGTTAATAAAATTATAGTTACGAATATTATAGAGCCACTGGACAAAAATACTCTTTTATTTCCTATTCCGTGGGCATTTCAAAAGTTCCTTTCTTGATGTACCTTTATTACCATCAAGGAGTATCAAGGAGGTCAAATTTTTTCTCCTACTTCTCGCTAATATTGACTTAAAAATAAATAATGAAATTAAAATAAAATAAATATTTAAGGGGACCTCCCATACAACAAGCGTGATTTTTTTGCCGTCTTTTGCAAATGTCTAAAATGTTGTATAGATACGGTAGTAATGAACCCTTCGTGCGCACCGACTCCCACTAGACCAGATTTTGAAAATGTTACCGTGCAAACTACAGGCTACCGGCACGGAGACCTTTTTACCCGGCTGTTGAAAGGAGAGTTATTTTGAATATTGTACCCGTGCGGCTCTAGTATAGTGGGCGGGGAGCTAGTATTGTGATAAATCTGTTAGTGGGATGTCATTGACTTAAAGAGATGATAGTAAGAAAGAAGGTAGGAAATGTTTAAATTTAATGATAAGTATTATAACCGTGAAACGCTTAGGCTTTCTGTTTAATTGTAGATAATATCGGATCTTTAGTCTTCGGAATATAATTAGTGGCGGTAATATTGACTCTCGCTTTGATAGGATAGGTGATTGCGTTAAAACAGCCAGCAAAAATATTTCCCGACCCTCATTGATGCATACTTAATCGGTCTTTTGATATCTTTAACTGGATCTCTGTCATGGGAGCCAATTTCCTGTGCTTTCCTTTTTTTGGCGAATCCATCTTTTTCCGGATTGAGAAGCATCGCTGCGCCCGACGGCCTCTGGGGCGGATATCTAATTTTATATGAAGTACTTTTAATGTGCAATTTGATTAAATATTTTAGCGAAATTGATAATTTGGTTTTTTAGACAGATTATTATCGTAACTTCGAATTTGAATTATTTAGCGCAATAATATAAAAATATTGCTTTAGAAGAGAAGACATTAGTTTCATCCCTGAACTTTGTTACTAAAATGATTTTTCTGAACATGTTAGAAGCAGTTTATAGAATTTGCGATTTAAGTTCATTTGCCGTCACATTTACCCGCAACCTTGTCTGCCGAGAATTTGTATATCACTATCCCATGGGAACTATACTATGAATAATTTAATCCATAATTTAAAAAAAAAACATTCATTTCATTTAAATCAATTATTATTTCAATTTTTTTTATTTAATTCATTTAATTTATTTTTTTATTCGTAATTTATTTTTTTATTTTATTTGACTTCTAATTAATTGTTATTGATTGTTTTTATGGCCTAACGTTTGGAATAAATATATAATTTTAATAAAATAAACTCGATAGCTAAGTTATGTCTTAAATCGAGTTTAACTCGACATTTTTCGGGCTAATTCAAAGCTTCCTCTAGGAGCACGCGACATAGCTGCAGCTGCAAACGCGCACACTGCTGCGCTGTGCTGTGCTGTGTGTGCCTTCAGCCGCCGTGTCGTGTGCTCCTAGAGTAAGGGCTACGAATTCACCCAAAACATGTCGAGCTAAACTTGAATTAAGATGTGAGGTAATCGGGTTTATTTCATTACAAAAAACCTATATACTTAAACGAATAATTATTCTCAATGTCAATAATAATATATTAAGTTAGCTGTGGCTAGTAGGTATGCCTACTCAAACTTTTTCTGTATCGACCACACATTAAGTACAGCGGGACGCATCATTGATTGTCAGCAATATTAAAAGTGAAATAATTGAAAATGAATATAATTTTACTCATAGACGCTTGATATAAGCGGCTGCGGACTAATGGTTGAGTACTAATTTAAGGTTTAATATTTTATTTAGGCTTTACGTACTTATGATGAGTTTCAGACTCTCTACGTATGCGCCCTACTGAGAAAAGTTTGCACGTTTCAGTTTTGTCACCAGAATTCCATATTTTTAAAGGAATACTCGTGTTTAAGACGTAGAACATAAATAGCAAAATGAAAAAGTTGACAAATTCGAAAAATAACAAGTTTCAAATCAACAAATTGCCTACCAGTCATTTAGTCCTATACATACTTACCGGTAAAAATAACCCATTGATGGCATCGCACGTCAAAACCACAACACTCACGTAGAGTAGAAATTTCATCGTAACGGTGTGAAACTATGGAGTTCACTTCACTGTAATAAGTTCGTAACTAAAAGTTGAGGTGGGTAGTCCGTGGGACCGGGTTGTATCGGCGTCGGGCAGATTGTGAATGGGGCGAGTTCCCCGACTCCCTTTATAAGGGCTAATAACTGTTTCTGCGCACCCTCAACTGCGCTCGCCAATTCTCCTCTAATTTTCCTAATGTACCTTTCTACCAGTTTATCAAACTAAAACAATCAAAGAGCGTTTATTTCGCCATTTGATTTAACACACGTGTTTTTCGTACGCGCCATTAAATTAACACAGAAAACGTGGTGACGTAAGAATACAGCCAGTTCTGTTCTAGTACGAATTCAAGAGAATAATGTTATCATGAGACGATCTCTTGTATAGACTATGTTTGTAGCACGAGCGGAACTTATCAGTACCTAGGTAATATTTGCTGGGCAAATATTTTGAGCGTAGTAGTAGCTTAGGTATTGTAAGACAGACATTTGACATAATTTGATGTGCTTGTGACATTAATACCAAAAATAGTACTTGTCATCTACATTGTTGAATTCAAGCTGCAAATTAACCTGTTCTAAAACAAAAAATAGATATAATTTTACATCTAGACCACAATAATGGCTTAGATACGGGATCTAATTGCAAGTTTACATGCTAGATAACCCTGTGAAGAGAACAAGCCCTTAATCACCCCTGAATTACATTAGCCTGGTTTATATGACAGGTATGTCAAAATAACGTCATAATGTAAAGTAAAAAAATGGTCCCGACAATTTGATCACTGGTCAATAGAGTAAAAAAACGAGAGTGCTATTTCCCATCGGGCTGGAAGTGCTCGCGAAGATGCCGTTCTAGGTCACAAATCCATTATTTACCTACGTCATGTTCGACAAACGCCATGTTAAAGCATTGACTTTCCAGGTTTCCACCATAAAATTCTGCCACATTGCAATTGACTGGAATGCTTGATCAAAAAAAAAACTTTAGTGAGGGAAGAAAGACAGGCAGACTAGGTTTCTTTTTACGTAAATATAAAATGATTAAATATAAGTATTATAAATCTCGTTCCAAGAATTAATTTCCTCCTTTTAATCATAACATGGTAAATTTTAGGGAAGAAGTCTCTTGTAAGAAAATTGACCGTAACGTAGTGCGTTGATTAACGTACGGGATGGATGGAAGACATTTCCTCTCCGTTTAATTCCTAAATGAAACTTGGCAGTCACTCGGATTAAACAAAGCTCTTGTGAGCCTATGCAAAAATACTTTACCTAGAGTAAAAACATTTGAAATTAATTCAAGTGTGCCTAAATTATTTTCGTTTAATTAACATGTTGTTAACATGTAAAATAATATCAGGGGTTACAAATTTTAATGTAGCGTTGTTTGTTAAGCACATACTAGGCTTTAATAATGAAAAGAGATGTGTTTTTTGAAATAATGGAAGTAGGCAATGAAAATATATAATTATGTATCATGGCAAACCTTCGCGGTGCGCTACTGGCCGCCTACAGAAGAACAAAATTCTAAATTATTGAAAGTTTGTTTTTTCCGTCATTGGCTCTACTATTTGGCAAGGCGTTAGTCTAAATTTGATTTCTTTTAGAAATAAATAATACTTTTACTCGGTGCATGATAGCTAAATATTTCATTGAGCTACTTGTGATATAAGGGCTGCCTCTAACGCAGGTATTGTAAATAGTATTTGCTTTATTTATAACATTTATTTCTTTTGTATTTTGTAAAACCTAATCCAAATCTCGTTTAGCTTTCTTTCCCTGGCCGGACACCAAAACAAGACTTGGATGGGTGCTGCAAGCAAGCAGTAGGTAAAGCAGGGTGTTTTATTCCAGCCCTTCCATTTTCCCGCTGATTCTTCTCATCTCCACTTCCACTCCTATCCGCTGCCTCGGAGCAGATCGCCGGAGCGACTGGACGCTCCGAGGCTACTACCCTGCCCTGTTTCCCTAACTGTCCTTGAAGTCTCAGGCCAGTTTTTTTTTCAAACTTTTGTACAAGAGCAGTGCTGACTTAAATAATTGTGTAACATATATTTTTCTATTGTATTATATTTTTTTATTTTGTAACCACACGCCTTTTTATTTCACTGACCGGCTAGCCGGTTACAATTACTTAAGGATCCACCAGATTAAACCAGAATTATTATCTATGTACCCTGGTATATTTATATTTATTGTGGTTGACAAACAAATGTTTCATTACATTAAGCCAACGTGCTGAGTGAAACATCAAAGACTTGACGTAATCTTGAACTAAATTTTCCTTTGAAAATGTTTGCCAGGGTGTTCATTTGCAGTTGTTCAAACGGTGGATGAAGTATTTCGGATTTAACTAGTGATACTTTCTACTTACTGGGTGTTTATCTGTATTTCAACCAACGATTTAAAACGTGTATCATCGTTGTAAAAAGCAATCTTAAGTAGATCGTTTATCATTCGTTCCGTTTTATTAATGAACATCATCATGAGGATGAAAACATTCAATGACTAGCAACCATCTCTAATTTGTTACTAACTATTAATTAAGAATTAAAACATGCAAATTTAAGGTGGATTTTATATGCATTCCGGGTGACCGCGGTTTGGGGGTTTACATCAAAGGGCACTTGCCTTATATTAAGCTCACGTTCGCATACGCTATGTATGATGCATGCGTAAGACATTCGTGTTAATAAAAACATATTTCCGATGTGCCGTTATTTCTCAATATTGAATCATTATGTAAACATATATTTCTGTACATTGTACCAGTTTTACTATGTCTTTGATTGCAACTAATGTGTATAGACTAATAATTCTGCATATCTTTGCATCTCTGCTTTCATGATCAAACCCGGATTTTTTCAGCAGTCTGTTATAGCATCCCACTGCTGGGCATTGCTATTTGTAATATAATGAAATTAAATGTAAGGTGCTTTGAAATTCATCCAGTAAATATTTTATAGATTTTTAAAATTTGATTTCTTTTTTCATACTTTGATCGATGTTGAAAGTGCACCGTGTCAGAGAATGCATCATAAAATCCGATGTAAAACCTTAACAAATGGGTATTTAGCCAAACTGATTCATCCGTTTTAACACATTTTGTATATTTAATTAGGTGTCCTTATGGAAAAATTTAGTTCTTTGTGGAGAATGATGTGACACAAAGTCTGACTTCTAATATTAAAATGGACTTTACCTAGTGTTCAGTGGAGTGACATTTAAGCCACTAATATGTATAATAAAAATAACAAAAGAGCTTTTAAATTTTCAAAGGCTCGTGGTTGGCTTAACAGTAATTTAAATGAAACGGAAAATTTAAAGATGAGGTCAGTCTAGTCTTTTATTGGAGCAGTTTATGGATATAAATTACGGTATGCCCAAATTATTTTTCCTAGGTATAAAAGGCGCCCATTGTTGGCATTTGCGATTACAATAAGCTAAAGAACAGTCTGGTTAAATGTAGAAAAAAAAGAAGGAACACGAGGGTATACATGATACGAGGATACTTACCTAAAAGGTAAAGATTATTTTACACTATTAAAAAGAAAGCTTGTGTAGCTCAAACAATTTCGAGTCACGAAATGACGTTTGTCTTAATTTGTCCATATCAACAAACTAAGACTAAGCAAACGACAACTAAGAATAAACGTGGACTTTAAAGTAGCCATAAAATTACGACTTTATAAGTACCTACCTAGCTTTGAGCGAGAGAGCCTAGAGAGCCTTGGGGGAGGCCCATGTCCAGCAGTGGACGTCTTTCGGCTGACATGATGATGATGACCTAGCTTTGTAATTTTTCTGTTAGTGGCGGTGTCTATAATTTATATGACAAGCAAATAATTATAATTCATCCATTTCACATAATAGTATATTGCGTTCGTGTATACACGCGTTTGTCTATCGTAAGTAAAATTAAATACTGACATGTTCCTACTGCGAACCATTCATTTCTGTTCGGGCCGTAGTTCTAGCCTTTACTATGATACTACTTATAGACATTTATTTTACTGGGTGTAATATGTCATAGCTGGATGAGATGATTTTGAATGACCCCATTGGTTAAATTTCACATTTAGTAAAAGTCGCATGTATTTGGCGATAGTTATTTTACTTTTTTTTAGATCGGTAATTGTGGTAAAAATATTTAGGCAGGTTTTGCTATGCCACGGTTGCAATACCAGAAAATGAGACCTTGACCTCTACAGAGTATATTCAAACGCGTTTTAAAAAATGGTTATGTGAAAATGCTGCATGATTTTGAAATGCATTTAATACGGCTTAAAGTTATTTAAATAGTGGGTACACCCTTCAAGCGCAAGCTGACGGATTACTTATTGATGCTCCAAAAATCCTTTCCCTAAACCAACACTTTGGCGTCATACCAGCCACATTGGTATTCCGGCTTGTTGTTTTTAAACAATTTATTTATCCCTTCTTTTTACTTTTTGTTTGTGGTAATTTATTAATGTCTTGGTCACTTATAATTTGATATATTTTTATTTACGTGAAGGTAAGTGGTTTATTTATTTAGTATATTTGTTCATCGTTCCGTGAGTCACAGATGGTGGTGGACAGACACAATAAGTGATCGTGGTATAACAAAACCTGACTAAAGGACAAATTACTGAAAATAAAAATAAAAAACTTATATATCTAGTGCCTCTTACTAAACCTAAAATGTAACACTTAAGATTATGTATTCAGCCGCGATCGGGTACTTACCAGACAACCATTATATTAAGAACATATTTTTTTACGTATTGTAGAGAATGCGTAGGTATTCCAGAAGCCAGATTAAAAAGATTAACGATAACTAGTACCTAGGTAGATGAAAAGTATTTCCATTGAGCTATTACGCCTCATAAAGCCTTCGAGATTAGATTAAGCAGGTTGATTACTACTTTCTCTGCTAGACACGCGCGGTGTTAATGTTGCTCCTTCCTTAATATTGGTGTTTAGTTAATTATAAAACGAACTTATAAACTTGGTCCAAGTTCACAGGATTGTATTATTGTTATTGTGTATACTTATGTAAATTTACGAACATTGTCACGCATTTATGCATTTAGGTTTCGAAATTTGTAGCGCATTGATATCAACTGTAATGCTGTAAATTTTCATTGACAAATAATAAATGAATTTAAGTGCCAGCCACCAGAATAACTACCAATTTGTGTCAATAACTACAAATTATGTAAATAATTAAATAAAAAATAAACAAATGTAAATTATGTTAATAACGTTTTGCAAATAAAAAAATACCTACTTACTCACCATTTAACTGCCTTAGCTATGAAGCTTGAGATCGGGTTGTACTCATATTCCGGTCAGTGCAGATATTGTGTAAGAAAAATACGAATTTTTTCTTCTAAAGTTTTGGATATTTATCCTTTGCCTAGTACCGATAGCAAAAGCTTTGCTTATGTAAGGTCACCATTTTAAATTAGCCACACACTATTGTGCTTTGTCGATTTTCAGTCATGCACTTAGCTCCATACGAGTACATGATTGACAATGTGTTAATTGACAGAGTAAAAAAAACCTGCTACTTTTGATGCTAACTGTTCTTTGGGACAAAGTCAATTGGTGTCAAGTGTCCTGTTATATTTTTTTTATATGATTATAGAAACTATTAAAAGATTAAAAATTCTAACTAATAAAATGCGTGGGTGTTTTTGTTGCTTTCAATAGCACGCAGAATAATGTTACGAAACGAGGGAAAGAGATATTTTTTATTTCTACCAGTAAATTCCTAACTGATGCCATGACTATTATTTCAGTATCAGATGGGTTAAATAACGCCCCTTTTTTGCACCGGAAGTGACTATTTTTTTGGTACTTTGGGCAGATTCCGCCGCGGCAGACTATCAAATTCGGACTCAACATCAGTTTTATGGGAAACCATTGTGCATTTCATCGCGGTATCAAGTAGGTACGAAATTTTGCAGTCCGCTTTTCTTCTATAACTTGAAAGTACGCTTATTAACCGCCGGGAGCTTCTATAAAGTCCCTAACGCTAACGCCAACGTGAAGCCGTTAAAACATGAACCGTGGTGAAGATTATTATTAGTTCACTACACTAATTTGTACTATATACTGACTTGCTTCAGCAACATATGTGTTTTTTTTTATTCGACTGAATGGCAAACGGGCAATTGGGTCTCCTGATGGTAAGAGATCACCACCGCCCATAAACATCTGCAACACCAGGGGAACATAATCCGTCAGAGTTCATTTGTTAGTTCTACGTAACGATATTTGTGTACGTGTTATATGTGTACCTACGCTAATGATATTTTTTTGGGATTCGTCGTGCCAACTGCACCACTAGAAAAATAGAAGTATGCATGGTTACTTACGCCTTATTCGACGGAACGTAGAAGCCGTGATTTATGGCAGTAACACAACACTATTTTCTTATGCAAGTAATTTAGATTTTCGGTTGGTTGGTCGTCGGATTCCTCGGTAGTCAAGCTGGTAGAACACCTCTGCCGTCCGGCAATCCGAAAATCTTTTTTGTTATAAGAAAATATCCTATCGTTCACATCTTCCATATTTACAAACTTCATAATTAGTTGTGCAATCCATAGGATTTGTAACGGCCTTCGACTGTAACTTTAAATTCAAAGTTAATGAAGTGTTATTATTTAACGCTGCTGACATAAGTAGTTAACTGCTCGTATTAAAATGAAAATGTAACGTTACCTAGCGGATTTAGAACATGAGTCGGAAACCGCTGCAGAGACAGAGGTTTGTCAAACGGAATTGTTTATGCCAACGAATGGACTCTAGTAAGCCACACTATCTTTGATTGACATATGTTACTTTTTATCCGGGATAATGCAATTACAAAATTCCCATGGGATAGAAAAAAATGAATGCAACTTCGGGGATGATTGTAAAAATTCTTTCACCAATAGAAAGCTACACTATTCCTCATTAGTATAGACTACTCTTCTTCGGGAAAATGCCAAATTCCCGCGGGATAGAAATAAGTGAATTGAACTTCGGGTCTAATTTTAAAAGTTCTTTCACCAAAAGTAAGCTACAGTATTCCTGATTGACATAGGGTACGTTTTTCCGGGAAAATGAAAAATTCCCGCGGGATAGAAATAAGTAAATTCAGCTAAGGCACTGCTTTTAAAAATTCTTTCATGATATAATTAACTATCCTCGATTGACATAGGCCACTTTTTTTTTCGGAAAATCCAAAATTCCCATGGGATAGAAAAAACTGAATTCAAGTTCAGAGCTGATTTAAAAAATTCTTCCACTAATATAAAGCTGCACTATTGCTGATTGGTATAGATTACTCTTCTTTGGGAAAATGCAAAATTCCCGCAGGATAGGTAGAAGTAAGCAAGACAATCCAAATTCGGAGCTGATTTTAAAAATTCTTTCACTAATAGTAATCTGCTGTATCTCTGATTGACATAGGCTGCTTTTCTACAGAAGAATGCAAAATTCCCGCAGGATCGAAATAAGTAAATTCATCATTGGGGTTGATTTAAAAATATATTTTACATTATCCCTGATTGGCAAACGCTACTTTTCTCCGGGAAAACGTACAATTCCCGCGGGATAGCAAAAAGTGAATTCAACTTCAGGGTTGATTTATTTATAGTTCTATACCTAACTCTACCTGAACAGTACCATGACTGGCTGACTGACAGACAATGCATAGCCAAAACTACTGGTGCTAGAGACTTGAAATTGGCATAGATGGACCTAAAGTAATACAGAGGTGCACTAGGGAAAGATTTTTAGAAAATCCCATGGAATAGGAAAATATCTCAACTTTGTTTGTTTCTTTGTTTGTTGGGGGTAATCTCTGAAACTACTGAGCTGATTAAATAATTCTACTACTAATAGAAAGCTACAATATCCCTGATGGACAGACTTCTTTTTTTTAAATGCATAATTTCCGCAGAATAAAAATAAGTGAATTCAATTTTGGGGCAGATTTTCAAAATTCTTTTAATAATAGAAAGCTACAATATGTCTCTCATCGACAATTAAGAATATTAAAATAGATCATAACAGTAATTCATGTCCCGCGGGGACTTTACAATTTCTCGAGATACAATCCTATATCCTATATCGTGTAGGAAGTCGCCGGCAAAAGAAACGCGTAGTACTTTAACGTCTTTAACGTTTCAGCGAAACAGGGTTTCAGAGTTGGTACGAATTATGAATGATTAATTACGTATGTAGGTTGATTTTTAAATTCCAAAATGTGCACCATCTGTCTAAAACAACGTCTTACTGTATTTATATTTCCATGTAATCCTAAAAAAAAAAACAATCAAATCACGAAAAAAAGGATCGCAGAAAGTAATTGTATGTTAATTGTTACCCCAAATTTAACGCGAGCGAAGCCGCGGGCAAAAGCTAGTCGGTTCATAAATGACGGAGTTCTGAGGTAACAAATATTAAAAAAAAACGACCGACGAACGTTACGAACATTATCACTGACTGAACGATTAATACGAACAGAAACGTTTTTGAACCATACAATTTGGATTAACAACGATTTTAGTGTTTGCAGTAGTTTTCTGTTTTTTTTCTTAACATTACATTTTTGGTATAAATATTTGTACCGAATTATTGTGTCATATGGCTTAGTCCTGAAATGACTATTTATACAAAATCTACCACAATTATAAATAAGATGGCAGTGAGCTCGACAAGTTGATAAAAATATTCCTACGACAAATAATTTGTACGTAAGCGAGTACCTTGGCAATTTTTCCGTTGGCCTAGAATCCTCAATTACATTATACTTCGTGCAGTAATATTCTTCATGTTTTAAACTTATCTTTTTAGATCTTTTTGGAAATAATTCCGATCCGCGATCCCTTACTTCAAATAGCGAATCTACTGTGTTAAAAATGAAGTTCTGTTAAATACTTGTGATGTACTGTTTAAAATATATTTGTATATACCTCGTTGAGTTTCTTGTCGGATTCTTCTCAACAGAGGTTTTTCCGAACCGGTGGTAATTTTTTTTTACATTCATAGGTGCTGTTGTTATACTAAATTGAATAAAGATAGTTTTACTTTGACTTTCTTCTTCATTAATTGGATGGTTCAGCAGAAGACACTATTTCATATGCAAAAAAACATTGTTTTGTATGGGTAGTATTTAAATGCACATCAAAAATTACTTTTACACTTCTCATGCTCGTAAAGTTCGTGTTTATGCTGGATCTAGGCGACAGACATTTTTTTATTTTATTTTTTAAACAAAAAAAAAATCTAAATATTTTTGAATAATTTTTAGGTTGTATATACAAACTATTATTATTTTATTGTTTTATAACAAAAACCAATCAAATAAAGTAATAAAACTAAATAGGTATTTATAATTATATTAGCAATGCATAAAAAATAAAAGGTATACGTAGTAAGTAAGGGAACAAAGTTTTCTCTGTTGTTATTTCATCTTCTCGAAATCGAAGTGAAAAGCAGTGTACAACTCGAGCATTAAACCCATTTTCCCCTCGACGTGTGTATCCACCCTCGCCGTACCGGCTCGGGTGTCTATATGAACGTCTTGGGTAACATGGCTCGTTTTATGCTCTTGTTGTACAATCTACTATTTTTATCCAAAAAAACACCGATTTCACATCAAAAATACTGATTGCACAGCAAAATGCTCAACTCAAATTATTTCTTAATAAACTGCAATTTATATTCGTGGCGTACCGCTATTTATCTTAAAGCAATGCATTTTTATTAGTGCACAGCTAATAATGACCAAGGCAACATACCTATTAACTCTATTTATTTAAAATATAGCTTCTGTTTTTTAATTACATGAAGCAGTTTACTTAAATGAAACAGCATTTTATTTAATATATTATCTTATTGCTTATTATGTAGGTACAGCATTATGAGATCAGCAAGTAAATATAAAATCAAACACAAAATAGTTCTATATCTATCTTAATTAATTATTGGCAGGTCTCGCTTTCGCAGGCGTCCACGCTTCCTTTTTGCCTAATAGGCATATTTTTGGCCTCGGCAGGAGGTGTCACATACTGGAGTCGGATTGCAAGCCCGATGACATGCTTGCACAAATAGTTCCTAAAAAAATTGGGGCACGTACATTTTCTGTTCATCCAGGTGCTTTCCAATATGCAAAAGCTTTTTTTTTATAACCGTCAAAAGTGTCCCAATCTTGTTTAAAAAATGGAGTTTTATTTGATGATGAGGTATTGGGATTTATGTATCAACCATTACTCTAATTCTCCCAGACTGATTGTAGAAGCGCCATAAACAACTCTACGGCGGTCAGAAAGGTAATTATTTAGTTGCTTTTTTGAGGGAACTTTAGTACTTTTACTTTCACTCAGACGCGCTAAAATAGCTTTTGGCTTCAAATGCAAAGCGCATAACTTATTAATTTCGTCCTTTGTCTCTTGGGTTATGCCATAATCATTTTTGATCTCAATATTCTCATGGTCATGATCGGTACCTGTGCGGTACAAAAAGACAGCATCGGAGTTTGACTCAAGAAGCAGATGAATCTGTGCCGCACACTGGGGGCCACGGTATTTAACTTTATTGCAACGGTAATACTGTTTCGCACCTTCTTTCGTCGTGTGAGTAAATTTTAGAGTCCAAGTCTTTTCACTTCGAAGAAATTGTTGTGCTTCATCAAAATTTTCAAATTGTTTTTCGAATATCCAGTCTAGGCCACCCTTTCTCCTTCGTTTGGTAGATGGTTCCTCTTGCAGCTCTGTTTCACTATCCGAACAATAAACGGAAACATCACTCTGTGGTTGTATGTTACTTGATGTAGATATTATAGCGTCAAATTCCATGGTAATTTATGAGCATAAAACTTGGAAGTCAAAGGCCGGCGCCAAGGCAACATGGAATGAATGTAAACAAACAACAAACGTTGTTTGTGGAAATTGTGGACTGCGTGAATGACAGTCTATCGGGCGGGCCGGACAATACCGACATAGAAATATCGACCCTATTTTTCGCGTACACGCACATTGAAAGCCGTGTCACTAAATATCAGCCCGGTATGCATCGTACCGCGATGTTCAATCCAGACCTGGTAAATATCGATCCTGTTTTTCGTGTACATCGAAGATTAATAAATCTAGTAAAAAAAAATTTGGTCATGGGGCTTCGCCGGCCGCTGCCGAGGCACGCTCGATACGCTCGCTCGGCTCGCGCATAGTGGTCGCAATTGTACCTAACACAACCGGGACGAAAAAATCATGTCGGTAATTAATTATCGGCTTCCGATTATCATCCGTATTTATCAGGTCGGGAATGTTGGAGCGGTATTTATTCATACCGGGTTGATATTGCGTGACCGGAATTTACCGCACTGTTATTTCGAAGCTATTTGGGTTTCCAAATGTCAGGTCGGTAAGTATTCAATTGTTCGGCCGTTAGTCATGTCAGTTTTGCACACCGATTGCGTAAAGTTAAATTAAAACTCGACTCCACGTCACGCTTACGACACGCCGTCCAACGCGCGTCAGTTCTAATCTAGTTTATTGAATCAGGCGTTACTTTGCGGAGGTCCAGATCAATGAACTAAAAGAATTTCTTTGCTCACCCGCGACCTTATGATAGTTAAATTTATGCAAAATATGCGTGTTCATGCAGTTCTTCCACCTCCACACTGTAAGAACACAAATCACACAAACCCATCTATCATCACCACCACACTACGTTAGTCGGGGAGATAATTACGTACAATATTATGGGGTCTATTATTAATGAGCAGGTAAATTTAGTATCATCATCATCTCCCTTGCTACAGCTTCGGTCTAATTTCAGCAATGGCAGTTAAAAAAACACGCTTTGACAGTAAATAAATAAAAATTCAAGGTAGTTTTATAGGACGATTAAAATTTATTAATATTTTGTGGGTAGTTTTGTTATAATTGAGAAAAAAATAGGTGGGTACTTGGGGAGTTACAGTGACAAATTAAAACGGTTGTTGTGGTTTGTTAGTCTAACATCTGGTAGCATGGTGTACCGTTGTGTGTGTTGCTCAGAAGATGAGCTCTGGTTGAGTTCGAAACGCGTCAGTGTAGTGTGTGAGTGATGATAGTTGGTTTTGTGTGATTTGTTTGCATTCTCTTACAGTATGGAGGTGGAGGAACTGCATGAACACGCGTATTTTGTAAACACTTAACTATCATAAAGGTCCCGGGTGAGCAAAGAAATTCCTTTAGTTCAGTAATCTAATCACTCCCATTAGAATATGGTCAGTTGCAAGTAAGAACATCCGTCGGAAGACTTTTAGTACTAAGTATTTCTCTACCTTAACACCTACACACAATATCTCTTGTGTGTAGGTGTTAAGGTAGAGGGATCACTATTATGTTGCAGAAAATCGAATGTCATGATTTAGTTTCACATAACAACCTTGAGCAGAATCATCATATCACCGAATTACTTTTTGCTTATATTTTTTCACATACTATAATTTCTTATAATTTTGGAAAGCAGAATATTAACATGGCATGATATCGATGAGAATAATATTTATATGTCCGAATAGTTATTACGCATAAATATATAATATTTCATAGTATTTAGTTTGCATAAGGATAAAAAGCAGAATACAATTTTACTAAACATTACTTGCAATTAAATTACAGTTATTATTTAGCCTAACCCTTATTGGGAGCAGTAAAATTCTGGCTCTGGCTCGCGCGCTGTTGTGGCCGCAGTTTTAACCTAACCCAATCTACTTATGTAGCTGCTGTTCTGTTCTGGCGCTACGCCTACTGCTTCCACAGCACGCTTACTTTGCTGGCCTTTACCTTAACCCTTTTTATGGTATAGCTATTCGTTTCTTTAACCATGTCATTGTGCCATGTTAAGGTCAGCGCTATTTGAAATTCCGTGAAAATACAATTGATTGTCCAAACTAGTATTTCGCTATGCCATTATGCTGTATAAAAATCGGCGATAACAGTGTTCTGCCATTTAATATTCTGAGAAATGACTATTATTCGAATTTCTAATTATGCAAAGTAATAATTATGCAAAAGTATCATTCGGCTAAAAGAAAATATGTGATACCGGTTATGCGAAGTGTATTTCGAAGAATCAATATTATGCAAGATAAGGGAACCCATATTTTCGAATTATCTGAAGTACTAGTTTTGTTAAACATTTGGTTTATTGGTAGTGCAATAATTTATTTGATCAGAAAGGATAATTATAATGACGGAATCCTTAAAAGCTAAAATGGATCGACTTGAAATTTGGTCAAAACACCTTCTTGTACTAGTACTTACTTATTTATTTATTACTTACTTATTATTCCTTCATGCTTATGGTTACAGGGTTATAATTACAAGCGTTACGAAAAAAAAATGTGTTTTGTATTATTTACTTATTTATCAATGAAAAATTAAGTTTTAAATTAGAAAACTAATGGTGTATCCAAGTGGTTAATTTTTTAAAATTAGATGAATCCCGGTAAAAAAAAATCTAGTTGGGTGTGAACCTCTGGCTGGTAAAAGATGGAGCATGCGGGTTCAAATTCCATCCGGCGACCTTGATATTTTTCAAACAGGTCCCTAAATCAAAATAACAAAAAAATATACTTTATCTGTATATGTAATAATTATTTAAAATGCTGTTTAATGAGCAATTCTTGCAAAAGTACGTATTCATGACGGGGATCTCGGAAACAGCTCTGACCATTTCGGTGAAATTATGATGGCTTTTCGGGGTGAACAATCCATCTATCACGGCACGTGTTTTCTAGTTCTAGTTAGGTCAAGTAAATCTTCGTCGTCCATGTATTTTCTGTTAAATGAAGAAGAAAGGGTTGAATAAAGGGGTTGAGGGACACAACTCAACCAAGAATTTAATTCTTCGGGAACATTTAGCATTTTTTATTTTAGGGAGAAAAAGTTGTCTGGAAGAGATCGCTCTTAATCGATAAGGCCGCTTATTGTAAGGCCGCTTATTGTCTACCTTGTAATTTTCTTTCTGTGTACCTGTTTTCTGTATCGCTTACTACGAGTATTTCTGGTGTACAATAAAGAGTCATCGTATTTAGCACAATGCCACTGGATCCCTTTTGTAAATGGACATTAATTCAAGTGTTTATATACCATTATTAATTTATAGCCTAACGTGATTCTGAAGTAAATTACCTCTTAGCATTCTTGCAATAAAACTGCAAGACATGCCATAAATTTGCTATAAAATAAATATTAACTCTAATGGATACAGTGCAGCTCAATTGAATCATCGTTTTATGCATTGCAATGTTAGGTTTCTTCTGTATAAATTCTTTATCCTACAGATCCTATTAATACTGGTTTTAAATGAAAAAGTTTTTGAAGATGATTTCATTACTTAAGCTCTGGAAATAGTTTGCGTTTAACTTGAAATCCGTGTTGTAAATTCGATTAACATCTTTAGGGATGTAAGTAAATTTAAAAATCGAATGGTGCTCCTTTGTATTCACGAACTGGTAAACAAGAAGATTGTATTGCGTAATACTTACCTCCAAACCTCCATGATGCTGCTGGCCAGTGCTGGCTGAATGTGCCAAAGCCAAAAAGCGCGAGGCCATTAAAAAAAAAAGACTGTTTGGCGCGATAAGTTTATGTTACAATGCGTATACGTTTATAACGGTTTTTCTTTATTTCCTTGCATTTGTGATGAAAAGTAGTGTTCAACTCGAACTACAAGCACCCTCGCTCGCTTTGCTCGCTCGTGCGCCTAATATCTTGGGTGTAATTGATCACGTATAACCCTTGTTCATCAATCTATTATTGTTACTCAATAATCATGCAAGTTCTGCACCGATTTAGGTACAATTTGGCGTGGAAATAGTTTAAGTCCTGGCAATGGACACAGGATAGTCTTTATACTAAGTAGAAAATTGTGGGACAGCAATATAGGAATTATTCGCAATAGACAGTTATATAATATTATTACTTAAATTATAGGTATTATTCAATTTCAATTTACATTATTTTTTTTGTTAAGTAAATTTTACGTCTCGTCAGTACGAGAAAATTTATTTGTAATTTGCAGCGCATTCTTCTTGGCAATGATGGTCTTTCCGAAAGCACTAATAGTTGAAATGATATAAAATGAAATGGTTTATTTGCGGAATAATACTCAGATATAATTGCATTCTACAGCATTCTACCATACTCTGCGCTAATGAGCGTGCAAAATATTATATTCCTGAATTTGCTGAAAACATAAAGCAGACAAATTCAGGATTATTCTTATTTTATCTAAAATGTTTCCTTGATGTCTAGATAAATTTACTTGTAACAACCAATTTGATTCTAAATTATATTATAACGAAACATTTTATTTTTATTTTTGTATCAGTTACCTATTTTTAGTTTGGATGTTAAAAAAATCATTAACAGAGTAGACACACAACTCGCACAGCCATGCAAGTAAGAGTAATTTCTTCTTAAATTGTCGTAGCGGAAGATCTTTAATATCCTTAGGAAGCTTATTAAATATTTTCAAGCACATTTGGTAAGGACTACGACTTGTTTGTCTATTATTTATTGCGCAATTTAGGCACGTACTAGTAGTAGGTAGATTTCGCTGCCTAGACGCGCGATTATTGTAACATTATAACTTCACAATTTCGAAAAAAATAAAAAAGTGCCCATTGCAGCCTATTTACTGAATAAATCATTTGAATTTCAACATGTGCTTGAGTAGTGTACAAAAATAAAATTATGTACGTGTTTTTAATTAGGTAGATTATAATGTTCAACATCAAACTTGTGATTTGTGGTGTATTTTAAAAGCTTTTTTTATTTTTTTGGCATAGGGGGCAAACGAGCAAACGGATCGCCTGATGGTAAACGATTACCGTCTCCCATGGACACCTGCAACACCAGAAGAGCACACAAGCTTTTAAATAAAACACAGAGCACAACGGAACAGGTGAAACTAAATAGTTTCACCTGTTCCGTTGTCTGTTTGTCTGTCTGTCTGTAATCAAATCTTGCAAGATAAATTCGACCCATTTCCAGTAGTTGGATTTACTTGAAATTTGGTATACTTATGTCAATTGCGAGACAATACAATAATCTGGTAGTGACATCTTGGTAGTCCGGCCAGGATCGTCTCCACAGGACGGAACTCTTCAACGGTTAATGGCATCGACTTGAAATTTGATATGCAAATGTAGTTTGGGTGACAATATAAGTACAGTCAACAAAATTTCGCTTTCGCTTTTCGATTTCGCTTTACCAATTGGCGGTAGACTGAATGAGTTCGGTTATTACGATCTCAAAAATGTATCCACTGTTGGTTGGCGTATTATTTAGTCAAGTAAGATACTTTTAATAGAAATACCTGTGTTTTTGTTTTTAAGGAGTCAAGTATGTAGCATATTGTTTTTAAATAACCATTTTAACAGTAATATGCATTATTCATATTTGCAAAGTATATTTTTGGCGGTGACTTAAAACATTTCAACTGCACACGATTGAATTGTTTAAGCCGGTGTTGCCATACAATTTAATATTTGTTTTATTTTATTTTTATTTTATTTAAGTTAGTTTTTAGATAAAGTCCTCACTGAAAATCAGCGCCACGGCTTGCCGTGGCATTATGCTGAGCGGGGACCTGTTTAGCGTCATGTATGTCTTTATTTGTTCTATGTTTGTTCCTATGTTGTTTTTTATGGCGTTAAATAAATGTATTTTCTTTCTTTCTTTCAAAAAGTACAGTCAGCAAAAAAGCTTGCATTTAAAATTATTTTTTTTCCAAAAACTTGTTTCAGTTTATACAGAACATTATTCTAAAAATAGCAGTAAAAATAACAGTGTCGCGTTCATAGAAAATGAATGATGAACAGAGTAAAATTTTGCCTGGTCGCTGGCCCGTGAAATCTGATAATTTGAATATGGCTTTGGACATTTAAATATTCACTCCGAATGGATCAGAAATGGTACGCTAAATAAAAAAGGTATTCCTAATTTATGCCTTGGTTGGTTATCTGTTAACTATACAAAACAGTTTATTTAGCAAGTAAATACAAGTGGTATCTTGGTACATAGTTTGGTAAACACGACGTGTTTAACGGAATCGCTATATATTTTGAAATATCAGTAAATAAATGAAATGATTGAACTTTGACTTTGTAGAATCTAGGTGTTAGTTCGTATGCATGTATGTATATTTAAGTAAGCTTACATTGAAAAAAGGTAATTTCAAAATTTTAGGCTTTGAAATAAAAACAAACGTGCGCTAACATGTTTAATAAGTAATGTTGACTTTATTTATATAATACATGGTTGCTTTAACACTAAATTTACATCAAAGAAGTTACTAAAAATGTATCTGTACTTTCCAGTAATTCTTACTACGACAAATTCATTACAATATAAATACGCTTAGTTTTCAATTAGGGTGTCAGGCAATTAACAAACATCCATTAGCTGCTGATAGCGGTCATTCAGCCTACTTAAGAAAATGCTACTTACTTTGTAATTGGACTATTTTCTATTTATACGACAATATACGAAACACTCGTCCTAGATGAAAGTATCGTTTATTACTTGCATTACTTTAGCATGATGTTTACGTATTTCGTTGGAATTTTTTAATAAGCTACATTACAGATGGATAATTTCCTAACATCCCATAGTCAGCAGCTAACGTTCTGGAATCTTGAACCATTAGTATGCAAAGGGAAATTGCAATGGAACAAACGGAATTAGTGACCTAAACCACTTGAACAATCCAAGTAGATTAAAGCCAAACACTGGAGGCGCATTTATTGGTCGAAAATGACTGTAGAAAACATTTCGAGTAGGATAAAGGATATGCGCTATATAACGGAAAATGCTAACAATTATGTCGTATAACGAACGAAACAATTGAGCTAAAACATTAAGATGAAACGACAGGAGTGGGACTTTGAAAACGAAACCCATTGTAGGGGAGTTCTAATGTGTAATCCGCTTGGACCTCTCCTGGAGTGGTCGTTAAATCTAAAAGTGGTGTAGGAGAATCGATAACAGTAAATGGAGATGCATCTGGAGAACCGTTATAAACTGGATACAGTCTAGGATCTGATTTTCTTTTTATAAATTGAGTCATACTCGAATCACTATGTTTCACATCATTAGGATCGTCTGTATAGCCGGCGCCTAAATCTATTCTGTCAGTTTTGATGTTTCCGCTTTCGAAATTAGACCAGGAATTGTGTTTTGAGAGTGACGGCGGAGGCGTGCCAGGCATGGCGACCGGCGGCGGCCAGTCGTCTCCGGATCGCTTCTCGTAATGATCATAAGGAGGATAGGAATGATAGAATCCGTAATTCAGCGGACTTGGACCGATCTGGAACAGAACATCTATTAACAGGTTATCAAAATGCTTACATAGATATCGTGCAGGAAAGCCTAAGGTGCCACTATCAACACATGTTAAGCAGTTATGTAATGGTAAGTTTTAAAGAGGAGATTAGTTTGTTTATTGAATATACCGTACCTTCCCTCTGTCATGTAACCCATCATTATTGTCTACCTAAAAAGGAATGTTGTCGACATATAGTGTTAGTAGTTTCATTGTAAAATAATGATACAGCGGACGTTAATATATTAATTTTGAAGGTATTAGTAACATTATCAAACGGAACATAAAAAAAACAAGAGGAAATGGCAATAAAGCAGGGCAATGTGTCAAGTGAATGCGTCGTTACGCATAGATACCACCCATATTAATGTTCAGCAGCGGTCAAATTATGGCCTTGCACCACGAGTGATTGTTCTATGATACTTATATGCCAAATAGTATACAAAATTTGTCTAATTTCAAATTCAGTAATTTTTCGTGCCAAGTCGTCAGTTGGAAAAAAAACTCCTAAATTGAGGGGTTTCCTAATAACTGAACATGATTTTATCAATACAAAAAGACTAAAAAATTCTCCAAACTTCGCAGTCATCATATTGTCAGTCTACTACAAACATGTAAAATTTTTAATTATATAGACAGTTCACAATTTATTTACAATTTCAAATTCGAAGTTAAAATCAATTATCTCTAAGATTTAAGTGTACATATCAACGTGGCAGTGGATGTACCTAGCGATAGCGGTGTGGTCAGTCACCAGCACCAACATCTGAGAAAACAAAGCGTACCTAGCATAAATATCTGACACGATTCTATTTCTAGGGTCGATATAACGTGTCAGATATTTTTGCATGCTTTGCTAGGACAGATATTAATGCAGGCGGACTTGTGGCAATTCCACTTGTTTTTTCTGTTCCTTGATTTGCCTGTTATATTTAATCATACTGCGTTTTGTTAATTGTTTTTATAGATGTTGCTTTTTCACATAATACGTTTAGATTTTTTATTGTAAGTAGGTATGCGTTGCCACGATCACGAACCAAACTGACTATGTGAAATAGAACATCTGATAATAAAATATGTCTTGTGTTAAATATTAAATATAAAAAAGTGTTTACGATTAATATTAGTAGATTTTTTAGTAAGGCTAAAAAAAATATTTTTTTAATAAATTGTGTTTTTGTTTGAGACGAATATAAAATACTTAACAACAATAATACGATTAACACTATGTGTGAAAGAAAGCTTAGTTCAAATTAAAACGATTTTGTTTCACTAATGTCATTTTTGTCCCGAATATTACAAATTAAATAAATGAACTACACTATTTTATCTTGCTTTTCCACTAGAACGAAGCGGAGAAACAAGGCAAATTAGTGAAGTTCATTGATTGGACCTCCGCATATTAACGCCTGAATTAATCAA
This sequence comes from Choristoneura fumiferana, assembly GCF_025370935.1. Lineage (NCBI taxonomy): Eukaryota > Metazoa > Arthropoda > Insecta > Lepidoptera > Tortricidae > Choristoneura > Choristoneura fumiferana. The sequence continues at coordinate 14,057,486 of NC_133475.1, read as the reverse complement.
TTTACTAAAGAAATGTGTAACGGATTCAGGAATATGATGGTAGTTTTTTTTATTAGCCTTACCTAAATGGTGATTTAATTCGCATTGCATTAATTGCTAACCTTTTTCAATCCTTGTATAGTGGCTAGTATGAGAGCCATTTTGGCGAGCAAGAGCGCTTTTCCGCCAAGCACGGCGAGGAACTGGAAACCCATAGGTATGAGCACCATGCCAATGGAAACGATGCCGAACATCATCATCACCATCATCTGATGACGGCGACGGCCGCGGAACTCGACTAAAAATAGGTAACAATAGTACTACTGGTTCACTCATTCACGTTCAGTTGAAGTGAATGATTACACACACAGCTACAATTTGTCGTGTAATGACAGCAGGATTTTGACATTTTCATTCGTTTCATTCATTCTCCTTTTGTGCAATCAGGTCTTTTTGTAGCTGGTGTGTATTATCATTCACTTCAACTCTCGTGGCACTATTTATACAATTTTTACAATTTATTTTTACTAAATATAATAAGTACATTTCACCCGACTGCGGCGAAACTCAAAAGGAGAGTTTTGTGTTTGATGAAATGAATAAACCGTAAATTTATGCGTGTTATACAAAGAGTCTCTCTAAATCCAAGGTTCAATAAAATTTACCAAGTTACTTTTGTTCTGCAACCTTTTTGAAAATATGATCACTGTAGCTATAGGTTAAATGTAATTTTCAATGTATGCGATACAATATAAAATTGACAGCACATTGATAAATGCATCTAAGAGATGTCAAATAAATGTCAAAATTTATTAATACACCCCACCACCCTGATATTTATTCTTTATCTTATTATTTCTTATTTATTATATTATTCAAGTTATTTGAAAAAGTTTAAATTTTGAAAACAATAGTAGCTTAGTTATGCCAGTAGAATCAAACCTTGAGTTTAAAGCCCCATGGTCAATGACAGCCTCCTGTACTTTTTTTTTACATAGAGATGTTAGAGGGTAACTGGGTCAAAATTATTTTCGTTGCATTGTTTCTGACCACTCTATCACGATATTATTTATGTCTTCTAACTAAAAAATAAAAAAAAATGAGAGCCAATGTTTGTATATTTAACTATAGAAAAATTAAAAATGCCACTAGGTTCCATAAAAAAAACTCCGTGCCATTTTTTCGAGGTCAAAAGCAAGACAATGAAAATAATTTTGACCCAACTATGTCCGCCTCTAAAAATCGAATATGTAAAAATCTACTACTATATTTTTTAATAATATTAATTTATTTACTAATATATTATTTCACAACGCCTGTCTTAATTTAAATAGTCCAAACAAACTCAACTTTCGCGAACTCGCGTTTTACGTAAATCATATTCTAACAATCTTTCAGCATAATCTTCGAAGATTTATATAGCGAGAGCATCGTTTATTGAGTTATTTCGTCAAATAAATATCAAGAGTTTACCCTTTGCTGTTGTTTTTCCCTCTTCCAAATCAAATTTGATAACGTGAGTCCTGAGCACTTTCGACATTCGCTGCATGGCGAGAGTACGCCACTCTCCTTCCTCCAATTCTTTCTCCGACCACATACTGTTAATTTACAAAGAATTGAATTATTAATATTAGCTTTTTTTTAATATAAGGGGGCAAACGAGCAGACGGGTCACCTGATGGAGAGCGATCACCGTCGCCCATGGACACTCGCAACACGAGGGGAATCACAGGTGCGTTGCCGACCCTTTTAGGAATTGGTAGGCTCGTTTTTATTTGCAGTCCCTTTGGTGTGGCTTTGGCTTAGAAGTACATACAATAACAGTAATGACGTGGGTAATGTTAAAATTATATCGGTCAACAAATGAGACAAGTATTTTAAACGTATTATAGGTAAGCAATTTAAGTAAGTTAAGATTGGTTTTTTAGAATCTTTTTGTATTTTTTATTTCAATTCCATATTTTTAATAATAAATAAAATAAAACCTAAATTGAAAATACAAACTGAAAATATAGATGCACAGAAAAACCAGAAAAATAAGACCAGCACTGGGAATCGAACCAGGTCCTCGGTATTCCGTACCGCGTGCTATAACGCTACACCACTGCTGGACAAAGTAAGGTAAGTAAATTTAAGTAAGGTTAATCTATGAGTATCTATATACTACTGAGAAAAAAACATAAATCACTTTTGATACAGCTTTAGGGAAACTGACCCTTCATCTTTATTCGTCAACTAGCCGTTACCCGCGACTCCGTCCGCGTATAATTCGTTTATCGCTATCCGCGGAACTATGCAATTTTACGGATAAAACCTATTGCCTTTTCCTGGTACTCAAACTGTCTGTAGGTATACCGAATTTCATCTAAATCAGTACAGTGGTTTAGACGTGATGAAGTAACAAACAAACAGACTTACAAACTTTCGCATTTATAATATTAGTGGGATGTACTTGGTATAATAGCAGACAGGTCTTATATGGTCTTTATAGATTACTCTCGTTGGCAATCAAAGGAAAAAATTACAGATCTTAATATTCAGTTATATTATTTATCAATTAAAATTTTTCCGTTCGAATTGCTTTTCGATTGAATACGAAGCTTCGAGAACTTCAGCGTTTGTTAATTTTTAGTGCTGATAATATTCGAGTTTTATAGAAAATTCTGAAAGTCTCATAATTTTCGAATTCAATGCCATTTTTTAGCAATTCAGTTTCTTAAATTGAATTACCTAATATTATGATGTATTTTTTACTTTACTATAAAAAGAAAATGTGGATTAATTTCGTGCTCTATTCAGAGTTTCAGACATCGAAAAAGTATCAATCATTCTAAGAAAATTTAAATTTATTTTAAGCTAGTGGTTGATATTATTTCTAAATACATGCTCTCTAAATAAAGAACACTTTAACAAGCATAATAAATCAAATCAAAGAGCACACACAAATAACAAAATGACGACTTCTGCGTAGCATTTCGCAACCTGCACAGTTAGCATAGCATACGAGTACAGTTAAAAAAACGCTCAGTGTATCCTTTTCCAATTTATACCTTTAGAAAAAGACAAAATGAGCAATATGTGAGATTACGTTATGCTAGCATATTTTCTGCCTGAAATGGAGCGATTTGCGCAACTTTTATTCGACACCTTCTTTTGCATGACGTTGACAAATCGTAGCACGGTCGCTCACCTCTAAAAGTAATGCTGTCAACATTTAGCGGACATCAATCTGCTGAAATTTAAAATATAGGTTAAGCCATAAAGCCATTGTATTGAACTGATAAATTTAGGACCATTTATTTTGAAAATGACATGGATTTTGGAGTGACACGTTGGCATTTTTTGGTTTCAATTTTACACCTTTGCTGTAGGTAAGGTGTAGGTAGGTACTTTTTACTGAAGTTAAACACACACACACACACACACACTAACTAACAAGCTACTAACATTATAATTGCGAAAGTTTATGAGCATGTGTGCGTGTGTATGTTTGTACTCCTTCGCGCTAAAACATTTTGGTGTGAATTTAGAGAGAGTTTAGAGAAAGATAGCCAGATAGGTATGGAATAATACATAGGTTACTTTTTATCCCGTTATTCCCACGGAATCAGGATAAAATCCCGGAATCTCATCCGCTCAGTCATGAAATCAGGCACTGTTGTTTTACTTCTAATGCAATGATAATATAGACCCTGATGTAATTTTAGGGAATTCCCACGGGAACTTCGTAAAATCCCTGAATTTCAATTCAACTGCTGAATCTAAAGATTTACGTTCGCGAAGCCGCCTATAAACAGTAACTATGATAATTTATCACAAACAAATATCGATTTTATTATAATACGAGTAATTAATTAGATTATTTGTAAATATCACAAACAAGTCCTTTAGTTTTGTTAAGACATAAGAGTTATTCATGGAGAAAACTCCGTGAAAAAACGAAATCTTCTGAATCATAGGTACTGCTACAATTTTTGGTGAGCCATACAATAACAAAACCTTAGAACCTCTTTTGTCACAATTTGATACTTTTCCTTGACTTACCTGGTAAAGTTGTCAGGCATAATTCCAGTCTTGTCGACCATCTCGAATCGCACCAAGTTGACTCCTTCCGCTATGGGCACTATATCCGTACTGAGTGACCGGTCCAAAGCCCTCAGAGTCTTACGCTTCATACAACGCACGAACTTGGGGAAATACTCTTTATGATCGATCACGTCTTTCACATCGACTAGCTATAGACAAAAAATAGGAAAGAAAAATTATTATTGCGACAATGGTTGCAAAGGTTTACCTACTTACTGGAGAGTACCACCATAATAAAAGCCTAGAGGTCATATAAAAATGTATCCGCATTTATGTACCTGGGTCAATCAACTTTTTAGTGTATGTTATCCTGTCCTGTAACTCAGGAGACTTATGTACCTGGTCAATCAACTTTTTAGTGTATGTTATCCTGTCCTGTAACTCAGGAGACTTATGTACCTGGGTCAATCAACTTTTTAGTGTATGTTATCCTGTCCTGTAACTCAGGATACTTTGTACCTGGGTCAATCAACTTTTCAGTGTATGTTATCCTATCCCGTAACTCAGGAGACTTTTGTACCTGGGTCAATCAACTTTTTAGTGTATGTTATCCTCTCCCGTAACTCAGGAGACTTTTGTACCTGGGTCAATCAACTTTTTAGTGTATGTTATCCTGTCCTCGTAAACTCAGGAGACATCAAGACATCGGTAATACACTTTGTTAGAAAAATGGTCACAATTTATTT
>NC_133475.1:14002392-14052725 GCF_025370935.1 Choristoneura fumiferana | reverse complement strand
TGTGCTTGAGTAGTGTACAAAAATAAAATTATGTACGTGTTTTTAATTAGGTAGATTATAATGTTCAACATCAAACTTGTGAGTTGTGGTGTATTTTAAAAGCTTTTTTTATTTTTTTATTTTTTTGGCATAGGGGGCAAACGAGCAAACGGATCGCCTGATGGTAAACGATTACCGTCTCCCATGGACACCTGCAACACCAGAAGAGCACACAAGCTTTTAAATAAAACACAGAGCACAACGGAACAGGTGAAACTATTTAGTTTCACCGTTGTCTGTTTGTCTGTCTGTCTGTAATCAAATCTTGCAAGATAAATTCGACCCATTTCCAGTAGTTGGATTTACTTGAAATTTGGTATACTTACGTCAATTGCGAGACAATACAATAATCTGGTAGTGACATCTTGGTAGTCCGGCCAGGATCGTCTCCACAGGACGGAACTCTTCAACGGTTAATGGCATCGACTTGAAATTTGATATGCAAATGTAGTTTGGGTGACAATACAAGTACAGTCAACAAAAAGTACAGTCAGCAAAATAGCTTGCATTTAAAATTATTATTTTTTCCAAAAACTTATTTCAGTTTATACAGAACATTATTCTAAAAATAGCAGTAAAAATAACAGTGTCGCGTTCATAGAAAATGAATGATGAACAGAGTAAAATTTTGCCTGGTCGCTGGCCCGTGAAATCTGATAATTTGAATATGGCTTTGGACATTTAAATATTCACTCCGAATGGTACGCTAAATAAAAAAGGTATTCCTAATTTATGCCTTGGTTGGTTATGTGTTTATACAAAACAGTTTATTTAGCAAGTAAATACAAGTAGTATCTTGATACCTAGTTTAGTAAACACAACGTGTTTAACGGAATCGCTAAATATTTTGAAATATCAGTAAATAAATGAAATGATTGAACTTTGACTTTGTAGAATCTAGGTGTTAGTTCGAATGCATGTATGTATATTTAAGTAAGCTTACATTGAAAAAAGGTAATTTCAAAATAATTTTAGGCTTTGAAATAAAAACAAACGTGCGCTAACATGTTTAATAAGTAATGTTGACTTTATTTATATAATACATGGTTGCTTTAACACTAAATTCACATCAAAGAAGTTACTAAGAATATATCTGTACTTTCCAGTAAATTGTACTAAGACTGATTACAATATAAATACGCTTAGTTTTCAATTAGGGTGTCAGGCAATTAACAAACATCCATTAGCTGCTGATAGCGGTCATTCAGCCTACTTAAGAAAATGCTACTTACTTTGTAATTGGACTATTTTCTATTTATACGACAATATACGAAACACTCGGCCTAGATGAAAGTATCGTTTATTACTTGCATTACTTTAGCACGATATTTACGTATTTCGTTGGAATTTTTTAATAAGCTACATTACAGATGGATAATTTCCTAACAACGCATAGTCAGCAGCCAATGTTCTGGAATCTTGAACCATTAGTATGCAAAGGGAAATTGCAATGGAACAAACGGAATTAGTGACCTAAACCACTTGAACAATCCGAGTAGATTAAAGCCAAACACTGGAGGTGCATTTATTGGTCGAAAATGACTGTAGAAAACATTTCGAGTAGGATAAAGGATATGCGCTATATAACGGAAAATGCTAACAATTATGTCGTATAACGAACGAAACAATTGAGCTAAAACGTTAAGATGAAACGACAGGAGTGGGACTTTGAAAACGAAACCCATTGTAGGGGAGTTCTAATGTGTAATCCGCTTGGACCTCTCCTGGAGTGGTCGTTAAATCTAAAAGTGGTGTAGGAGAATCGATAACAGTAAATGGAGATGCATCTGGAGAACCGTTATAAACTGGATACAGTATAGGATCTGATTTTCTTTTTATAAATTGAGTCATACTCGAATCACTATGTTTCACTATATTAGGATCGTCTGTATAAACGGCGCCTAAATCTATTCTGTCAGCTTTGATGTTTCCGCTTTCGAGATTAGACCAGGAATTGTGTTTTGAGAGTGACGGCGGAGGCGTGCCAGGCATGGCGACCGGCGGCGGCCAGTCGTCTCCGGATCGCTTCTCGTAATGATCATAAGGAGGATAGGAATGATAGAATCCGTAATTCAGCGGACTTGGACCGATCTGGAACAGAACATCTATTAACAGGTTATCAAAATGCTTTCATAGATATCGTGCAGGAAAGCCTAAGGTGCCACTATCAACACATGTTAAGCAGTTATGTATTGGTAAGTTTTAAATAGGAGATTAGTTTGATTATTGAATATACCGTACCTTCCCTCTGTCATGTAACCCATCATTATTGTCTACCTAAAAAGGAATGTTGTCGACATATAGTGTTAGTAGTTACATTGTAAAATAATGATACAGCGGACGTTAATATTTTAATTTTGAAAGTATTAGTGAGATTATCAAACGGAACATAAAAAAAAACAAGAGGAAATGGCAATAAAGCAGGGCAATGTGTCAAGTGAATGCGTCGTTACGCATAGATAACACCCATAATAATGTTCAGCAGCGGTCAAATTATGGCCTTGCACCACGAGTGATTGTTCTATAATACTTATATGCCAAATAGTATACAAAATTTGTCTAATTTCAAATTCAGTAATTTTTCGCGCCAAGTCGTCAGTCGGAAAAAAATCTCCTAAATTGAGGGGTTTCCTAATAACTGAACATGATTTTATCAATACAAAAAGACTAAAAAATTCTCCAAACTTCGCAGTCATCATATTGTCAGTGTCACACTTCAATGTAGTCGTCTACTACAAACATGTAAAAATTTTAATTATATAGACGGTTCACAATTTATTTACAATTTCAAATTCGAAGTTAAAATCAATAATCTCTAAGATTTAAGTGTATATCAACGTGGCAGTGGATGTACCTAGCGATAGCGGTGTGGTCAGTCACCAGCACCAACATCTGAGAAAACAAAGCGTACCTAGCATAAATATCTGACACGATTCTATTTCTAGGGTCGATATAACGTGTCAGATATTTTTGCATGCTTTGCTAGGACAGATATTAATGCAGGCGGACTTGTGGCAATTCCACTTGTTTTTTCTGTTCCTTGATTTGCCTGTTATATTTAATCATACTGCGTTTTGTTAATTGTTTTTATAGATGTTGCTTTTTCACATAATACGTTTAGATTTTTTATTGTAAGTAGGTATGCGTTGCCACGATCACGAACCAAACTATGTGAAATAGAACATCTGATAATAAAATATGTCTTGTGTTAAATATAAATAAATAAAAAAAGTGTTTACGATTAATATTAGTAGATTTTTTAGTAAGGCTAAAAAAATATTATTTTTTTAATAAATTGTATTTTTGTTTAATACTTAACAACAATAATACGATTAACACTATGTGTGAAAGAAAGCTTAGTTCAAATTTTAACGATTTTGTTTCACTAATGTTATTTTTGTCCCGAATATTACAAAATTAAAGAAATTAACTACACTAATTTATCTTGCTTATCCACTAGAACGAAGCGGAGAAACAAGGCAAATTAGTGAAGTTCATTGATTGGACCTCCGCATATTAACGCCTGAATCAATCAATTTACTAAAGAAATGTGTAACGGATTCAGGAATATGATGGTAGTTTTTTTATTAGCCTTACCTAAATGGTGATTTAATTCGCATTGCATTAATTGTTGAGAAATCCTATGCTAACCTTTTTCAATCCTTGTATAGAGGCTAGTATGAGAGCCATTTTGGCGAGCAAGAGCGCTTTTCCGCCAAGCACGGCGAGGAACTGGAAACCCATAGGTATGAGCACCATGCCAATGGAAACGATGCCGAACATCATCATCACCATCATCTGATGACGGCGACGGCCGCGGAACTCGACTAAAAATAGGTAACAATAGTACTACTGGTTCACTCATTCACGTTCAGTTGAAGTGAATGATTACACACACAGCTACAATTTGTCGTGTAATGACAGCAGGATTTTGACATTTTCATTCGTTTCATTCATTCTCCTTATGTGCAATCAGGTCTTTTTGTAGCTGGTGTGTATTATCATTCACTTCAACTCTCGTGGCACTATTTATACAATTTTTACAATTTATTTTTACTAAATATAATAAGTACATTTCACCCGACTGCGGCGATACTCAAAAGGAGAGTTTTGTGTTTGATGAAATGAATAAAACGTAAATTTATGCGTGTTATACAAAGAGTCTCTTACCATGCCTTTAAATCCAAGGTTCAATAAAATTTACGAAGTTACTTTTGTTCTGCAACCTTTTTGAAAATATGATCACTGTAGCTATAGGTTAAATGTAATTTTCAATGTATGCGATACAATATAAAATTGACAGCACATTGATAAATGCATCTGAGATGTCAAAACTTATTAAAAGACCCCCTGTACCAAGAGACAGCGATATCACCACCATGTCCGATACCTTGATTTAACGATTAAACTTTGAGGATCAATAAATTATCTTATTCAAGATTTCTTATTTATTATATTATTCAAGTTTTGAAAAAGTTTAAATTTTGAAATCAAAAGTAGCTTAGTTATGCCAGTAGAATCAAACCTTGAGTTTAAAGGCCCATGGTCAATGACAGCCTCCTGTACTTATTTATTACATAGAGATGTCAGAGGGTAACTGGGTCAAAATTATTTTCGTTGCATTGTTTCTGACCACTCTGTCACGATATAATTTATGTCTTCTAACTAAAAAATAAAAAAAAATGTAGAGCCAATGTTTTTTTTCGGGTTAACTAGGTAATATTTGACTATAGAAAAATTAAAAATGCCACTAGGTTCCATAAAAAAAAACTCCGTGCCATTTTTTCGAGGTCAAAAGCAAGACAATGAAAATAATTTTGACCCAACTATGTCCGCCTCTAAAAATCGAATATGTAAAAATCTACTACTATATTTTTTAATATATTAAATTTAAATTTACTAATATATTATTTCACAACGCCTGTCTTAATTTAAATAGTCCAAACAAACTCAACTTTCGCGAACTCGCATTTTACGTAAATCATATTCTAACAATCTTTCAGCATAATCTTCGAAGATTTATATAGCGAGAGCATCGTTTATTGAGTTATTTCGTCAAATAAATATCAGGAGTTTACCCTTTGCTGTTGTTTTTCCCTCTTCCAAATCAAATTTGATAACGTGAGTCCTGAGCACTTTCGACATTCGCTGCATGGCGAGAGTACGCCACTCTCCTTCCTCCAATTCTTTCTCCGACCACATACTGTCAATTTACAAAGAATTGAATTATTAATATTAGCTTTTTTATAATTTAAGGGGGCAAACGAGCAGACGGGTCACCTGATGGAGAGCGATCACCGTCGCCCATGGACATCCGCAACACGAGGGGAATCACAGGTGCGTTGCCGACCCTTTTAGGAATTGGTAGGCTCGTTTTTATTTGCAGTCCCTTTGGTGTGGCTTTGGCCTTAGAAGTACATACAATAACAGTAATGACGTGGGTAATGTTAAAATTATATCGGTCAACAAATGAGACAAGTATTTTAAACCTATTATAGGTAAGCAATTTAAGTAAGTTAAGATTGTTTTTTTTGGAATCTTTTTGTATTTTTTATTTCAATTCCATATTTTTACTTTTACGGTCATCCCGTAAAACCTAAATTGAAAATACAAACTGAAAATATAGATGCACAGAAAAACCAGAAAAATAAGACCAGCACTGGGAATCGAACCCAGGTCCTCGGTATTCCGTACCGCGTGCTATACCGCTACACCACTGCTGGACAAAGTAAGGTTAGTAAATTTAAGTAAGGTTAATCTATGAGTATCTATATACTACTGAGAAAAAACATAAATCACTTTTGATACAGCTTTAGGGAAACTGACCCTTCATCTTTATTCGTCAACTAGCCGTTACCCGCGACTCCGTCCGCGTATAATTCGTTTATCGCTATCCCGCGGAAACTATGCAATTTTACGGGATAAAACTATCCTATTGCCTTTTCCTGGTACTCAAACTGTCTGTAGGTATACCGAATTTCATCTAAATCAGTACAGTGGTTTAGACGTGATGAAGTAACAAACAAACAGACTTACAAACTTTCGCATTTATAATATTAGTGGGATGTACTTGGTATAATAGCAGACAGGTCTTATATGATCTTTATAGATTACTCTCGTTGGCAATCAAAGGAAAAATTACAGTCTTTATATTCAGTTATAATTATCATTTTTTTTGTGTCATTTATTATTATTTAATTAATTTTTATATTATTGAGTACAATTTATCTAGGTTTAGGTCTAGGTCTAGGGTTATCAATTTAAATTTTTTCGATTGCTTTTTAATTGAATACGAAGCTTCGAGAACTTCAGCGTTTGTTAATTTGTTCTTTAAAGTGAAGTCTGCAGTAATTATTAGGTACGTCTAACGAATTCTGAAAATGTCTCATAATTTTCTCCATGAATAATCTTCACCTTATTTATTTTTTTACAGCTTCAGTCTTCTTTTAAAAGTTGAAACCTACCTAAGTTATTCGATGCCATGTTCTAGCAATTATTTGGGTAAATTAATTTCGTAATATAAAAGAAATGTGGATTAATTTCGTGCTCTATTCAGAGTTTCAGACATCGAAAAAGTATCAATCAATTCTAAGAAAATTTTAAATTTATTTTAAGCTAGTGGTTGATATTATTTCTAAATACATGCTCTCTAAATAAAGAACACTTTAACAAGCATAATAAATCAAATCAAAGAGCACACACAAACATAACAAAATGACGACTTCTGCGTAGCATTTCGCAACCTGCACAGTTAGCATAGCATACGAGTACAGTTAAAAAAACGCTCAGTGTATCCTTTTCCAATTTATACCTTTAGAAAAAGACAAAATGAGCAATATGTGAGATTACGTTATGCTAGCATATTTCTGCCTGAAATTGGAGCGATTTGCGCAACTTTTATTCGACACCTTCTTTTGCATGACGTTGACAAATCGTAGCACGGTCGCTCACCTCTAAAAGTAATGCTGTCAACATTTAGCGGACATCAATCTGCTGAAATTTAAAATATAGGTTAAGCCATAAAGCCATTGTATTGAACTGATAAATTTAGGACCATTTATTTTGAAAATGACATGGATTTTGGAGTGACACGTTGGCATTTTTTGGTTTCAATTTTACACCTTTGCTGTAGGTAAGGTGTAGGTAGGTACTTTTTACTGAAGTTAAACACACACACACACACACACACACACACACACACACACATATCCTACTAACAAGCTACTAACATTATAATTGCGAAAGTTTATGAGCATGTGTGCGTGTGTATGTTTGTACTCCTTCGCGCTAAAACATTTTGGTGTGAATTTAGAGAGAGTTTAGAGAAAGATAGCCAGATAGGTATGGAATAATACATAGGTTACTTTTTATCCCGTTATTCCCACGGAATCAGGATAAAATCCCGGAATCTCATCCGCTCAGTCATGAAATCAGGCACTGTTGTTTTACTTCTAATGCAATGATAATATAGACCCTGATGTAATTTTAGGGAATTCCCACGGGAACTTCGTAAAATCCCTGAATTTCAATTCAACTGCTGAATCTAAAGATTTACGTTCGCGAAGCCGCCTATAAACAGTAACTATGATAATTTATCACAAACAAATATCGATTTTATTATAATACGAGTAATTAATTAGATTATTTGTAAATATCACAACAAGTCCTTTAGTTTTGTTAAGACATAAGAGTTATTCATGGGAGAAAACTCCGTGAAAAAACGAAATTCTTCTGAATCATAGGTACTGCTACAATTTTTGGTGAGCCATACAATAACAAAACCTTAGAACCTCTTTTGTCACAATTTTGATACTTTTCCTTGACTTACCTGGTAAAGTTGTCAGGCATAATATTCCCAGTCTTGTCGACCATCTCGAATCGCACCAAGTTGACTCCTTCCGCTATGGGCACTATATCCGTACTGAGTGACCGGTCCAAAGCCCTCAGAGTCTTACGCTTCATACAACGCACGAACTTGGGGAAATACTCTTTATGATCGATCACGTCTTTCACATCGACTAGCTATAGACAAAAAATAGGAAAGAAAAATTATTATTGCGACAATGGTTGCAAAGGTTTACTTACTGGAGAGTACCACCATAATAAAAGCCTAGAGGTCATATAAAAATGTATCCGCATTTATGTACCTGGGTCAATCAACTTTTTAGTGTATGTTATCCTGTCCTGTAACTCAGGAGACTTATGTACCTGGGTCAATCAACTTTTTAGTGTATGTTATCCTGTCCTGTAACTCAGGAGACTTATGTACCTGGGTCAATCAACTTTTTAGTGTATGTTATCCTGTCCTGTAACTCAAGATACTTTTGTACCTGGGTCAATCAACTTTTCAGTGTATGTTATCCTATCCCGTAACTCAGGAGGCTTTTGTACCTGGGCCAATCAACTTTTTAGTGTATGTTATCCTATCCCGTAACTCAGGAGACTTTTGTACCTGGGTCAATCTACTTTTTAGTGTATGTTATCCTGTCCCGTAACTCAAGAGACATCAAGACATCGGTAATACACTTTGTTAGAAAAATGGTCGCAATTTATTTATTGGAATTGCCTTAAAATTGTCACAACTCCTAACTTTTAGTGTATTTGTGCCCCATAAAATCATGCTTGTAGCTCAGGAGACGTTACCATGGAAACAAGCTACACTAAAAAGTTAAGTAACCCACCTATGTATAGCCGCGTGAGAGAGGAAAATAGACGGCATTGATTCAGAAAAGAAGCACAAATTATACAATTTCCATGCCTCCTATGATCAGTTCTGTGGATAAAATATACCTACCACAGAATAAGTCATAGTACAGGTACGATCATTTACAAAGATATCGATATGGCAAACGTTACAAAAATATGTATAATCGACCTTAATACTAAGCAAAGAGTCGTGTATACATATTTTAGTAACTTTGGCAGTATAGATCTTTTTTGTAATTGTACAGTCAATTAGAACTACCTACGACTAGAAAAGTTTCACTCCCTCACAAAAACTACGTTTAGTCTTAAGTACGTAAGTTCTTTCATTTTTTTTTTATAAAACTGGATGGCTAACGAGCAAGTGGGTCTATATAGTGGGTGTATAGTAGGTGGTGGGGTATGGTAAGAGTTCACCACCACCCATAAACATCTGCAACACCAGGGGTATTGCAAACGCGTTGCCAACCTAGAGGCCTAAGATGGGATACCTCACGTGCCAGTAATTTCACCGGCTGTCTTACTCTCCACGCCGAAACACAACATTGCAAGCACTGCTGCTTTACGGCAGGATTAGTGAGCGGGATTTCATTCTTTCTTTATCACAAACTCGTATTCATTCGCACCCAGCTCATGTAATGCTAAGGGTTGCAATGCTAGGAATACATCAGTGAGGGCAATACATGTTCTAGCTCACCAATAGTCGCTTGAGTACAGTTGCCGAATTCACAATGAAATTAAATTAAATTTACAGCGTACGAATTAAGGTTTTAGATTACAGTGCAACCCAAACGGTTTTTAACCCTCTGTTTATACAGCTCATATGCAATTTTTTCCATCAGAAGCTAGGCTAGTTTTAATGCAGAATACATAAAGATGATTGTGCCAATAATCTCGCTGTACGCGTAATTGCCTTTGGTACCCTTCAACAAAGTATGTACTCAGAAAGCCGATTATTGAGCTCCCCGCTGGAGATTAACGGATTTACGTGGACTACCGCCCAATAGCTAGGAACATTTTTAGTACTTAGTGTTAAAGCCACGATGTCATTAATTATTTACTAGTGAGGAGGAATTACTGGTCCTCTTAAGCAGTAGTAGGTATTAGTACCTCCGTTGCGTTTTATCGACTTACTTTTTTGGCACAATCCCGCCATAGAATTCGAACGACATCCGCACCCTCTAGCCATATATCTGCTACAAAATGACTCATGTAGGCATCGTGGTCTTCTAAATTCTCAGCCTTGACCGTGGTCAATAATACCACACTAATAATAGATGCTATAAAAATATTCATTTTCATTTTTAACTGCACCACTTTTTATGTACCGGTATTAACATGTCTGGAATCACAGATACCCCAACTGTAAAAAAGTGACAAAATGAGCAATCGTTTTAATTTTGATTATTATTTGATTACTAATGAAATTGTAAAATACGCTACAAATATTACTAAAATGGCAGATTCAAACGAGTCAAGCTTGATTGAAAACAATTAACTAATAAAGTAATGCTTCTCTAAACGGAAAAAAAACAATCAATTGGGAGACAAATATTTGATTCAATTTACTTAAATCAATGCCATTATAAAACTCAATCAGTTTCTCAAACTTGAAAAAGCACCCATTTTAGATCCTTAATAAGTAATGCCACCCAACAGACAGTTTCCTTCTCGAACTTGAAGAGTATTAATAATTAATTTACACACAGAGTTCGGGTTAGGCATCTATTTAAAATGTCAACGAGTTCAAGGTTATTATGATAGCTTTGTATCAAGAGTAAGTCCTTTAACTAACTGCAATTGGAACACAACCTTCAGTTTGAAATCTTCGCACAGAAATGTTTGACGCAAAGTAACTAATTTGCATTTTAGTCTAGCCGAACTTACCAAAATCAACTGAAACTCTACTCTGCTAATATTGATGCAGGATCGTTCTCTCGCTTTAAAGAAACACTATTTTAAAGATAACAGGAGAATTCAACTGTGTTCCGTCAAGGTCACACAATGAATGGAAAATGTCACTCGACCCCCTTACATTTTATGACCAGTGGAAAGCGATTTTCTACGCGATCACCGACCAAATCATGTTAATGAATGGCTTGACGTGTGTTACTAGGAGTATTAGCGCATGCCCATGACGACGTCCGGTACATTAATTTCAGTATTTTATTCGAAAAAACATTGATTATGCCCTTGCCTGTTATGAATGGCTGGGTTTGTTGTTTTAACTGGGTTAGGTAATCTTAGACCCACAAAAGACTGACTGACTGACATAGCTAGCTAGCTAGCTGACATGACACAGCCTGATAACTACAAAAGCTAGAGATTGTTTGCCATGCATATTTCTTGAGGGTTATAGAGGTGCAATAACAAGGGATATCTCGAAATTCTTACAGGATAGGGAATAAAAGGGATTACACTACTTTTGTTTTAAAAGTGGCTTTATCTTCGGAACTTTAATAATTAGAACTTCAGCTTTGGAATGTTAGTAAGTAATTACATGCTTATATAAAAACTGTTTTAATTTTTTTAAATGCCCACGGAATGAATATTAAAGAGGTTTTTTCTTATACTTTGTATCAATTCTATATTAATACTAGCTGTTGCCTGGCTGGACTCCGTTCGCGTAGAAGTGTGAAAAATAGTTTACATCCTATTCTCAGACCTACCGAAGATACTCAAAAAATTTCATAAAAATCGGTCAAGCCGTTTTGGAGGAGTTTGGTCACAATCACTGCCTGTGACTCGAGAATTTTATATATTAGATAATCATTAGACTTACTACTTTCGAGAAAGAAGTTGCGGGCAAAAGTTAGTAATTTAAAGAAAATCATAGGTACGCAGTATGCCGAGATGAATTTACATATCTAAGTACGTTTACTTTATCTGACTTTATCCTATACAAAAAATAATTAAAAATGTAAAAATTTGTTACTGTTTGTCTGTACACCCCTGTTAATTCCTTTTGGAACCTTTATAAGGGTTTTTATTCAAGCTGATTCAACCATCTGCTGAAATATAATAGTGAAGATAAAACGTAGTTAAACCGGAGATAGACATACTTAGGCTAATTTTTATCTATTTTTTTTTAATTCTTTCAGAAGAGCAATAAACTTACAATAAGCGGTGTAGCTAATAATTATTTATGACCAAAACGACATTATTCGCTATTGCTAATAATTATTTATGATCAAAACGAGATTATTCGATTATTCAAGAAAGTTACAAACATAAAAACTTCAAAGTTACCAATTACATTCTACTCAAAGCGACGGAAGTTGTAATAAAAATTTAGTGAAAGATTAGAAGAAAGCTAAAAAAAAATAATGATGTACCTTCAAACCTGGCCTTAGTTATTCGTCGCTGTCGAACATTTACCTCCGCTGGCCAACCGGTTGCTTCCTTTGTCATGTAAATCACCTTCATCCCTGGAATTGATTAAACCTTTTACTTTGTATTGAATAATATATTTCGTGAATTTTGAGCAGGGTAAACGGTCCTTGCTCGGTGACCTTTAATAAACGAAATCCCCTACCAGCTAGAAAAAAATGTTTCAAAATTGGCAACTCCTGCTGACCTAGGCTTTAATATCATTAAGGTAAGAAACTATTTTGAGGAAATACAATCTAACTTTAAATTTCTACAAAAAAATATTAAAATTAATAATTACGGTTCGATACTTCATAAACTAACTAATCCTCAAGTTTCAGCATCAAAACTAATATTACACGAACTCTAAGATTTTTAAAAGCGAAAACGTTTGCGTGTACGCTTATTGGGATCTGAACGCATCCCGAAAGTTTGTGTTTACTCTAAAACAGCTGGACGGATTATGATGAAATTAAGAATGTAGATAGCTGAGTCTGAAATAACACATAGGCTACTTTTTATCCCGATTTCCCCACGGTATCGGGATTTACCGAAATCTCGACCGCTAGAATAATAAACACGAAATTTGATGCGTATTTATTATGCAACGTTAATAACATTCACGATGTAATTTTTGGGATGTCCCTCGAGAATTTTCGGGAAGTCTCATATTTCTGTTCTAGTCTAAGTCTTTCGAAATCTTTTAAGACTCGTCTAGATCGGCTGCTTATTCTTACTTAGATAGGTTTTATCTCCAGATCTTAGAATTATAAAATATGTATGTATACATATACTCGTAATTATTAAAAACTGAACTGCATATTAGAGAGTTTCCTAAGGTACTTAAAAGAGGTAAGTTTATCGATCAAATTAATGGCTCGGGTGCTCTGCCCATAGTGCACACAACTAAGTGCCTTTTACATTGATGCATGCGAGCTACATACCGCTCCTTCCTTACACGCATAGACGCGTATAAACAATGTATGTTAGCTCTAACGCTTACTTTATCTGACAGCTATTATTTCAAATTTAACTACCAATATAAACCGATGGGCTTAGATGTTGCTGTAAAATCCATCTTCCTTTTATTTTAATTAAATATTCAACCATTCTATTTATTTACTTAATTATTGTTAAATCGACTTTAGAGATTAATTAAAATATGTTTACATGAACAATTATTGAATAATGAATAATGAATGAATACTTACATAACGGATATATAAATGAATTTTACAATATACAGTTAGCTATAATTTTTCAAGCTTGCTCTTGAATACTTAATACGAAACTGGTACTGGCTGGTTTTATAGTTTACCTTTTGATTTTACTAAAAGATTTATGTGCACTCAACTACTTATTAGGTACTTGATTCATCATATTACATCTCAACCCATATACATCCCACTGTAGGGCACACTCTCCTCTCAAAATTCTAAGTACTGCTACTACTTGATTAGAATAACTTAACTTTTGTTTTCATAATCATAATCATTTACTGTCATAGCTGTGTACATTATAGGTCACGTTAATTAATTAATAAATAATTATGATTATTATTTTTGCTTAAATACATAAACCATTTATTATTAAACTTAGGGGTTGTTTCACCATCCATTGATTAGCGTTACGCCGACAGTTAAATGTGATGCCGTCTCCGTCTATTCGAACAAAACAAATAGAGACGGCATCACACCTAACCGCCAGGTTACACTAATCAACAGCCCCTTAGGATAGTAAATAAGTTGTAAGTACTAATACTTTCACTTAAAGATTCGCAAAAAAATGTTTTCTCGATAAAAATATCCTCGAGTGCAACACAGGTATATTTTGCAATGGTCCATTTAGGTACATACAATAATTATCAGCAATATTGAAAACTGTACCACTTGCACGTGTGAATTGTGAAATAAATGCATGTGCAAATGATTGGATTTTTTTGTTCACCTTACATCTTGCATTATTTACCTATTTTTGGCATTCCAGAGCTCGAATAAAAAAACCTTACAGTATCAATTTGTTGTTTTCGTTGTCTTTAAATGACAGAACTCTCAGCTCTTTTGGTTTTTGGTGCATGTTCCATACAAAGTTGCTCACTGTCTTTAAAATATTAATATCTTTAATTTAATATATTTCATATCTTGACACAAATTACACCGATTTACCTAGCCAAACTAAACAATGCTTGTAATATGGGTGCTAGACAACGGATAGAGATATATAGGTATACATTTTGTTTAACTAGCCATTTTCTATGTCCCACTGCTGGGCAAAGGCCTCTCCCTCGGTAAATATATAGGTACTTAAATACATACATATTATTTCCTGAAATATGGCCTTAGTAGCCTACGCGTGAATGAAAATGCTGATGTAGGTCCCTACCTTAAAATAATAACTTAAGTAATTAATGTGTTCTGATTGTTGCATTGTATCAAATAACCTACTTGATTAATACTGAGTAATCACTAAAGCTTATAATCGAAAAAATTTGCCATCAGCAAAATTGGTGGGTTTGTTTTAGTCACACAATACATGTCCCGGAACAATGGTGACTTCAAAGGTTTAATTCAAAAAATCCCATCATAATAAAATAACGGCCGTGAATATGTTTTCAGTGTAGGATTTGTGAAAAAGTGTTCTGATATTGTTTCATTTGCAAACTTTTTTTCCAATATATGCAAAAATGGTAAGTACTTTTGGATATAGCTTCCTTTTGTATCATGGTGTGTTGGAATTAAAAGTAAATAGGTAATGAAATAATTGAATAGGTGCTAGATTACGTACGGACAGTAGAGACCTTGAAAACTAAAATAGTAATAAAATTAACAATTATTTTTGTTTATCAGTAGATCATACGAATGAGACCTCATCTATGTAAGTATGTAATTAAATTGAATTACCGTATACAGGCAAATAAATGCAGGATACATTTTATGACATTAAAAGTTGACAAAATAAGTTACCCGACTGCCCGAAGGAGGGTTATGTTGTTCGAGTGTATGTATGTATGTATGTGGGTATGTATGTCCATTTCTTTGGTCCTCGCTGCAGCCTAAACGTCTGGACGGATTGTAACATATGAGGTATCATTGGATTCGTCATAACTGTCGGAGTGACATAGGGTATATAATATTTCAATATGGCGTCTGCGAAAAAATATATGGCGAAAGAATAATAAAAAAGTTGTATAGTAACAAAATGGGAATCAAATGAAAGCTAATAATTAGCCCATTCTAAATATATATGGGTTATTATACTTTTAATGTACTATTTTCACAGAAATATCAAAAAAGTATAAAATAAAAAACATTAAAGTTAAAAAATCAAAAACCCGACTGCCTTAAAAACTAAAAGGAAGAAAATAAGTCTAGTGGTCTGGAACTCTGTCAAGAAGCTCAATTAAGGTTCAACGGTCGGGACCCATTCAAATCGTAATCAGCTCAAAAAATCTTGGAAATGGGTCCCGACTGTTGAACCTTAAATGAGCTTCTTGACAGAGTTCTAGACCACTAGACTTATTTTGCCAGCTAATTTAAAGAACAGTCAGGACCCATTACTACAGTTTTTGAGCGTCACGATTTAAATCTGTCTGACTGGGGCAAAGGAACTGGCTCATGCATACATGTTTATTTAACGTTTGGGCTCCACAGAAAACCAGCGTTACTGCACATAATGTGCGGCAACACATGCTGAGTGGAGACCCTTTTTGGTATCCTGCCGTGTCACCCAGTAACATAGTTTTAGTGCTAGTTCTAGTCTTAGTTTTAGGTGGTACTTTTTGGAGCCAAAATAAACTTTTCTTTCTTTCTTTCTAAATGGGTCCCGACTGTTGAACTTTAAATTAGCTACTTAACATAGTTCTAGACCACTAGGCTCATTTTCTTCCTTTTAGTTTTGGCAGTTGGGTTTTTTGATTTATTTAATTTAATATTTTATTTTACACTTTTTTAATATTTATGTGTAAACAGTAGATTAAAAGTATTATAATCCATACGTATTTAGAATGGGCTAATTATTAGCTTTCATTTGATACCCATATTGTTACAATACAACATTTTTTTTTTATTCCTCCGGAATATATTTTTTCGCAGACGCCATATTGAAATATTATATAGCCTATGTCACTCCGACAATTATGACAAATCCAATGATACCTCATATGTTAAAATCCGTCTAGCCGTTAAGGCTGCAGCGAGGACCAAAGAAATGGACATACATACCCACATACACATACATACATACGCTCGAAAAACATAACCCTCCTTCGGGCAGTCGGGTAAAAATATGTTACAGGTTGAAAGTGTTTGAATACTAACATATGGTACCTATTTTTAAAAGCTTTTATTTAGTTTCACCTGTCCCGTTCTCTGTCTGTCTGTCTGTAATCAAATCTTGCAAGTTTGATTTGACCAACTTCCAGTTGTCAGATTGACTTGAAATTTGGAATACTTATTAATATGTAAATCGCGTGATAATACAATAACCTAGTAGTGACATCCTAGTAATCCGGCCAGAATCGTCTCCACAGGACGGAACTCTTCAACGGTTAATAGCATCGAATTGACATTTGGTGTGCAAATGTAGTTTGGGTGACGATGCAAGTACTGTCAACAAAAAGTACAGTCAGCAAAAAAAGCTTGCATTAAAAATGAAAGTTATTTAAAATCGCTTTCATTTTACCTACCATTTTTTAATTTATATCGATAAAAATTTAAACATACTATTGTG
Source organism: Choristoneura fumiferana (assembly GCF_025370935.1). Classification (NCBI taxonomy): domain Eukaryota; kingdom Metazoa; phylum Arthropoda; class Insecta; order Lepidoptera; family Tortricidae; genus Choristoneura; species Choristoneura fumiferana. The sequence goes on along the minus strand of NC_133475.1, from coordinate 14,035,886 downwards.
TGGTTTATGGACAATATAAGCGTCAAATTCAGCCAACCTTATCTCGGTTTCGCCTAAATTTCGTCAACAAAACCACGACATTCAAACTTCAGGATAATAAAAGGCTGGAATTTCACTAACGCACCTTAGTTATGAAGTGTGAGAAATTAAATAGGCAGGTTTCCCTCTATTTCAATGTGTTTATAACCCCTCCAACTTAGCGTGAAATATTTTGTAGAATATTTTATTTTATCACATAAATACAACAATTTAGTATATCCCAATAAATACCATCACTTTAAAAAGACAGTTCAGTAATTAAATTATCAACAGTAAAGAGTTTTTTTGGGAGTAACTAACATGTTATTTAAACAGGACTAGAATCAGAATAAATGATAATTAAAAAAAGTGCATTCTTGTGTCAGAAATAAATTTGTGGTAGCCGGTCAATCTGCGAAGAAATTATTTCCTACCGTTAACAGCAATAAGATAATCAACCATTTTCCCGTTTTTTGTAGCTACCTACAAAAATTCTACTAAAGTTATAACTAAATACAAAACTTTGTGATTGTGTGTATTTGGTAACTCTTTCAAGTTAAAACAGCTAGATTTGCTAGATGGATTTGAATGAAATTTGGTATATAGCTTAAAAATATGCAAACCATTTTTCGACCAACTTTCTGGTATCCGATTGAGCTGAAATTTGGCATAATTTTGTTATCGAAAATACAAACTGAAATATAGATGCACAGAAAAACCAGAAAAATAAGACCATAAAACCATGAAATAAAAAATACAAAAAGATTCCAAAAAACCAATCATAATTTTGTTAGTTCGGTGACAATGTTGCTCGTAATCTGGGAGTAAAATTCTGGCAACTCTTAAATGGGTTGTGCTATCGAATTGAAACTTGGTAGGTTCTTATAGGTATTTTTGGTGGCAATGCAAGTACAGCCAACGATACTTGCGAGAAAATAATACGTTTCCGAATAAAATAAAGTATTCTGACTTAGAGAGCAATATACTGAGCGGCAAAAATTATGACCCCCAAATCAAACCAAATCTGCAGGAGTTCCATAACTTGTTCAATCTTAGTAACAACACACGTCTGCGGGGCCACCAATTTAACCTATGTACTGAACGATCGCACAACAATCCTCGCAGACATTTCTTATGTAACAGAGTGGTCAAGACATGGAACAAACTACCAGAACATGTAGTCTCAGCACTGAATGTGAACCAATTTAAGAACCGGCTAGACCAACACATTAACAATACAAAGAATACTTGACCAAGGAACAGCAAGATACAGGCACCTATTAGTTGCTTGCAACTGCCTGCCTCATAATTTATATAATAATAATAATTAAATATATGCAGTAATGCAGTAATAGATAATTTTATTTGTAGAATGGGCCAAATTTTGTGCCGGTGAGTATACCTAATTAATGAATACTTAGAAAAGAAAAATAATAGGGAACGTCATTACCGGCGAATAAACTTCGAAAATGTCAATGCACAACGATTAAATTGTATGCGAGTAAGAAAGTGCTTAACTCGAATGTTAATAAATTGTGGGTGTGCTCGTATAAATAACGTAAATGATTTTCAACGTCAGACATAAATGTAATAAGTATGAAATGCCATATAATGTGAGTGCCCAAAACGATGAAGACGCGAATTTATTACTGACAACCTAATACACGCTTAACTCGGTACCTACTTGTAGTTTATAAAGTCTTCCAATAACGTAAAAGCGTGATAAGAGATCGTTGAATATTACATTTATATTACAGACACAAGAGAGACACTGTTATAAATTATATTCCTAGCTTGCTTAAAAGTAATGCTTATAAGAACTCTGCGGTACATAAAAAGTTGTTTAAGTAACTAAAAATCAATTATAATTACACGAGGATACATTAATATTGTTACAATAAAATGTTACGTTACTTTACTGTAAACTCCATTGATTTTAGTGATACCTACACGTATACTTACATAATTGCACAGAAAAAAGGTTTCGTTTAAAAATATTTTAATTGATTGTTGTTGTGTTGACTGTACTTTACTTGCATTTGCTTTACTGAAACGATCTTGGCTGCTGTCTTTGAAAATCCCCACATAGTAAATTTTGTCCAGATCATTAGAGCCGTTTAAGAGATCCCATTTATAAGTAAATATTATACAAGAATTGCTTGTTTCAAGATACTAAATATACATTATTTAAAGACGTAAGATTTTAAAATAATAATTCACTTACATCAACTTTTTAAATCTGGTACGGTCAAGGACTTTAATTCATGAGCAACCATGGGGCCTTTTCTAAGGAAAAGTCATTACGATATTCATTATTAATTAATGCGATGTCACTATGACCTTTACTATGAAATGGTTCCATGGTAACTCATAAATTAAAGTCTTCGACCGTACCTAGAACAGGGACCCAATTTTCACAAACTGCTTGTTAACTTTCAGATATCAAGCGATAATTTTAAATCGGAAAGGGCTTTTAATCAATTAGGCCTGCCTCCCATGGAACTTGCAGAATCCATTGCAATTAGTAAGTTTACAACAAATTATCTATATCTATATCAGAAAACATGGTATACCGTATTAATTATAACTATCTAACTATAATATTACAGGACGCAATGTTAATCCCATACAGAAGTGCGTGTGTTCAATTCTAATGAAACTAGTCGGATTAGTATTTCTTGTTATATTCGCTGTAGGCGCTTACATTATTATGATGAGAGTACTACAAAACACAGGTAAGAGAAACATAGAATGTTACTTTATTTTTATATTTATTTAAGTATGCCCAGTAAAAAATAAATAAATATTTTCTCTTTACAGACAATAATCTTAGCACTGGAATTTATATCGTGTCAGGAAACAGGCAAACATCAAATGTTTCGGTTGAGCAAGATGACTTGGAAATTTATATTCGTCTCAAAAATAAAACTAAGCATTCGATTACAAAGCGAGAAAAAAGGAATGCTATCAACGACGAAACGTTTGATGATATTAAGTTCAACAAAGCCAAAGATGTAATTATAAAATATGACACTATTTGTAAAGAGAACAACCAGGACAAAATTTGCAAAGATTTAGTTGAGAAATTAAAAATGGTTATTGATGATGACCAAAAAAAAACCGTTTTGCATAAAGATACACATGACACTAAAAATATGCAAGATTCCTTTAGTAAAACTCCAAAAGAAGTGACTAAAAGAGAAACTAAACCTATTGTTTTTGGCAGAAATACTAAGCAGGCATCTACACCCAGCGTTCAATCACACAGAAAATCTTTTAAAGGTAATGCATTTGATGATCTAGCAACTGCAATTTTCCCTCAGCATCATGCACATTATCACAAGGTAGTACCGCCACCGTTGACGGATACTTGCTTACTTGCGCGCCTAATAAAACAAGGACATCCTCCTACACATGGTGGGTAATTTTCTTATTTACTGCGTCAGATATATTTATTGGTTGCTCACAAAACGTATTATTTTACAGGACCTTATGATGTCACGCATCCCCATTTACAACCGTACAGACAAATACCGCAACCTTTTGAGTCACTATACACTAAGAGCCATGAATTAGAAGCAAGGCAACATGATGCACATCCTCAAGACCTAGACATTATTCTCAGTTTTCTAACACCTCCGTAAGTTTTACGATTTTTCATAATTGGTTGAATCAGAGGTTACTTTGCGGATGTCATATCTATGAAATTTATTTAATAATGGACCGATTTTGTCAAAATTTGTATAGTGCTCATGAGGTACAGTACTAATGCTTTATTGCTAATAAAATATACTTTTTAGCCCTGAATTCAAAAACCAGCCGGACATTTTTTCAATGCGCGGAAACGAATGCCCGGCCGGTACTATGCCGTGTAGCAGCGGCGATGCCTGTGTAACCGAAGAGCAATGGTGTGACGGAAAAGTGAATTGCAATGACGCTAGCGATGAGGCGCAATGTAGTTGCAAGTCTAGAGTTGATGAGACTAGACTTTGTGATGGTTATTTTGATTGTCCTTTTGGAGAAGACGAAATGGGATGCGATGGTAAGATTTTTTATTTTCACATTGAATGGATCGTGTCAAGATTGAAATATTATGTACCCATTAGTAATATAATTTCATTTTACTATATAGGTTGTAGTGAGAGCTCTTTTAGCTGTGGCAATAATAATAACATGCAAAGCACCTGTTTTACCAAAGAACAGAGGTGCAATAACATCGTTAACTGCCCCAACCATAAAGACGAAGTTGAATGTAACATGTTAGCGCCAAGTTTGCACGAAAAACCTGTAAGTGTCTTTTATTACTGAGAAAAAATACGCAATTTGTTCGTAGACTTTTAATTCTATTGAAGACAAGATTAACATAAGAAGAGCTCCACACAATGTTAAAAGGAAAATTTCGTTATTTCAATAGAAAGTTTAAAAGCGAACTCATGTCACTTTGGATCACGGAGTCAAAAATAGCTTTCATTTGCGCTTTAACGACTTTTTCAATCTCATTGTGATGAACACTCATTTTAATAAAGAAACGCCACAAAACAATAATTCGAAGCGTGAGTGGAATGTAGATGAAATTCGCAAAACGATTATTCGTACCAATGACTCCAAAATTCCCATTAATTAAACCGTTCATATCCATTACCAAATGAAGGGCTGTATTTATTTTTCGGCCATCCAATACAGATCAGAATCCGTATAGTTCTCGTTTTAGTTATAGTTTATCAATAATTTTCAGTTATTTGCGATTTCAAACACCGAGGGATATTTGATGAGGAATTTCAAAGGCAACTGGTATGCCGTATGCAAAAACCCCTACGTCTGGGCTCACGACGCTTGTCGTCGTGAAACAGGTCTTATAATAAGGTAAACATTATGTATAAATTATTTTTCAATTTAACTATCTAAATCATGTCGTTGACAATCGTGATCAGATCGGACAAAGTTTTAACTCATGAAACGTTTTATACTTACGAACATACTCAACAGGTCGGGTATTAAGGCGATAAGACATATTTGAGACTTTTATTCTATTTATATCGAAGTGTTTTTCTCAGCTAAAATAAATCAAATGTGTTGTTATTAGGCCTCCTTTCATACAAATGGTGAATATTGATCCAGTGTCGAGGGTCAACTATTTAAACATAGGTCAAGGTGGACAGATGCATACAAGTGACACGTGCTTCAACTCCTCGGCCGTATATGTCACTTGTCCAGATTTATTGTGTGGCACAAGAGTTTTGACGTCATCTCAGTTGTTAAAAGAGGTAGGTATAGTTAAAGATATTTTAATTTGTATTAACAGACAAGAGATTCTGAATAACTCGTTTTTATTTACAGAATTTAGCATTAGAAAACCGACTCTTTGGAAGGAACAAACGATTCCTAGTAAAAGGCCACCCTTATCGTTTGATGTTTTACGGCAATCGTAGGAAAAGACACGATAACGAGTTCAATGGTGACGAATCGAGTTTCAAGAATTCCAATTTTGTGTACGCTGACGGAAAAGTAAGCAACATGAGTGCAGAAGGGGGTCGGTATAAAAGAACACAAAGCAGAGTGGTGGGTGGGAAAGCTAGCCAGCCCACCGCTTGGCCTTGGATGGTAGCGATGTACAGAGACGGCATGTTCCATTGCGGTGGTGTCGTCATAAGCCAAAGTTGGGTCATGTCGGCGGCCCACTGTGTCCACAAGTGAGTTAACATTAATAATAACTTTTGTAACTCCACTAAAGTAATACATTGTGAATATTAGGCACTGATTGATAGCTTTTAATAAAATATAGGTAAATAAAGCATACTAAATATATAAATATATTGATCTTAAGCAAAATGTAAGCCGTAGGAGAGAATTTGAGTTCATTTACGTAGACAGAAAAAATATATTACCCGAAAAAAAAAGGAAGATGACGTACGTAAATAAATAAAATCGTATTAAAACATAAATGTGAAAAAACGCTAACTCTCGGAACGTAGTTTATCATAATGAAAAGTTGTGATATATCATGCTAAAATAAGTCATTTAGGCGTTTAATCAACTAATACCTTGTTATGAGTTACTATCACATTATGGATTCTAAAATGGTATGTGTAGGTAAAGTTTCTTTTTAGAACTAAGAAACCCTGAAAATCAGACAGACACAATCACAAAGTTTCGCGATAGATTCCTTAAAAACACTTAACATGACAAATGCATATTTAATGGTAAAATCTATACCACACATCACAAGTGAAGATCAAAGAGCTATGCACTACGTTAAATACTAGTCGTTAATTAGTGCCTGTCAGAAACACTACTGGCTTTAATTATTTTCGCTTGAATTTACTCGAAGAAGTACCGTTTTTTCCCTTATGATATCGGCAATCATAACATTTATCACGTCTCTATTTATCACAAGAGTTTACATCCATCCCTTTTGCACACGCTAATTGTGACACTATACTATGATTGTTTTATGAGGTGGCATTGTGGTCAAAAGCAAGCAAGTTTACTAGAAACGCGCGTAGGAAATATACGTAGTCATTCACGGTGACGCGTGCCGTGGTTCTTATTACAATGTCATTAATGGCTAATTTTGTCAAAATCACGCGTCTTCGTGGATGGCCTAGGTATAGATAGACGTAAATGTCCATTCGCTCGAAATTTGAAAGCGGTGAATATTATAACGTTTATGAAACATAGATGCTGGGTAGGTATTTCAATCCTAAACTGCCACGATGCAATGAGTGACACTGTTTTACGTGAATATTAGGAGCGTTTTGTGTCCGCGATAAAAACAAGGTTCCAAGATCTAGGTTTCCTAGGCAGTCTAAATATCTTTCTCAGAAACGACTCACGCCCACTCCTAACAATTTAAGACAACGTCTTATATACCTACTCATTTGAGTAGGTGGGAGCAATGATCCATCAATGACATGAACAGTGCCGTACTTGAGCCTATAATAGGCACTATAATTCACACAAAATTTCGGATACTACGAGTAATTCAATAATATGTACAATTCCTGGAAAAACAGTATAAGTATAGTAAATATTTAGAACTAGCAAATGTGTCACAGTTCATTCAAAGCTGTACAAAAAGTTACCTGTTACTTTTGCTCGACATTGTATTTTTATTAAAAGCAATAGGTACAGTCAACTACAAAGAGATGTATCCAAGTTAATCTTACAAAATGATGTATCCCTGCGGATGCCATAATTAAGTAGCCATAGAATGTGACAAACATGGTATCCACCGAACCTGACAGAAACATGTATGCCTCTAATGTGCAATATTTATGTATCCCGCTACATTTCCTCTGAAATGTATACTGACAACCTTAATCTAATATCTATCCACAAATTGTGACAAAAAAATATTCATTTAATGTTCCAAATTAATGCAAAAATCTTTCAATTCAGAACAGAGACCAAAAAGAGAAGTTTCCAGTAGAAAACAAAAGTTTCTACTCTGAGAAGAATGGCATTTAAAAGTAAATTAATTACGTTGCTCATTTGTTGAGTCAGTCATTATCTAGAGTGTCAGGCACTCCATATTATCTATTCTAATATAATTATACTAGCTTTTGCCCGCGGCTTCGCCCGCGTAGAATTTGGTTATCGCGCGCTGTTCCCTCGGGAACTGTGCATTTTTCCGGGATAAAAAGTAGCCTATGTCACTCTCTGGCACATAAAATAAACTATCTCTATGCCAAAAATCACATCGATCCGTCGCTCGGTTTCGACGTGAAAGACGAACACGGACAAACATTCAAACACACACACTTTCGCAATTATAATATTAGTATGGATAATTAATATATATATATATATTAATTACAAAGGCCGCTCAACAAATAAATAAAACGGCATACCGAATAGACGATCACACGAAGCATCGCATCGTGGCTTTGCGTGAGAATGGAGTCTCCCCTACAGACATTTCTGAAGAGTTGGGAATTATAGTCAGTATTGAGTACTACTTAGACAATGTTCTTTATAAGAGGAGTTTTAGTTAGAAGTGTTAATTATAATTTGGGTTCCACGATTCCCATACTAAATTAATATTCTCCTACTATTAACATTTTCAGAAAAAAAGATGTTTTTCAAATATCACTACCCATTTTTCAATTATATATTTTTCCGTTAAACGGTTTGAAAAAGTACGAGAAAAATAAATAAGACAAGTTCGAGTGAAAAGTTTAATCTAAAGCAAACATTTTACCACGCCAAAAAAAACGAAGATTTTAACATAATATGTAGGTATGGCGCTAAGTCAAAAATAAATAGTTCATTCCAGTTACCCTTACCTAAAACTAGGTTTTGTTTTAATTTATTAGTGCGTATTTTATACTTCTTTTTAGATTTTGGGATCATTATTACGAAGTCCAAGTCGGTATGCTTCGACGTTTTTCCTTCTCACCTCAAGAGCAGACTCATGGCGTCAGTCACATTATCGTAAACCATAAGTACGATCGTGTCGATATGAAAAATGACTTATCTTTGCTGAGAGTGAAGCCAGCTATACTGTTTAGTCGATGGGTTCGACCAATCTGTTTGCCGGGGCCGGAAACTGCAGGTGCTGATTGGCTGTGGGGTCCACCGGCAGGCACTATTTGCACGGCGGTTGGTTGGGGAGCTACAGTGGAGCACGGACCAGATCGTGAGTAGCTCAACGAAATTTATCAGGCTTAAACGGTTACTATCTGGGCCTACCAGGCTTGTTTTAAAAGACGGAGCCATCTCCCGCGGGTGTTGTAAAAGGTGAACAACAAATACTGTAAACTCTTGACTTAAGCATTGCATTTTGAAAGGTGCAACAATTCAACTATTTTTCAGGAATTCCCCCTAAAGGTTGTGCTCAACCCACGACCTCGACCAATCTGTCAATATTGTAGCTTTGTGAGTCCTAGGGTATTTTGTTAAGAACACATTTATTGTAAGAATTACAGCAGAATGTAATACATAAGGCACAAATTTATTATTCAATGAGTATGATTTTTTTTATTCAACTGGATGGAAAACAAGCAAGTGGGTCTCCTGATGGTAAGAGATTACCACCGCTCATAAACATGATTAAATCCACTAATATTCAAAATGCGAAAGTTTGTAACCTCATCGCGTCCAAACTGCTAAATCGATTTAATGTGATTCGGTACATAGATAGTTTGAGTCTCGGGAAAGGAAATAGGATTGTTTTTATCCCGGAAAATTGCATAGTTCCCGCGGGACAGTGATAAACGAATTCTACGCAGACGGAGTCGCGGGCAACAGGGTAGTTATTTTTAAAATTACAAAATCCTCATCTAGACATCTTAAGCACTTAATCTGGTAGAAAAAGTCGGGACTCAGAAAGATAGAAAGACAATTTAGCAGAAAAGAGTGGATTCGATGTTGTGCGTCGAAATTACTTTTTGGTCTTCACCCTTATACAAAGCATCACAGTATGTACGGTCGAACAAATTGAATCATGACCCAGGGTGGAACCTGTTAATAATTAATTTCACTATGATTTCCTTGTCAAAAGCATGAGATGTCAACATAATATTAGTAGCACAAAGGGTCCACCCTGGGTCATGATTCAATTTGTTCGACAGTACATTTCTTTCCGGTTATTTCGTAAACTTAACTTACCTTATATTAAATCGTTCAATCGGTACGACACGATGTCATCGTCAATTTTTTGTGCGTAAATTTTATACATGTATCCTACTCGTTTCTATTATCAAAGATCCAAAAAAACATTTTTCTTTGTCCGTTTTTTCACCCCACTTAACTTTCCCTGTATAGATTGTGCGTGGGAGGACTCCCACTTGACTATTTGCAAAGTTTGCAAGATATTGTTACCCAGTGCGATGTGCGTGATAAAAATTATGCTTGTTTACTACAGCTGATCATATGCGAGAAGTGGAAGTGCCAATATGGTCAAATTGCAAACATCGGGAAGATAGAGCGGGTAAAGAAATTTGTGCGGGCTTCAGCGAAGGAGGAAAAGATGCATGTCAGGTAACATCAAACGAATAGTAGTCTGTTTTGTCAATTTATTACAAAGTATAGTATTTTATTTACCAAAACTTATTTATTTTGACGTAAAGCATTAGTTAATATAAATTTCATCTTTTACAAGCAGCGGCATTTGACTTTAAATTATATTCACAAAAGCAAAAGCTGGACTAAAACGCTATATAATTGTTTTATTATTTTTCTACCTTTGACATTTTCGCCACAGGCGGGGACAACAGCAGACTTCAATGTAAAGTCAGGCTTCAAATCCTGTTTTATTGTACATGATTGTACTAAATATCTAGATATGATAATGTCGCAGATTTAAATAGTCGATTAAAGCGAAAATTGCTTAAGATTGTTCTAATGTAGGTTCAAATTGAATTTTGTTAAATAAGCTTTCCAATAGATAAATCAGAGAGTCCCGTTCAAATACGATATAGAGTAAGCTTAATTTGATTGTTGTGTAATCCAGGGCGATAGTGGGGGTCCACTTCTGTGCAGAAACCCTTTGAATTCGCAACAATGGTACATCGCCGGGATCGTAAGTCACGGAGACGGTTGCGCTCGTAAAGATGAGCCCGGAGTGTATACTCGGGTTAGTCTCTTCGTAAAATGGATAAAATTTCACATTTGTAAGTAACATTTCTTACTATAAGGTATAAGAAGATTTCTCCTCATCAAAATGTTCTCTCATGGGATGGCGATTGCCCTACGCCCCAAATGCAAAGTTTGTTATATTTGGGCATATTAAATGTACCTAAATAAATAAAAATAAATAAGGCAAACGGTTTTATTACTAAAAAAACACTTCAGCCAACTTTCTCGGAATTCTTTTCACTTTGCAGATTGAGAGTTCGCAAAATTTGGCTTGTCGAAATATTTTTAACCAATCTTTTAAAGTAACTGTATTTTCAGTTTCTAAAAACCTGCCTACCATTCACCCCAAGCAAGAATGTCCGGGTTTCAAATGTAAATCAGGAATATTTAAATGTCTCCCGAGCAAACGAATATGTGACAAAATTATCGACTGTCTTGGAGGCGAGGATGAAATGAACTGTGATTTCATGAGATCAGCAAATATGGTTGAAGAAAAAATAGCTTTCAATACAAATCAAAGCAACTTGGAATTTAAAACCAATGAAACCGGGCCACATTCAGATTTGGATGTGCAAGAAATGAAACCAGTGCCGGTTAAAAAGCCTGTGACAGATTCCTCAGAGGAATTAAACAACTCACATGCACAGTACTTAATGGACAAATGTAAGTGCAGTTCATTATAATATAATGTAGGTAAGTTTTTCCAATTATTATTAAGTATATTTAACATTTCGTTATTTTACCAGTTTTCAAAACTCTACCCAAGGGTCAACCAAAACCAGCATGCGCAGGTTTTTTATGCACAGTTGAAAGTTCAAAATGCATCTCAGAAAATCAAAGATGCAATAAAATCGTTGATTGTATTGGTGGAGAAGATGAAATAAACTGCGATTCCGAGATATTAGCGAGTAAGTATGCACTAACTACGACCAACTTTTACTTTACCCATTTACTTTAATATCTAATCAGAATTACCTCATCTCTAGTTTCATGTAATAAAGTTGTACGAGTAAGATTTATTTAGGTCCACCTGTTGTTTGTCTTTTGACTTTTTATTCCTTAGTTTATTTACTGAATTACTTTGTGATAAAGTAAAATGACATGTTATGATTTCATGAACCAAAAAAAGCTTTTTTAATTATTGTTTAGTGATATTTATTAAATCAAAAAGGTGAATTTACAGAGGAAGTGAAAAAATTTACACGAACTGTTGATTTGTTACGTGCATCAACAATTCAAGTGGCCAGTCCGACAAGTTTAGAATCTAAAAGTAGTAATGAAGAGGATTCGACGGAAAATGTAACAATGGACCCTAATAATAACTTTGATATCACTGACACTCATAATAGTCGTGGTGATATTTCAACAACAAAACTACAAGAAAGGCCTCAAAGAAGATCATCTAACGATGATGATGATGTTGCTATAAATTCCAAAAAGAATCAAATGAAAGATGCTGATATACCTGAAATGTTTACTTCTTCGTTTACTGATACTACAAACGCAGATGAATCATCAACTAGCATCTCTACGTGGATAAATGACGATGAATTAAATCCCCCAGAGCACACCACATCTGGTTTAGTCGTTGAAAAAAAAGACATTGGAGATATTTTTTTGACTTCAGAAAGCAGTATAGCTGAGGAATTAGTTTCGTTACAAAATCAGATAATTTCAAACCAAAATAAAATTAATGAAAAAGAAGACGACATTGAAAAACCTGAAGTTCAAGTAATTTCGAGTACAACAACTGGATTTTTTTTACCAAATGATAATAAACCAACAACTACCATTAATCCCATTACTATTAATAATATTCCAAATATTTTCTCTGATAAAGACATCGAATCACAAGGCAGAGAACTTCCAGATGTATTAAAAAATCGTGATTTAATAAATAAGATAGAAGACATTGTCCTTAACGAAATCCATGCCGTAAAATCAAAAAAGAAACATAGAATTCCAAAAGAATTCCAGTGTCTTAGGTAAATTAACTTGATATTTCTGTTTTATTTGTTATGTTTTAAAAGTAGCTAATTCATTAATTAAAATAATGTTTAAATTTAATAGAATATCTCAGCAAATTCCACATCATCAACGTTGCGATCACAAAGCTGATTGTGAAGATGGTACAGATGAATTGGGATGCACATGCGTTGATTATCTGTGGGCAATAGATGAAAAGTTAATATGTGATGGCATTTACGATTGTTTAGATGGTCAAGATGAATCAAACTGTTGTAAGTAGAAACAATGTGTCGTAACAATATAACAAGCTGTTGTTAAACAACAAGTATAATATCATATAATATGAATATAATATAATGAGCAAACGTTTCGAATTTTAGATGGCTGTGATGTAAATCATTTTCTGTGTCCTCATAGTCAGATTTGTCTTCCTTCAAAATACGTGTGTGACGGAAAACCACAATGTCCACTGGGAGAAGATGAACAAGATTGCTGTAAGTGAACAATTATACTTTATGTGAAATTTACTTTGAATAATAAGCCTAAACAAAGCCCTTCAAGTAATAATTAACCAAAATAATAAAATTCAATTTTTAGTTGCACTTTCTAATGGCAAAAATGTATTGTTCGACTTTGACGGAAGACCGAGGATTAATTTAGAAGGATATTTAACAAAAAAACATAAAAATGATTGGAACATTATGTGTGAAGATAACTTAACAGTTAAGCAACAAGAACTTGAAGCAAATCACGCCTGTAGATACTTAGGTTTCAGGTAAGTGCAATATTTAAGAAACTATTGTCTATACTAATATTATAAAGAGGAAAGATTTGTATTTTTGGATTTTGTTACGAATTAACTTAAAAACTACTACATCGATTTTCAAAATTCTTTCACAATTAGAATAATAAATTATTCCAGAGTACCATAGGCTATATTTATTACCAGAAAAATTATGGTTCCGTACTAAAACTTCAATAATACATATAACTCAAAGTGTAAAAAAAAGTTGCCATAAAACATCTTTCATCGCATGCGCTGTGGAAACTATTGATGATAGAACAAAAAAATGTTCTACGGTAATAAAGAATACATCAGTATCTCCAAAAAAATTCGCAATTCCACATAAGAAGAAGAATTAGGCAGTGTACATGAATGTCATGGAAATTAATTTAATTTAATATATCTTATCTGCTCACTACCAGAATATTGTATACACTAACAATACTTGGATCTACTCAGTTAGGTATCCGAAAATAAATTATTTTGTTTTTTTTTTGATATGTCCAACTATTGTAGTTATGTCACTACAATTACTTTTTTACATTTTAAAATGCCGACTAAAATCAGACCATGTTATCTATACCTTTGTATTAATCCTTATTCAAATAAATAATTTCATGTTCAAGACGATTTCAATACCTGTAAGATTACTTTTTTAATTATTCATATCGGACATTCCATTTAAAAGATATTACGAATTTAAAAATATCAATCTATACAAAAAATGGTTTTTACTATGCGTTGACGTGCCCCGGCTTCGCGCAAGCCGGGCGTGTGGTTTTTGGGAAATAGAGCTGAAAAATGTGTGGGAAGTGCCCTTGATTAGAGACCTTTTTAGAGTTTTGTGCCCAAAGAGTAATAAAAACCCTATTACTAAGACTCCTCTGTCCGTCCATCTGTCTGTCACTATGCTGTATCTCATGAACCGTGATAGCTAGGCAGTTGAAAATTTCATAGATAATGTATATTTCTGTTGCCGCTATAAAATACTAAAAACAATAAAATAAATATTTCATGGGGGCTCCAATACAAAAAACGTGTATTTTTTGCCGTTTTTTGCTCGATATTAATAACGGCAACAGGGGGTCGTTCAAGTATTACCTATGCAGAATTTTAGTCATTTTTAACCCCCTCCTCCCTCCCCCTCGTCAGCGAAAGTCAGCAAAACTACCCCCTCTCACCTATGCTTACATAAACACAGGTTCTTTATTGTTATTCATGTGAATTTATTGCAAGTGGGGTAGCCATATTTGCTTGAAGTAAACCTACTACATTTTTCTAAAAAACACAAGAAATAATAAATAAATATTGCTGACCCCCACCCCCCCGGGCCCCATGTCATCAATAATAACACCCCCATTCACAGAATATTTATTTGTATATTCATTAACTTTAAAAATAAATAATTAAATTAAAATAAATCAAATCTTTAAAGGGGGCTCCCATACTGTACAACAAACGTGTTTTTTTGCCGTTTTTTGCTCATGCCTATAATGTTTCGTGCGGGAGTCCAACTCGCACTTGGCCGTTTTTTATTTTTATTTTGCCCGTACGAAGCCGAGCGGGTCGCTAGTATTTTATATTTCTGTTGTATACTTCCCATAGTCTATTACTTTTTTATGTATAAATTTACGTCATAATTATTTTTTACAGCTCTGCAAACAGGTACTTTGTTAAGTACATAAATATAAAAGAAAATGATAGGCTGCTTCCTTTAGTCACTGATAGAAAAAAACGTGATGCGATTGAAACAGCACCGATAAAATTTATGTATCGACAAACAAGTGAAGAAAATAACACAGCAAGACATGTAGAACTCATCGACCCACAAGTTTTAAAAGAACATTGCGTGCCAAATATTACCAAACTTTGTATGTCTATGTATGTAATTTGCGATTCCTCACTGTTTGCTAATTTTGACGAGTCTCAAGAACTGCTGTTCAGTCGAACAGCTGCCTCTGTTACCAAGGAAATGTGGCCGTGGATAGCAAAAATTTATGTAGAAGGCGATTATAGATGCACAGGTGTTTTAGTGGAGCTATCGTGGGTTTTGGTCAGCCAGTCGTGCTTGTGGGATTCCATGTAAGTATGTTAGCTTCTCTGTCTTCTTGTGCCTTCCGTTTTTATCCTTATTTTCCTCTACTATCCTCGTTTTGTTCTCCGTTTTCACCATCTTTAACCCTTTTATTAAAATACTTAGTAAGCAAATGCCTTTTTAACGTTTTAAGGCTGGGCATGCATTACGTAACAGCGGTCTTGGGATCACATAGGACTTTAAAATCTACCAATGGACCGTATGAACAGATATATCAAGTTGATGCGAAGGAAGAGATGTATCACCACAGAGTGGCATTATTACATTTAAAACATCCGGCAAAGTACTCAAACATGGTTAAACCAATGACTATACCTTCCGTGTAAGTATGATTTCAAGTTTTTCCTGTGAACATACTAAAATGCGATTCTTAAATGGCTTTTTGTCATTAGGAACAACTTTGACGAAGAGAAAAATACTGCATATTGTGTCGCAGTTGGCCAAGATAGCAATAACAACACAGTCAGCGTGATACTTAAAGAAACAAATAAAGACTGCGACCAACAATATCGATGTTTCGTACGTAACGTGAAAAGATCTGTGTGTGCTGTAAGTAAATAAATATGAGACCTGTCTCGAAAATATAAACTGAAACATAGATACACAGAAAAACCAGAAAAATAGACCAGCGCTGGGAATCGAACCCAGATCCTCGGCATTCCGTGCCACGTGCTATACCACTACACCACCACTGGACAGGGGTATAAACACGAATTTCTCCTATGCACCACATAGCTTGTTTTTCTTATTTAGTCACTTAAGCAGCGACACTAGCGACATCTCATCGAGAAACTTTCAGCATTCCATTGGAACTAACCGCTCACCCGGACAAGAGGTGTCGTTATTAAGCAATCAAATGTATAAATTAATAAATCAAATTATTAATTAATTATCGATATGGGTTTTACGGGATGACCGTAAAAGTAACAAAATTTCGAATTGAAATAAAAAATACAAATAGACTCCAAAAAATTATTATTTTCAACAAGTAACAAATCTAACTAATGCTATCTTTTTTTTAGGAAGGTATGGCCACACATCGCCAATGGTCAGGTGTCATAAGTTGTCACTCGGAGCAGGGCTGGTATCCCGCTGCGACATTCGTTGACAGTCGAGGGGAATGTGGATTAGAAGACAAAATTTTAGCAAACGACATACAGTATTTACGAAAGGAATTGAGATCTACTATTGGTGATTTTTTTTTTCTCGGTTACAGCATTATTGTTAACTAGCTTTTGCCCGCGGCTCCGCCCGCGTGGTATTCGATTCTCGCGCGCTGTTCCCTCGGAAACTGTGCATTTTTCCGGGATAAAAGTAGCCTATGTCACTCTCGGGCCCATAAACTATCTCTATGCCAAGAATCACGTCGATCCGTCGCTCCGTTACGGCGTGAAAGACGGACAAACACACAAACACACTTTCGCATTTATAATATAATATAGTATACTTTAATATCAATGGATGGATGTTTGTTCGAATGATGTTCGTTACTCTTTTACGCAAAAACTACTGAACGGATTTCCATGAAATTTGGCATACAAATACTATATACCCTGGATTAACATATAGGCTACTTTTTATCCCGATATTCCCACGGAATAGGGATAAAATTTTGAAATAACAACCGCTGGGCTTAGAGTCATGAAATTTTGGACAGTTATTCTTAACACAACCTCAATGAAGATAACGATATAATTTTTGGGATTTCCCAGGGAATTTTGTAAAATACCGGATCTTTAATTGTAATAGCCGCGGGTAAACTCTAGTTTAAAAATATTTTCGGAGTTCCATATCCAAACCAATTAAATTTTTTGTGACCAGCTTGCTTAGTTGCTTTAGATTATGATTCATTTTAGTTCATACCTATAAAGACGATCCGTTTAAATTGCTACCTTAAAATGCAGCCACTCGTAGTATCCTGGGCTAAGATAAAATACTTACCCGATATCTTCAAATGCAACAGGAAAAACGTAAAACCTGAATGGAAATGTTCAATGCCAAAGGATTTCTTTATTTTCTTTATTGTTTCATAAAAGATATATATTACGTTTAATTTATAAATCAGGAAAGTTCAACGGTACAAAACAATACGTCGTTGATGAATGCCACGGCCAGAGATGCGGTCGTGGTCAATGCATGGACTTAAAGCAAATGTGCGATGGAGTAAAGGACTGCGCGGATGGTAACGATGAGTCGCAAGCAGCTTGTGAAAAGAAACAACTTGTTTGTAGAAATGATCCGTACCATGGAGGATGTGGTAAATATTTTAAGCTAATTGTTTTACTTGTCAGTAGTCTGGATATGAGCTTATACATTCTATACATATGGAATAAGAGGCGACAAAAAAAATTGTGAAACCAACTGATTTCAATATTCACACTGATATTTTTTTTAATTACCTATTTACTTATTACTTATTCTTACCATTTAAAGTTCACTAGCATTGTACAAAACGTGAAAACTGAAACAATATTTTTTTATCCGTTCACTGGTAGCTAAATACTGTCTTATTTTAAATCACTATTATTATATAACGTTTGGGCAGGTTTCCTGACGATGTTTTCCTTCACCGCAAAGCTCGTGGTAAATTTCAAATGTAACTCCGCACATGGTGCGAGCCAGGGTTTGAACCCACGACCCTCTGCTTGAGAGGCGAATAGGTCAAACCACTAGGCCACCACGGATTCAATGGTTGCGAAGCAATTCAATGGTGCGTGTGAAGTTCCCAATCCGCACTGGGCCCGCGTGGGAACTATGTCCCAAGCCCTCTTGTTCTGAGAGGAGGCCTGTGCCCAGCAGTCGGACGTATATAGGCTGGGATGGATCGATTATATAACGTGTCTTTGCCCTCTAGATAAAGTCATGTTGATTACGGTATTTCGAACCTATGTATGTACAAAGCCTCATACCAAATGCCACAGCATTACCGGAGAAATAACTACCTAATTTAAAATTTAAAACTTCGGAACATACATTAATAAATTGTAATATATTTGTAGAATGTACAACTGGTCAGCTCAAATGCGGAAATGGGCGGTGTGTTTCTAAAGAGGTTTTCAAAAATGGCCGAGACGATTGCGGAGATGGTACGGACGAGCCTGGCCAGACCATATGTTCCGACTACTTGTCGATGGTGATGCCTACACGCCTATGTGATGGAATTCTCCACTGTCATGACAGGAGTGACGAAGATCCCAAATTCTGCAAGTGCCACGCCAAACACAGTTACAGGTGAGGCACCATACAAATACAAACGGCCAAATTAAAATTGTCCGTCATTTTTGCAAGAAGGGACAGTAGTGTAATCTTTTTGTTTTTAACCTGGATATTGTCACTGCTGTTCCGTAAATATTTTCGGAAGGAACTGTTATATCTGCAGCCACTACGAAGGCATAACGAAGTCGTTAGCCTATCTATTACATAGAGTCGAACGGACCAACAATAATACATGTATTTATATTATTAGCAAAAATCAGAAATCAATCCACTAGTATTTATTTTACATCTTCATTTTAAGTAACGGACATCCAAAGTTTAATTTTAAAATGTTTAACCAACTATTTTGTTGCAACAGTGCAACAAAATAGCAACAGTGTATATTATGAGCTATTATTACAACTATGACGACGCGTTGGCAGGCCTCCCACCAGGTGGACTGACGACATCGTGAGAGTAGCGGGAAACCGGTGGATGCAAGTGGCAAGTTGTCGTTCATTGTGGCGTTCTAAGGGGGAGGCCTTTGTCCAGCAGTGGACGTCTTCGGGCTGATGATGATGATGATTACAACTATGCATTGTGTAATGACAGCCAGATAATAGAGCAACCGAAGCTATTTATTGATGAAAAGTGCAAATATTAAATTAAACTCACGAATGAATAAGGCTTACGCCATAAAGGATCTCGTTCTGTTGTCTATTCCATTATATTACAGGCAAGGGTTTGGTTCCACACTATCAACTTAGAGTTGACTATGGACAAAATCAACATAGTTTTAGTTCTTTTTTATTTATTTCTGTTAATTATTGTATATAAGTATTATTTGTTTGTTTATAAATAAATTCATACATAGGCCTAAATATACTGACGAGCAAAAATAATGACATCACATGGCGTACAACTCTGTATGGAAAGTAACCCATTATTTTTGTTCGTCAGTGTAGTTACGTTGTTTTTGTAGTATCCTCTGCAGTTGCCGATGCAAATAGTCGGTACAATTACATTTGACGGCATTGGTCGGCTTCCAATATATTTAAGACCAGAAATCGTAGATAAGAGGCATGCTGTGTACAAATTTAATGAAGTAAATAACGTGTCTTAAATTGAGAAACTCAATAGTCCCTAAGTACTAAAATATAACCTTGATAATTTGTCTTGAATGAAAGCCATGTAGGTAAAGTTATAATTATAATTTTGTTCTTTTTTTGAAAGATATGGCGTTGTCCATTGGAGGACAATTTTGCCAGTGTCAAGTAGGTTTCGCCGTTGTATGGTAAAAAAAAATCTAGAAAACGAAATATGAGACGTAATGGTGGATGAACGATGATCCAGTCAGTTCATAATAAAATTATAATGTATAATATATTCCCCTCGGGCAAAGTAGGAATACGACGGTATCTGAAGTGTCAATCAATTATTGTACTAAATGAGTGACATTTTTATATCCATTATTAACTTTATAATTTAGTGTCAAATGTCAAAACGGCTGTTCGAATGGGTACTGAAACTAATGAGGGCTAAAAGACAGGCGAAATATCACTAGGTGGCGTTAGTATCGTGAGGTTTTTTGACTTTTTTGACGTTACGGTCTTGCTTGCAATGAGGGCTATCGTTTTTTGTCTCACTAGATGGCGGACTGTTGCGTGAGGTTTTTAAGTATGGCTTTCAAAGTCTGTTATTACGGGCGTGAAAACAAAGTTTAGATTAAAATCATATTTAATACACCTTAAAACCGAACCATAAAAATATCGAGCATGCCACAGTGTTGCATAGTCCCCGTTTTGTTCGGAAAAAAGGGAGGACAAAGGTTTCCGAAAGACAAAACTGTCTCAAAACACAGACATTCATTGCGCCGGAACGCATATTTGCCATAATTAATTCCAGATATTGCAAAATATTCACAAAATTATTCTAATTATAAATAAACCCGCGTAGCTCACCCAACAACTATGAGATTTGACATTTCGGAGACCTCACGCTACACTAGCGCCTCTAGTGGCGAATTCACACGCGATAGCCCTCATTGGCTCATTTAGTTATTAGCCAATTGCAAGCAAGACCGTAACGTCAAACGGACCTCGCGATACTAACTCCATCTCGCTAGATGGAGGGCTAAAAGATAGGCGAAATATCGCTATATTTCGCCTATCTTTTAGCCCTCATTTAGAAAGCACCACACACACAGCAGCACTTTTCCTATAAATTACGATGAAAAATCAGTAAGCACTACACATCTGTACAAACTTTATCATGACCTCGTTTAATAGTGGTTTATTCTTCAGCCTATAGTCAAAGCAGACTATAAGTACGCAGCGTGTTAAATTTTGTTGAATTTTTAATATATAATATAGTGATTTGTTTTAAAGGTGCGGAGGCAGCTCTAGTAAAGTAGAGTACTGCGTGGCTCATGACATGCTATGTGATGGAGTCCGGGATTGCCCCAACGGAGAAGACGAGATGTCTTGTCTTGTACTAAGCGCTCCGACTTCTGCACCGTAAGGATAAATTATATTTATGACTAGCTTTTTCCCGCGGCTTTGCTCGGGTTTCTTATGTCACTCTCTGGCCCATAAACTATCTCTATGTCAAAAATCACGTCGATTCGTCGCTCCGTTTCGACGTGAAAGACGGACAAACATACAAACCCACAAACACACACACTTTGGCATTTATAATAGTATGGATGGAGCCTTTATAAGACATCTAACTGGCTTTCTTTGAATAGGAGATATCAATGAAGTAATAAAACGCAGAAAGTGTGTAGATGGTGCTCCATATTACGTAAGCTCTCACGCTGTTTGCCAACTTATAAAGCTCAAAGAAAATATATTATGTATTAATTATCATTTATTGAACTTCTTCGCTTATATATTTGTTTGTTTACTTTAAAATATCTTACAATTATCTTTTTCAGAAGAGGCACAGGTATAGTGACCGTTCTATCCCATGGTGTGTGGCACGCCAAATGCTACGATTCACCCACACACACAAAACTGGAGCTAGAAGCCATTTGCAGGGAACTCAATTACTTCAGTGGCCACGCGAGACAACTAAAAACACCAGAAAAATCAATATTTGATCCGCATACGAAGATCGTTTTAGAGCCTTTCTACGAAGTAGCACTCAATAACCATACAAGCATCAAAATGAGAAATACGGATACTCCCATCGCGAGAGCTATTTTAGATAATCTAGGTGACAATGTTAAGAAGTGTTATTTCCTTAACATAGAATGCCTTTAATGTCACGAAAATTATTGAGTTTTAATAATATTTATAACGGTTAGTTGATTATTTTGTAGTAAAATGGTTTAGTTTTAGTAAGTATTTAATTTAATAAAATCCAGTTTTCATTGTAAGTAGTTAAGGTGGAATAAATTTTTCATTATCAATGAAGGTACTTATTATTATTTCCTGAATTTTACATTAAAATATGTATAATCCGGTTATAACTGCTAGTGGCACCTAGTGGTGAGAATTAGTAGACAAGAATACTTGATAGGTACCTACCAAGCGCAACTGCGAGTTGCCTGGACCGACGATAGAGTGGGCTATGTAGTTTAATAATTTTGTAATAGATGGCAGTCAACGCGCCATAACATTGTAGTACTTTAGTCAGTTTTATACATCAGTGACTGTAGTAAAATAATTTGGAACTCTGGTTCGTGTTTTGGATTCTACCACACCCATATTCTACCTATACTACATGCTAGTACCTCATCTAAGTTTTTACTTTTCAAGCCGAAGCACGATTTGAAAATTTGTTGCTTTTAATGAGACGCAAGTAGTTTTGACTGCAGTTCTGTACTTGAAACCTACCTGAAATTTGATCTGGGAGTAAGGACACTATTTAGAAATAAAAATTTAACCACATTGTAACCTAAACTAAATCTTCTCCTTTTGTTGAAGTCGGTTTAAAATACTCCGCGACAGATATTTAATAACACTGTTTTCAGTTTGTTTTTGCTATAACTCTAAAAATGTTAATTTCTTAAAACTTAATTCCTTCAAAGGTTTGATGGTTTTTTTTTATCTAAAAAGCTACTTTATACAATTATTATTAATTGAGGCAAGTATTCTTTCAATTTACAAAAAAGAGACTTTTTAAAATATATACAATTCGCCTCTTTCCAACTGAGTATTAACCGCCAATGTATCAAATTCATTTGATGTTTCATTTAGTTCCATTTAAAAAAATGTTCAAAGTTGGCATTTTGAATAAATTTGAGAATACTTGGTAATTTTACAAAATATCTCTTAGTCCGAAATAGGATCATAAATAACGAGTGAAGATAATAAAAAAGCGCGAGACTAAGTCGCCATAGAGTCTACCCGAGATAATGATGATCATTTAGTTTGAATTTAAAATTAATGGACGTTATGTACCTACGAGTATATTGAAAAAACCGCAGTCACCTTTTGTGGACCAGTTTTAATATTCCATATATTACATAAGTAAAAGATGCGACAAGATAAACTCGATTTGTGCTCTCAACTTCTGTTTGCAAAAGATAAACACAAAAAGGTGCCTTAAATATTTAGGTTAGATATTTACCTACTTACAGTCATGAGAATTAATTTGGGACTCACTCGAATATCTGTCATTTTGTATGACAATTTAATGGATTTTTTCACGAAATGGGTCCCAAATTAACGCTCGTGACCGTACCTACGGCAATGTTCTATACTGCGGATTGAATTTTAAAGAAAGTCGTATCATCGGACAATCCATGTCTAGCATTAGCTTGGGAACATCGAACACGGTTAGGTACATGTGTACTTATATTATGAAGTTGTATAAAATGTTGACTTTTAAGTTTGGACTGATTTTCACATTTCTGTAGTCTTGAATGCATATTTTATCTTTGCAAATACATAATGTAGGTATACATTTTATCTATCTCGGTGTCTATGGATAAGAAACTATACGCAATCAAGATAGATCTATAGCAAATTTAGATCAATTCGAAAGAACAATATTAAAATTGTCTGTATTCACACTCTAAACACAATAATTGGTTTAGTTAGATTACGAAATATTTATCCAACTAGGGTAGGTAAGTGCCATCTTCTAAAAATTTATCATCTTGTAAAAATTAGCTTTATCATAGTTTATTGATATGGTTCAATTTAGCCATTTGCAGGTGGTAGGACCTTGTGCAAGGTCCGCCCAGATTGCTACCACCATCTTGCTAGCACTGTTGTATTTCGGCGTGGAGAGTAAGACAGCCGGTGAAATTACTGGCACCTGAGGTATCCCATCGTAGGCCTCTAGGTTGGCAACACATCTGCAATGCCTGGTGTTGCAGATATTTATGTGCGGTGGTAATCTCTTACCATCAGGAGACCCACTTGCTCGTTTGCTATCCAATCGAATAAAAACAACCCACTGTCTATATTTATTTTAGACGTGTATCATATGTATACGGTTGCTAATCTATGTAGTATATAATGTATGTAGATGTATTTTTGTTGTGTTTTAATATTCCGATCTATGCACCACCTGCTGTAAATATAGTTCTTACTTCTTTGTGTAAAAATGGTTGCCTGGAAGAAATTGCTCTTAAGTGATAAGGCCGCTTATTATTTACCTTGTATTTTTTTTTCTATGTACCTGTTTTCTGTATCGCATACTATTTGTGGTGTACATTAAAGAGGCATTGTATTGTATTGTAAGGGCTCCAATGAACGAATAAAGCTAGTAAATGACAAAATGTAAATTTTTGCACAGAATAAGAATTTCCTATGTTTCTACGACGTCTCGTATTTTTTCTATTAATAATTATTTTTACTACGACTCCTGTAACCATTTTGAAATGGTCACGATGTAATATGTGTTGTAATTTTTGTCTATGGAGCACCAATGACGAAAAAGGAAAGCTACTTTCCTCAAATGTGTTAATGCATTTTTCCCCGGCATCTGTCATTCATGGTGTTATATTTTTTAATACTTAAGAACCTGTTAGTGCTATTCATTATATTAAATTGGAGCCATAAGCAGCATAGGATATAAGGAAAACATGCGACCGCCACCAGGTTTTTACAAAATGCTTTTACTTTTCTTAGAAATCTAGTGAACATCGCACGTAAACTTAAATAGGCATAAATCTGATCCAACTTATACGGGCATCAAATTTGTGTGTTAGAGTGCTGACTGATCAATTAATAATCAAAAGTTTAGATCGATCGCTATGAACGAGATACAAGCATCCTTTACACTTAAATATCTTGTTTACTTAAGTATAAGTATGTATGCCAGGTGGATGTAGTTACAACGAGTTATTTTATCGTATTTATTAGTATCCATTAGACTATGGAATCGAACTATTGAAATCGATTTTACCAGTAGACCAGGCAGACGATTATAATGATAGACAGACATCGGTGCTAACTTGATCCAAATTATCTTGTCTATCCAGCAAATTGTTTTGTTCATTCAAATAAAAAAAACAAAGATCTAGAAGTCTACCAACAAAAACTTGCTGAAAATCCTGACTTGTGCTCTTGACCGAGTACTGCCTCTTCGCAACGTAACGTTTGGCAACATGTTTCATTTCGCAACTTTTCATTTCGCAAACTCTAAAACCGCAAATATTTCAGGATTTATTTCAGGGCCATCGTGTAGAATCCTTTAGGTTAGGTTAGGTTAGTTTTTTAAAAAACCTGAAATATATATAAGTTGCCAAATGAAACAGGTTGCCAAACGTTATTCGCCGAAACATTAGTAAACCGCTGTTGACAAAAGGTACTATAGGAGTCATGTCATAGTTAATGTCCCGTATATCCTGCTTTTACCTGAAAATTTGAGGGTTCTTAGAAATGCCTGTAGCTTATAAAACTAACAGAATTTCAGGGTTCATTATATCCCAGTGCTGCAAAACATAGAAGTAAAATACGTCGAAATTGTTCGAGAACAGATGGTACGGCAGTAAGTTGCCCCTGCGCTCTACTTGTACTATTTATCTATTCTGTGGCTCTACTTGGCGGGGGCTCTACCATGCCCCCAGAAAAATCAGTTGGATAAAAAATATTATTATTATCCATTTTTAGAAACTATACGGAAAACAATACATGACAAATGGCCGTAAACTTTATAACGAACTACAGAATTATGTACATGATCATTGAATACGAAGAAATAAATTCAACAATGTCCATTGTATTATAATTTCGACGGTAAATCAGATTTTTTAATATGTTCCTTTAATTCGCGCCGACCGATTTATTCTGAAGCAAGCGGCGCAGGAGTTGTTGGACAGTCGTCGTATTTACTGCCTTGACACATGCAAAATGTTATTACCCTCAGAATGGACCAAATTGAGACATTTATTACTGTCAGTACACAATGAAAATATGCTTTAAGTATATTATATATTATTGAAACTAAAAGTCGGCTATAATTAAACAGCTAGTAAAGGCCATAGTACAATTGATGTTCAGTCGAATAAATTGACTCATGACCTAGGGTGGAACCTTTGCGCTACTAATGTCATG
Organism: Choristoneura fumiferana; assembly: GCF_025370935.1. NCBI lineage: Eukaryota > Metazoa > Arthropoda > Insecta > Lepidoptera > Tortricidae > Choristoneura > Choristoneura fumiferana. The sequence continues at coordinate 14,009,734 of NC_133475.1, read as the reverse complement.
TTGACATCTCATACTTTTGTCAAGGAAATCATAGTGAAATTGATTAATAAAAGGTTCCACCCTGGGTCATGATTCAATTTGTCGGACTGTACCCAACTGGCGCCAAATCCGGAAGTAATGACTGTAATGTGATGCTAATAATTGTCTTAGATATTAATTAATCTTCCTTTTGCATAATAACCTCTCGCCGATTCTCGCCACTCCCACTAAAAACATTCGATTAAGTGTTTTTAAACGGGTTAGGTGTTTAAGTTCATGTTTAGAATTTGTTAACTTTGTTCGGTTATAGCAAGATTTAAAAACTAAACTATGGTCAATTAAAGAATAATGGCTAGACTTATCAAAATTAAGTATTAATCCGTTTTACAAAAAATTAACCGAAGTTATATTTAGTAGTTTCTTTTTTAATTATAGAGGTCGCTTTTAATGAAAGTAAATTTATCTTAAAAACAAGCAGTAGTCACAAATTCATCAAAATAGACTTTATAGCGCTAGAATCATTGTATTATAAACGTAGATCTTAGATACATTTAATGTGAATACTTCTTTTATTTCAAATATTCATACGGAAGCATCATGAAACGGAAGTTGTCGAAATTAAAATAATTAAGAAAAAACGAAAATCAAGCATACGTAATCTAGCATAAATCACTGTCATTATCTATTAGTAAATTTTCAAATTTTACTCAAAACGCTAATTAAAAATTAGCAGAGTAATTACACAGTGCAGTTGATCATCGAAATTTCAAGTAGTACGTGTAGTGTGACTTAAAGTAAAATTTGGCGAAATTATAACAAATTTTGAGTAGCGTTAATACTCAAAGGGAACTTGAATAAGAGGCGCAATTTGGGGATACCAGTTAATATTGTAGGCAAATTAGCTTTTTTATAAAACAATAGAAGTATGTACATTGGCTATTTATATTCAAAGAGTGTAGGGAGTAATAAGTAGAAAATTATCATTAGAAGTAAGATTATTGTTAGATAGGTTAAGGAAATTAAAACGTTGAGGTAAAATTGAAGTATTTGACCAATTACATATAAATATTTATTGAAAATTATTGTTGTAGCACAATATAAAAATGGAACGTATTTACTAGAATAGTTAAGCTAGGATAGTGTCAAGATAAATAGGAAATTTTAGTTCAAAAATAAATTTTACGGATAAAATTTGGCTATTTTGAGATAAGGATTTGGCAGAAGAAAAAGCGAGGCGGGCAATGTCAACGTTGTCGACTTTGGTAAGCTTGGCGTCGTTTGGTCGCTTGGCGCGAAAATACCAGAGGTCCCGGGAGAGAAGCTATAAATAGAGGTGACACAAAAAGGGCGTAGGCCAGATGGATTTAGATTTCGTAGAGTCAACATCGTTATTTTGCTAGTCGGGGGGTTTAGTTTCTGTGCGCCATTTTGTTAAAAATTAGAGTCAATAGTATCGGGTAATTTTTATTTCATAATTTAATTGGGGTTTTTGATTTTATAATTTAAATTAATTTTAATTTACAAGAAATGTGAGTATTTCTTCAGAAGTAAAGGTCGGGGTCTTGATCATTAATCTGCGGAATAATGATTAACTCTCTGGTTTTTAATTATTTGTGAAATAAGTGCTGATTTTCATTCGGAAAATCTTATGTGAGGGATCTTTGCGGTCTTGTGGCGGTGAAGTCCTTTATTTGTTCTTGTAGTGTGGAGTGATCGTTTTATAGCGTTTCATTTCAGCCTACGTATATTTTGTACTAACCCATAACTTTTCTGTGTTTTTCCCAACTTAATGGAAATGACTTGGTTCCTCCATAACGTACCTTGTTGAGCTTTAAGTCCGTCATATCGTCTGACACCTAACGGTGACAACCGTGGACGAAATAGGCTTCCACTTCCTGAAGCTGTGCGGCTTCAGCGGCAAATTACTGTCGTACCAGCCACCAGTGGATTCTGTTTGTCTTTTTGTAACGACTAAGTAGCGCTCGTCGAAGTGAATGCGTGTCTTGTTGACGCTTGGTTTGTACTTAAGAAACTCAGAATTCCTGTCCCCTATTTATTTACGTATTTATGCACAACGTTAGGTATTCTGCTGTTCCGCGGGGCTCTCCGTCATAGGGACTTTCCTTGGAAAGTTGGAGCTCAGCACCATTAGGGACCGATAGGGCTTTAGGTATACACACCATCATTGTTGATAGGAGATTAGAAGAATTCATTGCACCGTGAATTTCTACATTACACTAAATGTACATGTGGGATTAATTCCCTAGTTTTGCTAATCACAGACAGAGAGTAGGGGCCTCAGGCAAGCTTAAAGTACAATTGTAGGATTTATTAGGGCTATATAGGTAGGGAAGTTCATAGGGCTTAGCTAGAGTAGCGTTTCCTTACACCGGGAAAAGTTACTATTTTAACTCACCACACAATTAGTTCACCTATGAGGGTTTTCCTCCAAATTGCTAAACTTCAACACAGAGCTAGGGAAAGCTTAAACTCGCACACACATAGTTTTAAGGCATAAACTAGATTTTAAGAAAATAAAAGTTAAAACATAAAATTTATTTAAGTACTTACGTCAAAACTTCATTATACAAAACTTAGTTCATAAGAACTTGACTACGAATAACTTTATTAAAATTAGTAAGTTGACTTCAATTTAAAACCAAAATACGTTTGATCATTTTGTTAAGAGTAAATAACAATAACATATTTTAGCTGTCTTTCCTATAATGAATAAGCGGGAATTGATATGACACGATCTCATAGCTAAGTGGACAATTAAATGCCAGATAACTTACTGAATAATATTTAACACAATTATCATCTAATTTCGATTTGAATTACGATTGCCAGCTAAAATAAGCTTTGTTTTGATAAAATTAATATCAAACATCATATTCATACTTTTGATTAAGATCTCATCAAATTATGTCTAGTAATAAGTTAGAGATAAAATCGTAGAGGGTTTTGGACCATCTATCAATTAAAATACAAAAGTCTATCGTGTTATAAATACATACTAGCTGTTTTAGTTGTCGTCTACTTACATTGAGTGAACGGATGTAGAAATCCTGACTACGGTCGATAGCTTACGTTGACACATACCAGGCAACAGTCTATCTGGAAATTTACGTACTTTTCATTCGATCTCGATTTAAACATAATTGATTAAGGATTGATAGTTGAAACAGTTTATTGTTCATTTAAAATATATGAATTGAGACAAAACTAGTCATAGACGAGTCCAAAACCTAATACAGAGGTTATCTTGAATACCCAAGGGTTATCTAGTTATAAGCTAGTTAGATTATTATTAACGCTTGTGTTCTGGGCGTAAAGTATAGAAATCGGTACTTACTTTCTGCTTTACTCTGGTAACGCCAAATGCTGGTAGAACTAGAAAATTAGACTAAGTAGATAGCTCATTAAAATAAGTGAAAGTCACTATGAGATTAGTAATTATACCAAAATAAAATTATGTCAAATTAGACATTCCATATATCTAAGATAGATAAGACATAATCTAAATTAAGAGATACTAGTGCCTATAGTAAATGAATAGCTGTAGTGTCTAAACTCATTCCTGAACTAATTATCAAAGTTATAATTAAGCATCTCATAGAGTATTCTAATATAAGCATAGAATAAGTAACCATAAGTCTAAAATTAGATTCAACTTGTTACAAAACATTGTGTTTGTATTTCCATACTTTGATTTGAATGCACCGAAAGTTAGTGCTTAGTCTAGTAAAATCACAACTTGACATATCCATAGAGATATATTGCTCTGGTGTGCGAAAGGAAAGGGTCGGGGGTGGAGGTAGAGACCTCCGAGACCTCAGGTCTCGGTATTAAACTTAGTTTTAAGTCAAAATAGATTCAGAAGTAATACAAACACAAACACTATCCGTAGTAGAAATATTTCCTCTCATTTTTCCAAACTGATTATTCTAGGTAACCTGAAAGATCCATTTCTAGAACTATCCAGTCTAAACATACTAGTATATCTAAATTCACATCTCAGTAATTAAAGTTTCACCCTAAAGTTCAGTAGAGTTCAATCTAGAGTCAAAATTATCACGAAGTTAGGTACTGCTTAATTAATTATAACATTAGAAACACAACTGTAGGCTTTTCAAATTAATTCTCAAATAAAAGCACTTAGGTTATTGCTGGGCATAAGGTAGGTTCCTATCCACTAGACGATTCACGATCACAAGGCCATAAATTAATTTAAGTTAAATCACCATAGCGTTACCACAAGTTAAGTGTAGTATTAAGTAGGTTAAGAAGGGGTAGTTAGTTAGTCTTTAAAATTAGCTATTAATTCAAGGCCAGTATAATTAATAATAGCCATAAAGCTTGTTACAATTTGTTGGCCGTGACCAGCATAAGTACAGTCAAGTACAAGTACAATTAAAGATAATAAAAAATACTTATTATATCATCACCTATTACTGGCATAAAAGACTTATTACAATATGGTATGCCATGACCAGGAAGAACTTAATTTAATTTACTTAAGTAATTTAGAGTTTGGTGTTAGTTTAATCATAGTCTGTTTACAGTTTGCAAAGCTGTGAGCTAGAATACAAACAAAAGTAGAAAGAAAATCATGACCAAAATGAGTATTTAATTAATAACATAGATGAAAAATAATAACAAGTGTTGTAAATAAAAAGATTTGAGGTTAAGAATTAATTTAGATATAGATTGTAGTAAGTAAAAGATAGGTAATATAGCATAAAATCAGTAACGTTTTCCAAAACAGTGGTTGTTCTTTTAGACTGCCACAATTTGCTGTTCGTGAAATGGAGTTTGAGATTAATTTGAATTAAAGTTGTGATAGTATAGAGAATCAGCTCTCTCATTCTGAGAGGAGACCTGTGTGCTTGGTAGTGGGATATGCATAGACTGGGGTGATGATGATGATGATTATAATCAGTGTTATAGCAGTATGGAGATAGGAATAACTTGAGAATAGTTTAATAATTTAATAGATTTAGCAGGTCACAACATAAAGAACTTCTTGTCGAAATGAAGACGGTCGTAAGCACTTCCTATTTTTAATTCACTTCACTAAAAACACTAAGATAGGTTATTCTTGATTGACGAATATTCACAGAAGTAAGACGAGGGTCCACCCTTGGTTAAAAGCTGCAATGATCACAAGATCTAGGCGTGATGTAGGAGTAATCGATGCACTGTTTTCTTCGGCCTTAGTAATGAATAGTCATCTGTTTCATTAGAAGTAGCGTAGACAGTTTAGTAATATCAGATTTGAGAGCTAAGCGGATTCAAAACTCAAATAAAAGTAGCGTTTGCTTTTGTTGCGAGCAAAGAGTAAAGGTTGCGAGTTGACAGTTAGAACACGTTAGAAGTTAGAACTGCAGGGCTACTACGAAACTCGAAAATCAAAGTTCGTATCGCACCGTCTCTTTTACTCGCATATTAAATGACTTAAGCGTCGGCGGGACGGCAACATGCGAATTTCGAGTTTTGCACTTTCGTGGTATGGGGCCAGACTTCACACACGTGCATGCGTAGACGTGAAACAAACAAGACGCCATTTTAGATATGAAAAAATACCGGTCCAACGTCGTGTCATACACCAAAAGTTAGAGAGAGATAGCAATATTTTAGTTCAAGCCCAAGTAAAGCTCGGTTGCCAGACATTCTTAAGTAATAGGGGAAATGATTTATAAAGTATGTATTAATTACTCAGGATTAGTATAATGAGAAAATTTTGCTTTAATCAGATTAGTATTGAGTAAAATATTAGTCAGATTATACAGACAGATATTTAAATCAGATTAGTATTGAGTAAAATATTAGTCACAATGCCTAGAAAGTAGAGTGCAGATAATAGAAGTTGATCTAAGTAAAACAGTAATATATGATAGGTTTATAGATAAGAAATTGACATAAAATAAAATCTGTTACTTGAGTATTTAATTTATGAGAGGAAAGCAGGAAAGTCAATTACAATTTATTACATTAAGTTTTACTTGTAAATGTTTGGTATAAACAAATCAGTAAATAACTAACGGGGTTGCTTTGTTGTTATATGAAAGTTGAGACAATTGTTATTAATAGTTTACCAAATTAATGATTGAGTAATTAATGAAATGATAATAGTAGAGGGTTATAGGTAAAGAAATAAAACAATATACCAAAAATTAATCATAGCACCTAAAAGCGTTTAAAATATTTTATTAAGAGGAAGATGTCTGCGGACAGCGATATAGTTAGTGAGAATAGTTCCTTGATTATGTAGCAGGAGTGCACACAAGTTCAAATCGTGAGAGGTAGACACTAGTTCAATCCATGCTCAAGTATGTGTGATATAGTGATGTTCAGCGCTCATCTGTCATTAGATTATCACACTTTCTGTAAATAAAAGAAAGAAATAAATAACAGAAAGAGTAGTTTGAAGTTAGAGTAGAATGAATTTTAATTGGGTTTTAGCTTACACAAACATTTGGAGTTTAAATGTCGCTTGAAATGTAATAACAATAAAGAAATAGCTTAACAGTTGAAATTTTATAAGATTATGACATAGTGAGATTAAGAAAGTTAGTACATACCATTCAATGTCAACAACAATGGGCTGTTGTGGGGTCTGGTTTCATTGAATGAGCTCAGTAAATTTAATTTCATTATAAGAGCAATCCGAGTGAGCTTTAGTCATTTTACATTCGAGATACACTGGGCGAGGTTTTATCTGAAAGATAAAAGGCATTATTATTACACAGTTAACACTTGGACGTATTTAAAACGCGAGCACTGTTAATACCGTTTAAAACAATAGTTAGTTACTGTCGAAACTTGAGTCCAAATCAATAGTTACAGTTAGATCATAGAACGTAAGTTATGTCGGCGGCACTCACCTGTTAAATTATAAACTCGCGGATACGGAAAGTTTTAGTTATCTTTAAATACTTTTAGTGTAATAAAGACAAGCGTAAGTTCATAGTAAATTGAGGTTAGAACCTTTCTTTGACGATAGAATTATAGTGTTGACGTTGGCAGCTGCGCGGTGACAGATAGCGAAGGGCGGTACGAGTATTTATTTTTAAATTGCGCGTAAGCGAGGTAAAGGGTTCACGTCCATAGATACGAAACGTGGCGACTTGGAAGCGGAAAATTTAGGTGTACTTTATATTAAAAAAATAGGGCGATAAGAGAAACCAATTTGAAATATAAACGTATTAAAGAAAATCAAACCACATAAAATAGAAGTTAAACTGTTATCGTTAAGGTTTAAATTTATTCAAAATCAGTTTATTAAGCGGTCAATTGGATGTAATTATAACGTAAAGAATTTTATGAATAAGGGGGAGATTGAATAAAATTTAGAAAATAA
>NC_133475.1:13970013-14002065 GCF_025370935.1 Choristoneura fumiferana | reverse complement strand
AACAAATTTGAAATACAAAAGTATGAAAGAAAAATAAACCACATAAAATAGAGTTAAACTGTTATCGTTAAGGTTTAAATTTATTCAAAATCAGTTATTAAGCGGTTAAATTGGATGTATTATTAACGTAAAGAATTTATGAATAATGGGGGAGATTAATTAAAATTTAAATAAAATACTTTACCAGAACAGCAGTGTAAATAAAAATAAAATAAAGTAAGGCACTGTAGTTAAAGTACAATAAATTATTATATCAGTATAAAAGGGGTCAATGTAAAATAATGATAGAGGAATGTGATTGTATTAGAGGGGAAAATAGTTAGTTAATTTCATGCACCTGAACCAGAAATTAAAATTAACCACAGTAGAGGATTCAGGGGTTCGCAACTCAACTGGAGGACCGTGACCGAATAAGTTTTCTCAGTATAAGTTGATTGGCTAAGTTCGAGACATATTTACGTGGAGCTAAAGTGATAATTTTAATAGACCATAAGGCGCTAATTTTGTCTAGAATTAGAGATTATATAATGTTAGAGTGACTAGGTGGATAAATTAGTTTAGAACAATTCAATTATATATACATAATAGGAAACATAGTAACAGATGTATTATCAAGATATGTATGTATGTATGTAACTCTTTATAGTACAAAATAGGTAAACAACACAATTGACAACAATGAGATAACTATATGTAGAAAGGCGGACTTATCCTCTACCAGTCAACCTTTGAGTGGATGAGAGGAGCATTTAGATATTTATGTCTGAGAGATATTTATGATAGGGGGAAAAGATAAAGCTACCTGAGATAGTATAAACAGATTCTGGGGTAAATAAAGAGTTGTAAAAAATACTTAGAAAATATTTCAGAATTACATATTGATTTACAAATCACCGCGGTACTCTTCTTTGCTATCCTTCGCTGTCGAAAACAGCTTGTTTTACAAAAAATGCTTTATGTATGATAGTAAAAGTATATAATAATCTACACATAGAAATAAGTAACTTTGACATGCCTGAGTATAAATATGAATTACGTAAATTTTGTTTGGATAAGTGTTATTATGGCATTAATAATTATTTTGATCCAATAAGCGAATAACTTTAAATTTCATCTTCTGAGTTTGACATAATATAGTATTTTAGTGTTATTTAATATGGTACCAAACAATAGTTTATAAGAAAATTTGCATGCTTGTTTAAGTAAAATATTATGCACTCAAAAGCGCTTCTCCAACTTATTTACTACTACATTTTCGCAAATAAATATTCTTATTCTTAAATCATATTAGAAATGTTAAACAGGGGAAATAAGTCATTATAAAGGGATAAATAACATGCTTAAGAGATATGTAGAATATAAAAATGACATTTCAAATTTTTTTATGACATGGGAAACAGGGGAAACGGGAATTGTAGTGACAGGAATGAATAGAAAGGTAGATGTACAACTTATAAGAGAAATCAATATGTAGAAATTAGTATGTAAATAAATTTGAAGCATAAGTATAAATAGTATAAATGAAGGGTTGTATGTAAAAGCTACTAATCTATATAAAAATGTATGTTCTAGTAGAACCCAATAACAACAAGCTGAGGGGAAAATTTTTATGCAGTACATTAGTCTAGGTACTACCAGTGAAACCTATTAGAAAGAAAAAAAAAAAAGAAATTGGTTGAAGTAGATTCTGAGACACACAAGATAAGAGTTATTTAGTTATGTTTTAATGTTTATTTGGGAACAAAAGGTACATTATTTTTATCCTAAACATAGTTACTATTTTCATTAACCAATGAAGTTGCTACCAGTTATTAAACACATTGAATTATATAAAGTAAGTTGTATCTGTTTGAAATTAATTAAAATAAAAGAACAAAAATAGAGATTAATTAGAATACAGGTTGACATTTCAGTTAAACCACCTGTACAATGCTTATTAATTCTATTACTAACTCTAGAAATAAGCCTGTCTACTAACAAAATGAGTCACAGTTACTTGAAATAAAGATTATTATTATTATTAATTAGTGGATAAATTTAAATTAGATTAGCTTTTGTTAATTGTTGGTTCTTATGCTAGTAGTGTTTAAAATAAATTTAATTAACTACATTAAGACAGGTAGGGTAATTAAGATAGAAATAAAATTATGCAGTGTTGTGAGTGGTTGATGAAGTAACGGTGGGTATGAAAATAGGGGAAACGATAGAGGGAGGCGGTATGGAATTCTGAAAGTAAAATCACCCTTAAAACACATACAAATAGAAATGAAAAATTAATTTAACATAAAATTAGCTTAGATTACAGGTCTGTCTATATTAAATATTATTTATTAACTGAGTAATAAAAAAATTGTAAGCAGGGAAAATTAAACTTAAAAGCTAGTAAATTATAGTGTAACCTTATGTTGCAGCATTTACATTAACTAGAAAAAATGTTATACAATGTTGGAAGGAAAAAGGGAGTAAGCGCCAGTTGTATATAAGTTTAAAAGAATAGAAGTTTATTTTCCTCGGAGTGGTCATTCGCCAAAGTTATTACAGAGTTGTGGGCCATGTCGTTATTGTGTTGAATCTGAAAGAAAATGTAGACGGTTAGCATTGACATTTTGGTTAGGACAATAACAACATTTTAGATTGGTAGAAACATAAGAAAAAAATTACGATATTCACCTTGCGATTGTAAGCTCCGGCTTTTCGGTTGATGTCAGACAAGATGAGGGGTACAGTAGAGATTTCAATTAAGTACATTAGTGGGACAGCAGAACCTTGGGTTTCATTCTTCGCGACGATCCCAATTTCACAGATAAAGAGACATGACAGCGATCATAGAGACAAGGAAATTTCAGCAACAATTTATCGGATCTGGTGACAGACATTATAATTCTTTTCCTCTTGCAAACGATTGAACCACGCAGCGTTTCACTTAGTTAGTTACCAAAGTATCCAAAGTAAGCATCTAAAGTTGAGATAGTAGGAAGAGTTTGATGCTACACGCGCAGATTAGCTTCTTAATAATTAGTGTACAAATTTAAAATTAAATTTAATAACATAGCGTTAATGTAATTAAAAATGCGTCTATTGAAACGGCAATAATTACGATACGATTTGCTTTGACAGGATTTGACATTTGATTTGAGAGGTTGCCGTAGGGAAGAAAAGTTAGTCACATTGTAGGAAAATTATAACGGAATTTGCGTGTTTTAAGGTGACTCAAACGGACGTACGGTCGGTAGCTAACAGTAAGAGTAATGGTTAGTTCACAAAAAAAATATAGATTGCAGTTCGGAAATGAATCTTAAAGGGTCTTAAATTTATTAATTTAAATTGAGTAAAGGATGCTAAGTTAAAGTTTCAAAAAAGAGGGGAAAAGGAGAAGAAATATATTATAAGTATAAGTTAATGCCGAGTAGTCAAATTTAACAGCAAGTTAGATACTATAATGATAGGTGGTTTAATAAACGCATTTTGATATTAAAAAGGGGTAAAGCGAAACGCAAAAGTAAATTTGGTTGGTTTTGTGCCAAATTAATGTTTTAGAGCTGAGTTAAGAGTGTAGAAATAGAATTATTATGGTATCTAAATTGATGACCTAAATTAAGAGTAGATAGAATATTTACAGTAGTATTAGAAATTTTAGCAAATTATATTATAAGCGTTTGGTAGTTAATATGTAGACAGTAAGAGTAGATTTTATGATATGTATATATTAGGCTTAAGTACCTGGAAAAAAAAAAAACAAACACGTAGGAAAAGGTGATAAATGGGAAGGATATTTATGATTAGGATAGGGTAGGAAAAAATAATGTTGATGGGAACTATCATTGAAAAAAAGGGGTTAAGAAATAATTTTAAAAGTAAAACAAAAGAAGTCTGGTTAAACTAATTGGGGTTATTGATTGTTCAAGACAGCGAGCAATAATGAAACAAAAAAAAATGAAAGAGTGGTGATGGAAATGTTGTGTGAAATTATATGCTAGAACAACGAGAGGGGTTTCTGAAAAGAGAGTGTATTATATTTAAGGAAATGAGGGTCTTGAATAATTAACAATTCTGTAGTATAATCGGATCATTTATTGGTAGTTATAATTGAACACATTACACTTACAACTAGAATTCTTGATAGAGGTGTTAGGATAGGCCAGTAGGCAAAATCAGTTTTGTAGACTGCGTTCAAGGATTTTAGTACTCTACTAGTGGACAGAACTAAAAATTTACACTACACATGCTCCAAGACTAGGAAGTCATTATTGAAGGCTAAGTCTGGACTGGGAGGCAAATGGATTGGGCATTTTGACCTTCTGGTAAGTGAATAATCGAAAGGAATGCCTGGGCTTAAGGAGAGAATCGTAGTTCTACTAGGACTTGATAGTTAGACCTTGCTATCATGCTTTTATTAGAAGCTGAGATACGATTTACTACTAGAGTTATCTTGCCTCACAACCAAGATCTTTCGCAGAGTCTTAGACATTCTGACTGGATTGTAACTGTGTTCATATCTGTGAGTTTCAACACTGGTTCAAATGTAGGCTAGAAATAGTGATAGTCTAAGCTTGGTTAAAAACACACCACACAAAACACATTTCAATTATAAAGACTAATAAAATTTATTTTAAATTTTAAATATTGACATAAGTGTGATAGACCAATTCGGGCGTTAAATTGTATATTAACTACTTCTTAGTCTATCAAGGGGAAAAGCTGTAACGGATCGGATGTGTCACACGACCGTCACTGGGAATAAATTAGTAGAAAATTGTTAGTGGGGCCATCTATGAAGGTTTGATGGAAACTCGAAACAAAAACATGTCGACAAAGACAGTTAAATAAGAGTAATTGAGATTAGAATGTCGATGTAATTAAAGCAGGGATAATTTAGCAGTCAATTTAATGAGTAAATGTTAAATTTAATTGGAGATTAGAATTGTGTTGTTCGGGTATAATAATTAATGTAAAAAAACGCCATCTATGGTCAATTAAAGGAATTAATGGTAGGCGTCATGGAAAATTAGTGAACTAATGCCGAACTGGGTTTAGCGGCAGATTAACCTGGGAGGCTATTTAGTTAGTTTCACGTGGGAATTATAGAGGTCGCTTTAGGTAATGGAAATGTAAATTTTATCTAAAAACAAGAAATATGGTCACAAATTCATCAAAAATAGACTTGATATAGTAATAGAATCATTAGTATTAGTCTACAGTAGATCTTAGATACATTTGATGTTAATAATTATGTTAATTTAAAGAAATATCAACGAAGCATCATGGAAACGGCAATTTGTCGAAATTAGCTAAATAAGTTAAGAAAAACCGAAAATGCAAGCATTACGTAATCGTAGTATAGATCATTGGTTCATTATCTATTATAAATTTAAGTTTTCATTCAAAACGGAGTAGTATTAGCAGAGTAATTACACATTTAGTTAAGACGAAATTACAAGTACTCTGTCGCACTGACTTAAAGTAGGAACGTGGCGAAATTATAAGCAAATTTTGAGTAGCGTTAATTCGACAAAGGAAACTATGAATAAACGGCGCGAATTGGGGATACCAGTTAATAATTGTAGGCAAATTAGCTATTTTATAACGAACAATAGAAGTATGTAATTGGCTATTTATATTCAAAGAGTGTAGGGAGTAATAAGTAGAAAATTATCATTAGAAGTAAGATTATTGTTAGATAGGTTAAGGAAATTAAAACGTTGAGGTAAAATTGAAGTATTTGACAAATACATATAAATATTTATTGAAAATTATTGTTGTAGCACAATATAAAAATGGAACGTATTTACTAGAATAGTTAAGCTAGGATAGTGTCAAGATAAATAGGAAATTTTAGTTCAAAAATAAATTTTACGGATAAAATTTGGCTATTTTGAGATAAGGATTTGGCAGAAGAAAAAGCGAGAGCTGGCAATGTCAACGTTGTCGACTTTGGTAAGCTTGGCGTCGTTTGGTCGCTTGGCGCGAAAATACCAGAGGTCCCGGGAGAGAAGCTATAAATAGAGGTGACACAAAAAGGGCGGGAGCCAGATGGATTTAGATTTCGTAGAGTCAACATCGTTATTTTGCTAGTCGGGGGTTTAGTTTCTGTGCGCCATTTTGTTAACAAATTAGAGTCAATAGTATCGGGTAATTTTATTTCATTAATTTTAATTGGGGTTTTTGATTTTATTTAATTTGAATTAATTTTAATTTACAAGAAATGTGAGTATTTCTTCAGGAAGTAAAGTGTCGGGGTCTTGATCATTAATCTGCGGAATAATGATTAACTCTCTGGTTTTTTAATTATTTGTGAAATATTTAGTGCTGATTTTCATTCGGAAAATCTTTGTGTGAGGGACTTTGCGGTCTTGTGGCGGTGAAGTCCTTTATTTGTTCTTGTAGTGTGGAGTGATCGTTTTATAGCGTTTCATTTCAGCCTACGTATATTTTGTACTAACCCATAACTTTTCTGTGTTTTTCCCAACTTAATGGAAATGACTTTGGTTCCTCCATAACGTACCTTGGTTGAGCTTTAAGTCCGTCTATATCGTCTGACACCTAACGGTGACAACCGTGGACGAAATAGGCTTCCACTTCCTGAAGCTGTGGCGGCTTCAGCGGCAAATTACTGTCGTACCAGCCACCAGTGGATTCTGTTTGTCTTTTGTAACGACTAAGTAGCGCTCGTCGAAGTGAATGCGTGTCTTGTTGACGCTTGGTTTGTACTTAAGAAACTCAGAATTCCTGTCCCCTATTTATTTACGTATTTATGCACAACGTTAGGTATTCTGCTGTTCCGCGGGGCTCTCCGTCATAGGGACTTTCCTTCGGGAAAGTTGGAGCTCAGCACCATTTAGGGACCGATAGGGCTTTAGGTATACACACCATCATTGTTGATAGGAGATTAGAAGAAATTCATTGCACCGTGAATTTCTACATTACACTAAATGTACATGTGGGATTAATTCCCTAGTTTTGCTAATCACAGACAGAGAGTAGGGGCCTCAGGCAAGCTTAAAGTACAATTGTAGGATTTATTAGGGCTATATAGGTAGGGAAGTTCATAGGGCTTAGCTAGAGTAGCGTTTCCTTACACCGGGAAAAGTTACTATTTTAACTCACCACACAATTAGTTCACCTATGAGGGTTTTCCTCCAAATTGCTAAACTTCAACACAGAGCTAGGGAAAGCTTAAACTCGCACACACATAGTTTTAAGGCATAAACTAGATTTTAAGAAAATAAAATAAAACATAAAATTTATTTAAGTACTTACGTCAAAACTTCATTATACAAAACTTAGTTCATAAGAACTTGACTACGAATAACTTTATTAAAATTAGTAAGTTGACTTCAATTTAAAACCAAAATACGGTTTGATCATTTTGTTAAGAGTAAATAACAATAACATATTTTAGCTGTCTTTCCTATAATGAATAAGCGGGAATTGATATGACACGATCTCATAGCTAAGTGGACAATTAAATGCCAGATAACTTACTGAATAATATTTAACACAATTATCATCTAATTTCGATTTGAATTACGATTGCCAGCTAAAATAAGCTTTGTTTTGATAAAATTAATATCAAACATCATATTCATACTTTTGATCAAGATCTCATCAAATTATGTCTAGTAATAAGTTAGAGATAAAATCGTAGAGGGTTTTGGACCATCTATCAATTAAAATACAAAAGTCTTTCGTGTTATAAATACATACTAGCTGTTTTAGTTGTCGTACCTACTTACATTGAGTGAACGGATGTAGAAATCCTGACTACGGTCGATAGCTTACGTTGACACATACCAGGCAACAGTCTATCTGGAAATTTACGTACTTTTCATTCGATCTCGATTTAAACATAATTGATTAAGGATTGATAGTTGAAACAGTTTATTGTTCATTTAAAATATATGAATTGAGACAAAACTAGTCATAGACGAGTCCAAAACCTAATACAAAGGTTATCTTGAATACCCAAGGGTTATCTAGTTATAAGCTAGTTAGATTATTATTAACGCTTGTGTTCTGGGCGTAAAGTATAGAAATCGGTACTTACTTTCTGCTTTACTCTGGTAACGCCAAATGCTGGTAGAACTAGAAAATTAGACTAAGTAGATAGCTCATTAAAATAAGTGAAAGTCACTATGAGATTAGTAATTATACCAAAATAAAATTATGTCAAATTAGACATTCCATATATCTAAGATAGATAAGACATAATCTAAATTAAGAGATACTAGTGCCTATAGTAAATGAATAGCTGTAGTGTCTAAACTCATTCCTGAACTAATTATCAAAGTTATAATTAAGCATCTCATAGAGTATTCTAATATAAGCATAGAATAAGTAACCATAAGTCTAAAATTAGATTCAACTTGTTACAAAACATTGTGTTTGTATTTCCATACTTTGATTTGAATGCACCGAAAGTTAGTGCTTAGTCTAGTAAAATCACAACTTGACATATCCATAGAGATATATTGCTCTGGTGTGCGAAAGGAAAGAGTCGGGGGTGGAGGTAGAGACTCTCCGAGACCTCAGGTCTCGGTATTAAACTTAGTTTTAAGTCAAAATAGATTCAGAAGTAATACAAACACAAACACTATCCGTAGTAGAAATATTTCCTCTCATTTTTCCAAACTGATTATTCTAGGTAACCTGAAAGATCCATTTCTAGAACTATCCAATCTAAACTTACTAGTATATCCAAATTCACATCTCAGTAATTAGAATTTCATCCTAAAGTTCAGTAGAGTTCAATCTAGAGTCATAATTATCACAAAGTTAGGTACTGCTTAATTAATTATAACATTAGAAACACAACTGTAGGCTTTTCAAATTAATTCTCAAATAAAAGCACTTAGGTTATTGCTGGGCATAAGGTAGGTTCCTAATCCACTAGACGATTCACGATCACAAGGCCATAAATTAATTTAAGTTAAATCACCATAGCGTTACCATAAGTTAAGTGTAGTATTAAGTAGGTTAAGAAGGGGTAGTTAGTTAGTCTTTAAAATTAGCTATTAAACACAAGTACAAGTACAATTAAAGATAATAAAAAAAATACTTATTATATCATCACCTATTACTACTAACAGCAAAGGGCTTGTTACAGCACTAAATTATATTCCTTAAAAACTGTGTTAAGCTCAAATATGTTGCGTCATTGCAAGCTGGTAAAAAGGGGATTGGTTGTGTGGGTAAGACAAAGAGCTACTGATGAGTGGGCCCAGGCATTATAGTCGTTGGGAATCCGGGCGCACCAATCACAGTGCCCCAAATACCAGACCAGCGGAACATTGTCAATGTACATTGTAATTAGACGGGTGGGGACAATACACTCAATCGAATATTGGATCACAATTCACAAATGAATAATTGACAAGTTATAAAAAAGATCGAAAAAATCCACAGGAAGATGTAAAATGGACATAAGGATGTTATAGGTAACCACAACTATTGACTAAAGTGCTACATTGTTCTGTTGTGCTGTAATAATCGATAAGAAATAACACATTTTACAAGTCTGCATTACTTATGTTTTAATGGACACTCATAAATCCTGACTAATATAGAGGTACATATATGCGAAAATAACTGTGTATGTCTGTTACTTCTTCTTCACTGTTTCATGTTACAAACCGTGGGACTAAATTTAGATGAAAACTGGCATGGCGATAGTTTGAGACCCTAGGAAGGACGAAGGACAAAGGATAATTTTTAGCCCGAAATATTTTATGCCAAGGAATGACACTGGCTGGTGTTTAATCATGATAAGATTAAAAAACTGTTCGTAGCTTTAAATTGTATATGTTAATAGGCCAATCAACTATTTTCCGACACTTTGGGCGTCTCCTGCGTTACCAAAAAACCGTACTTACAACAAGATATTTCACGGTTTAATAGGTTGAACTTACGTAGGATGGCATGTATTCATGTACACCATCTATTAAATTACAGAAATAACATGTTTACTTACAAAAATCTGCAATTGTTTGAAAAATGTCGCGAACAGATTAGTGTCGGTAAAAAAGTTGATTGGCCCTTTATTAGCAGACCGTGCCGCTGGCTTTTGCTCTTCTGTTATTAAAACATAAAAACATATGTAAGTTTTAATCAAATCCATAATATCTTATAAAGTTCTTCGACCGTGTCGTTAGCTTGTAGTGATTATGTACGTTGGAACATAGCACGCATCAGCAAAACATAGTAGAAACATAGTAACAAGAAACACCACAATGTTAACGACCTCAGGCCAGTTACACATGATCAAATTGATTAAGTGATATGTATTATGATGCGAGTTCTCGGGTGCGTTGGTTCTGTCGATACCCTTTAATTGGCTTAATTGTTGACCAGCTCGAGCTAAACGTTTCTGTGTGAGCATGCTGCGACAAATTGTCGGAATAACACATAAATTAATAAATTGAACTGTTTCAGCGTGTCTGCTGATCATTTTGAGCAACAGTTGCAGTTATTTGCTGTTAATTATGATAATTATAACGGTTGTAAAGTAAAAGTTGTTTAATAAAACGTGAAAAAAATGTAATTTAAGAGCTTATTGTGTTGTGTAGTGTAATAAACATTGCAGCTTTTGCCATAGATTTTGAGTTGTACTTGACAATTTGTGACCAGCCTTTTCCAAAGCTCAATAATCTCGTTTTACAGCTGCGTACAATTATTCAAGTGGTACGCCTACGCAATGCAATAGAATCTTAACAAATATTTTATTGTATAAGAACGTTAGTTGCCTAGATTTGGATCTAAGTTTGCATTTGTTGTTAACAATTTCAAGCAGCAAATAACACGTGCCTAAACATTAATAAGTTGAGTTTCTTGCCGGATTCTTCTCAAATGAAATGAAGAATGTGAACTTAAAAGCGTGAGCTGGTTGCTAAAGAATATGTGTAAAAATAACTCAGACAATTAAATATGGCTTACGGAAATTACTGTCATCCGGAACCTGTTTTTATCGAGCCTATTCGCAACCTCATACAGCACACAAAATAAATCCATTGTTGACATGGAAAGTGGTTTGTGCGTACGAGCCAGCCACTGGCGCAAGAGCATCATATGGCTTAAAATAGCGGCCTGACTCATACTCCGAATAAGAGCAGTTGTTTACGGGCTCTATTTGCTCTGCTTCATTGTAACTTTCTTGCACTGTAAGCTTTACTAACGATATCCCTTAGTATATATAATTTACGTCACGGTAATTAGTCATGAACTAAATCGAGAATGTGAAACGAGAAAAAAAGAGCTCATTTAGTCAACTCGCTTGAAAAACTAAATGTTCGATAAACGTAGTCATGTTTTATTAATTTTTAAAATGGGTGAACTAGCAAAGAGTTCTGTTCTTGTTAAAATAACAAGAGGAAGAAGATTATGAAAACGTAGAATTTTACGAGTAGAGTCGACGCACAGGTATTTTCTAGCACTTTGAACTTTTCCTAGACTAGCGTGTGGCGATTCCTGGAAACAAATGTACACTAATATGATATTTTGATGAATTTATGGGTGAATGCCAAAAAGTTGCACAGCGCTAAAGCTGCGTTAGCACGTAGTTTTAATTTCCACTAACTTTTTCCATTGTGACACGAAAATTTGTATGGATAATTTTCGTTAATGGAAATTATAACTACCGGTGTGCAACTTTTTGGTCTTCACCTTTATTCTAACACAATATTAAAACACACATTCAAACATAAAAGAAAAAATGCGCGAAGTTCTTTTGTAACACAAGTAGTGATATCTGATGCCATATTACTGATTACCATCGACTGATAGCAGTTAAAGCAATTTTTTTCAAATTCAATTTTTGGTGAAATATTAGTACCTACTCCTTCGTGCGGGTCTGTGCGTAAACCTAAATAATGACTACAAAACAAACTTTTGGCTGTAGTGAAAAAAAACTAGGGGTGGAAAAATGCACTCGAAACAATCGGGCAAATATAACCACTGCAGTGTCGCTTCGCTTTTATACCGAACTTTAGGCAGACACACTGCCATGTCTTGATACCACCAGTACTTAGACATACCTGTAAATAACCTTGAATCCGTATAAGGTACAGGAGTGACCGCCAGAGACGCCGCTACACCATAAATGGAAGCCAGACCTCTTAACGAGCAACCGGCGAGCTAAGGACTTAGCCCATCTAATAAAAAGCGAGTTAGTGCGAAACTGACAAGAGTTCCGTGGGTGTTTTATCTGGACTGCAGGATTTATTGGTTTACAGGCTGCTCATGATCAGAGTTACCAGAACAGACTTGAACTAAAACATATGATCATGCTTGAACGATTTTTACAGTATAATCGTGTTCGAAATCCACATAGTAAGTATGATGAAGACTTGGTCCGTTTTTATAAATATGCCTATCGTTGTATAGTAGACCAAAAAATTGGTTTACCACCCTAAGAGCATTATTAGATTATCCGATCCGATATCGGTATCGGACGCCGATACGACATCGGGGCAAGTAAAATGTATGAAGTATGATCCGATATCGGATCGGATAATCTGAAAACGGAGTAAGCAGGTTTAATGTCATTTGTAGTGCTTAAAACGTCAAAGCCTATTTTCACTCACAAGTCAATAATATACAATCAGCATTATTGTTTTATGTCTGAAGTAGGAACTACTAGGAACTGTGATTAAAATTCGTGAAAGCTATAAAGAAAAAGAAATTGAGAATTATTGTTCTGTGGATGCACATAGTATTTATAGACATTACGGCATATGACGGTCATTACAACATCATCGAATGAAAGTGTCAGATGAAAGTGACATCGAACGTTACTAATTTAACGAGGAAATATTGATATTTATTTTTATTTATAATAAAAGTGAAATCGCTCGTTTCTGTACCAGTCTAAGCTTATGCCATCGGCTATTGTATTAATACCCCGTAGGTACTAATACTGATTTGAATATTAAAGTAACTTGTTTTGTTACTTGACAGCGTGGAGTAACAATTCTGTTCTCATTTACTAAATAAATATGTTAAAATTTATGACGTCCGGCCTAAGTCATTAAACTAAAGCATTCTGTTTCAAACTTCAGAGAAGATTCTGCGCAAGTTTTTGTTGCGACGAGTATATTTTTGTTTTAACTTAAGTCTACGGGTTTCGTAAGACTTAGTAACTTGAGAAGAAGCACCGTGCAAATTGTCCTGGTAGTCGGAAACTTCACATCGAATTGAATTGTAATTACGAAACGACTTACTCGAGAATAATGTTATAGAACCCAACATACAAAACCTACAAGCATACCGAGACAAAAGTTTTAATTGCTTGAGTGTCTAATGTGCTGCGTTATTCCCTAGGGGCAAAAGTATCTAGTTTGTTTCAAATGGGTTCCTGCTTCAAACACATAATCTATATACAAGATATACGTTGTTAGTTCATAAATAACGTATAACTTATTCGTATTATTGAGTAGGCAATAAAGAACTGTTTTTATTACAATCGTAACTCGGTATCCAACTAAATGTTGAACGTCATTAAGCATTCAGTTAATATTTTGCTTGCAGCAAATGTTACTTGTTATCGCCTACAGCTTATCTGGAAAACGGCAAACGCGCCGCAGTCTTATTTTATGAGAAATAATAAACTTACTGCTGGGTAGCTTCATTTATGGCAAGCAACATCGGACGGGAACGACAAAATAACGGCCAATGGAAAAATCGACTTTTCTGCCCTAAGCATGCGTTGCTTTTAACAGCACTAGCAGTATTATTATTTTATTATTGTTACGCTATCTACGACGCACTATACTCGTACTAAATCTATACTCCTATAAAAAGGTATAGTTTTTGTAGTTTGAGTATTTCTTTGTTTATATGTAGGGGGCGCCAAAGGTCACATAGGCTTGGACTAAAGGAAAAGTGTTTTTCCCCACATGAAGCCGAAGAATTGGCGAGCAACGGCTAATTGTGTTTTTAACCGATTTTATTTAAACTTTATTTTTTAAATTATTTTTTAATGATTTTTGTTCATGATATTGATATTAAGGAGATAGAGGGGCATTGTTAGATATGGCGGAATACGCGTTTAAGAAAAATGACCGTTAAAGTAAGACTCGAAAGTCAAGAGCAATTACATTTTATTCTCGGACAATATAACTAAGTACCTATTTAATTAGTTAACACGCTGCAGTCATCTGATCATACATGTTTGGCGTAAACGATGCGATGCGTTCTATTTATTCAGTTCTGTATAAGGTGCTACCTCCTATGAGTGTCTAGCTATCTTCATCTGACGCAATTGGGCTTTAGGTAGAGCCTTGTTAAGCTTTATGTGAACGTCTATTGTCTTGACAAAGCCAATATAAAGCCTTCCGTGATTAAGCGAAAGATGTTTTGTCGACAGATCGTTTGAATGGTAGAGAATCATGCATGATCATGTCATGACGTTGTTTTGGCCTTATTTAGTTAAATATGAAGAGGTTATCAATTCGCTGCGTACCTTCTTTTTATTTACGTATTATGTTCAGTGATAACTTTTACTACGCCTCCTACTCACATTGGTTACTAGTTACTATGTTTTTAGAATTCTTACGCATAGGGTTCCAATGAGATTCCGCTACTTGTTCGAGTGTCTGTTAAAGGTTTTTAATGTTAAACCTGTCTGAGTAAAAAAATACAACCGAATTGATAACTTCCTCCTTTTTGAAGTCGGTTAAAATGATCAAAAATGTGTAGGTTACGTGTAGGTTAAATGGTAGTGTACTGTCTTGGACGTCCATAGTGTCAAGCATCCGGTTTTATCATCAGATGCTCGATGGAAACATACAGTATTGTCATCACTCAGCAGAGTCACGTGTCAAAACCACAATTAGAAGTGGTTGAAAAGGAAGTAAGAAGATTCCGTTACGTACAATGTTAAGAGGAGCAAATAATAAGAGCGTGTTAAAATTATAACAAAAAAAAATTGTCAGGTGCTAAAGAGAGAAGGAAGAGAAGAAGAGAGACCTGCGCCACACGGGCGGATGGAAGGACGGTCAGCGAAGGCACAGCAATAGGGTCCCATTTGTCCCTTGGTTATCGAATCCTTACTGTGAGCCGGACTCACACTTCGCCGGTTATTTTATTAGCCAAAGTGACTGAGTGGTTAAAAAAATGGATTACGGGTAAATGAACTAAGTACGAGTAAAACTGGCGTGCTTGATTTTCAGGGCATGCTTGCGTATGTGTATATTTTTGACTACTCCCGTTACTCACTGAGATTATGTAGCAAGCAATATTCACAGAAACAGGTAAATTCAAGAAGCTATTAGGAATCCGTTGAATCTTGGCCAATGTGCATTTGCAGGTTGTTATAAATATACTTGATATGATAAGTCCCAAAATATATAATGTTAAGTGAAGGTTCTAAAAAAAACAATCAAAATAAACAATAAAAAATACACACACAAACTGTTCTTTGATAAAGAGTCATTGAATTTATAGTTGTTGCATTTCATTGTACTGGACCTCACAGCTTTGTTGAACTTTTAATGAATTTACACAAATCAAATTAAATAAAACCGGTCAAGAGCGTTTCGTACACGCCCAGGATAGGGTTCCGTAGCCATTAAGAAAAAAAACAAATAATATTTTTCTAAAGATTTCGTATTGTGTACTGAATCTTCCAAGTTTAGGTGTATTTTATACCTTAGGCTGATATTTACTCCTAAACTACTAATAATTCTCGAGCAATCTTAGCCGCTATAATTTTCCTTGTAAATTTGATATATTTACTACCATTCTGTTTTTTTTTTAATTTTTCCATCCAACAGTTTAGATTTTAGAGGGGGGAGGGCTGGATTTCAATGAAAATTTTCACTTTAAAGTTGAATATTTTGCAAACAGATCACTGAATAGCGCCCCAATGGTTTTAAAAGACTTATCCAACGATATCCCACCATAAATGGTTAGTCGAAAAAAAAATTACCCCCACTTTACGTCTATCGGAGGTACCCTAAAAAAAATTTGTAGTTTTTTTTACTTTACCACTTTGTCGGCGTGTAAAATATAAGTCTAAAAAACGAATAATTATTGGAGTAGACATTGCACATCTATCTAAATAAAAGAAGACACTGACTGACTGACTTATAGATCAACGCACAGCCCAAACTGCTGGGCCTAAAAACTTGAAATTTGGTACAGGGGTTCTTTTTATAATGTAAGAAAGTATTTTTAGAAATTCATCCCCTAAGGGGGTGAAATAGGGGGGTGAAGTTTATATGAATTTTACTCATTTCTAGACTTAGAAGTATGAAAATAGGTGTATAAATTCTCAATTACAATTATAAATTATTTGTGTAAGTGAAATGGATAAAATTCCCCCCTAAAGGGGTAAAATGGGGGAGTAAAGTTTGTACGGAAATTTTCTTATGTCTGGACTTAGAAGTATGAAAATAGGTGTATAAGTTCTTGACTTAGAAGTATGAAAATAGGTATACAGTTCTCGATTGCAATTAAAAATTATCAGTGTAGGTGAAATGGATAAAATTACCCCTAAAGGGGTAAAATGGGGGGGTAAAGTTTGTATGGAAATTTTCTCATTTCTGGTCTTAGCATTATGAAAGTTGATATACTTACAGGGTCTTGATTAAAAATAAAAATGATCTGCGTAGTCAGATAAAGAAAGAAGAAGTAGCTTTTGATTTATTAGGGGGGAGTTTCTATGAGACTTCCTTATTTCTAGACTAAAAATATGGCTGGTCACAATTTAAAATGATCCGTATGGTGTTGGCGACTTCAATAGGGAAGGGGGTTTTTCATACAAAATGTAAAACTAAAATCTGGAAATTGAATTGATATTTAAAATGATGTGTGAAATAAATTTGCAAATTATTATGAGTAGGTAAGTATCTAACTTAAAAATTATTCATCGGGTTGTGCATACTAAAATCAATAATATTAATATAAGCGTAATTTTTGTGTGATTATCCGTTCTTATCTATCATTTACCTAAATTACAAAATATTACGTACAGTGCAATTTCGAATATACCTACTTCGGGTTCTAGAGTAAGATTCGGTTCTCGCTGGAAGCACACGAGATAATTATATTTACGCTTTGCACACAAGATACAAATGTGACAATTATAACGGAGGTTAATTAGAACATATGCCCTGATAACTAAAGTACACGCGGACGAAGTCGCGGGCAAAAGCTAGTTAACTTATATTAAGAAGAGTTCTATCCGACCACATTTTTAATTTTCATTCAATTTTTATGGATCTCTCTCTTAATGATATTATTGACATGTTTTTTTACAAAAAAATATTCGACAACAGTAGTTTCAGTTTATCTGCATCTGCAGTCCTGATGGTGCTGGATCCTGGCGGTCCCTCTGGCACTTATACTATTTAATACGAGAGCGAGAGGGACCGCACGCGGCACGACACGAACTTCGAGTTTCGTAGTAGCCCTGCTGCTCGATTGTCTGCTATTACATAAAAAAAGTGAAGCATTGAGCAACATTCTAAATAAAATGTTGTAAGTGAACATTTAATTGTAATGTTTGTGTTCAATTTCCTCCCGATCGAAGTGAAAAGCAGTGTATAACTCGCTCGTCCATAGAAATAATTTTACCCTCGACTTAACTATCAACTTTCGCCTGCGACTTGGGCGGATTTAAACGTTTCGGGTAAATTGACGCTTTTTCTACACTTGTTGTACAATCTACTATTTCACCCGCAGTAAGTTAGATGACTCGATTGTTCCATGTATTTTTTAAAATTTCAATAACAGTAATGTGTAGTGGTTCATGGACATGGATTCACGGAAGACACTATTTAGCTTTAAAAAAATCTCTCGTGAATTCTGAATATAACGTCTGCGACGTATGGGGCACGTATTACGAACAGACAAAACATGATGAGGTGCCGAAAGGATTGTATTTTACCATAATGGCTGATAAGTAAACCCTAAAAAATTATATATCAGTGATATTTTAAATCAAAAACGGTTATTGTTGTTAACAGATCATGTTGGGAATAAGTAGGCACATAAGTTCCAAATAGAACGCGTTCATGCGTTAGTAGGTTACATTATATGTATGGTATATAGAATTACATATGTGAGTGTAAATATCAGCGCTATGTACTCCGGTGTTCGATTACAATTACTGTTGTATTTTATGTGAGATTGCTCTAAGTTAATCTATACTAATATTATAAAGAGGAAAGCTTTGGATTTTTGGATGTTTGTTACGAATTAACTCGAAAACTACTGGACCGATTTTAAAAAATCTTTAACTATTAGAATGCTAAATTATTCCTAAGTACTACAGGCTATAAGTATTTATTAACTGAAAAAATAGGGTTCCGTACTAAAACTACAATAATGTAACTCAAAGTGTAAAAAAAGTTGCCATAAAACATCTTTCATCGCGTGCGCTATAGACTATTGATTGTAGAACAAAAAAAAATTTTACGATATTAAAGAATACATCAAGATCTACAAAAAACTTCATGATACCATATGTCCAACTATTGTATTTATGTCACTATAACTACATTTTTACATTTTAAAAGTTGACAGAAATGACGACTAAAATCAGACCATGTTATCCATAACTTTGTATTGATCCTTATCCAAATAAATAATTTTATATTCAAGACGGTTCTAATACCTGTAGATTACTTTTTGAATTATTCAAATCGGACATTCCATTCAAAGAGATTACGAAATTAAAAATATCAATCTACCCAAAAAATGCATAAATTTACTCTACGTTGACGCGCCCCGGCTTCGTGCGTGTCGGGTGTAGTTTTTTGGGAAATTGAGCTGAAAAATGTGTGTGAAGTGCCTTGATTAGAGACCCTTTTAGAGTTCAGTGCCCAAAGGGTAATAAAAACGGGACCCTATTATGTACTAAGAGTCCACTGTCCGTCTGTATGTCTGTCACTAGGCAGTATCTCATGAATCGTGATAGCTAGACAGTTAAAACTTTCACAGATGATGTATTTCTATTGCCGCTATAACAACAAATACTAAAAACAGAACAAAATAAATGTTTAAGGGGGGCTCCCATACAGCAAACGTGTTTTTTTTTTGCCGTTTTATACTAATGTCTAATGTTGTATAGGTACGGAACCATTCGTACGAGTCCGACTCGCACTTGGCCGTTTTTTTACTTTGCCCGTGCGAAGCCGGGGCGGGTCGCTAGTTTGTTATATAAACGTTGGCCGTAAATAAATATCTGTTGCCTGCAACTTCGTCTGCGAAGATTTTTTTTCGTTTTAGCATGAAAATTTAATACTAGTACTCGTAGGTACATATTCTTAGCAATAGAACTTATATCTTTTGAAAAAGTAATAAATAGTGTCATTTTCTCTGTAACATTCAAATTTAACTTACAAAAAATAAATTCAACTTTATCTATGAGACATTAAGTTTTGAATTTCGATGTCATATTTTGTTATATGGTGGATCGCAGGAGGATAAACACTCACATAATTTTGTATTTGAGTGCCTAAGCACAACAGCGTATTTTTAGGCACCGAAGACGCGTCTTTAACCTCCTAAGGTCCAATTTCCTAAATTTAGGACATACTTCAAAGCAAATGTCAATTTCTACTAATTGACATTAAGTTTCAAATTCTAATAATCGAAATTTGACGTGGGCCTCAGGAGGCCAAGGCTCCGAAAAATTGAAAAGCTAATACTAAAGTAGTAGTAGTAGTACTAAAGTGACTGAATCTCGTTTGAAGCGGGTCAGTGGCTGCGCGTTAACTGAACGAACTGGTAGGTAATCTGCGCGTATACTTTTGTTGACTGTATATACTTGCATTGTCACCCAAATTACATTTGCATACCAAATTTCAAGTCAATGCCATTAACCGTTGAAGAGTTCCGTCCTGCGGAGACGATCCTGGCCGGACTACCAGGATGTCATTACCAGATTTACATAAGTATGCCAACATTTCAAGACAATCCGACTACTAGAAGTTGGTCAAATTTAACGTACAAGATTTGACCCGCACATACATTAAGTAGATACATATATTAAAATTAAACATTAATAAACATACATTGCAAGTTAAATAAAAGCTAATTAGTATTGTACAAATGAAAAAAATATCAACATATTTATTTATACGCAATTTATATATACGCAATATTTCACGGGAACTTGTTTGGAATTTAATGTTTAATCTAATAAATAAGATAAGACCTCTTACTCGGGGTTCTCTCCTAGGTACTGTTTGTTTCACTATATAATAAAGTTCCACTGATTGTATGTACATACTTACATAAAAAATTTACTGAAAATTGGTGGACAGGTAGACTCTGATAATAGAGGAAACTTTGCTTTCGTATCTGTAAGTTTTGCGATGTATGATTTAGTGAAGGTAATTTTTGACAGCGAAGGTTTCTATTGTTAAGAAAAACTTTGCTAAGGGCGTAACTTTTATCTCACTTGTAGGAACTTCATTGATTTGTTTTCAAAGACTTTATTTTATTTGTCTAGCAGTTATTGTTATCTATGGCTCTGTGTCCGATTAAATGGTTAATGTTAGCATACACTGAAAAATTAATCTTACCTCAATCTGTTTACGTGGGATTGTTCTCAAGGCAAAGTAAGAGCAAACCGATTGGGTATAATTTTGCAAAAGACAAAGTTAAGATGACGTTAAAGCGCTAAGGTAATCGTCGTCACGCGTTTTTGTAGGTTTTTTAAGTAAGTAAATTATGAACTAACAAGCTGTATAGCAACTTGGGAGCACTAATAGCTCTATAACAGACTCAACATATACCTACTTAAATAAGTACAGAATATCTAGTTAGTGTCTATAAACACTAACAGCGCCTTAATATAACAAACATTAAAAACCGGAGTTGCGTAGGTACGATTAGATAAGAGACAAATTGGGTCAGAGAGAAAAAAAAGGACAGACGCAAAAAGGACTTTTAGCGAGCTGAGTTAAAACCAGCGTTGCGTTAAATTTGACACTCGGATAGCAGCGGCGGTAAGTTGCGTACTTGCGTAACACGATAATGGGAGTTTCGGGACACGGTCCCATGACTTAACAAAACTCTCGAATGGAAGCTGAAAGGGGTCTTCGACGATTCCCTAGGATTAACATATAACCTCGATATTATCACTTAATGCATGCTTAGTATTTTAGTAAATGATCAGAAACAAATATTAAAATGAACCAGTGAAAAAAAAAACGAAATAAAACGAATATGAAAAGTGAAAATTTTGGCTCCAGCAATGTTTTGCGTACATCATGAGGAAAACATGATATAAACTACAAGTGACAGCACTACTCCGCCTTGTGCACAAATTTGTTTGTGTACACCTGACGTGACGAGAATACATCTAATCTTATTTAGCAGCTATTCAGAGGCCTCACGAATTTGCAGCTGAAGGGCTTAAGCTGCCCTTATCGCCTGAAAAGCACCCGCAAAGGCTCTCACCTTTCCCACGCACAAGAATCTCGTTCTCACAGCACACCCAGTGAGACAGTGACTGAGCCTTGAACCTCCTCCAGCTAAAGAAAATCACAAAATTTGTTTTTATTTACTCTACCTATTTACTTAAGTCTTTAGTTTCCCTTTCTGTGTCTTTATTTTAAGTCTTTTTTTAAGTGCTGTGTTTTCCCTGTTTTCTAATACGTATATTGTAGATGCCCCTCGCAAGCCTTTCCTGTCCTACACAAACTACTGCATCGTCAGAAATTCTCCTTCGTTGCCCGGAATGTCCCGAACCACGTTATTATAAAGGCTCTAGAGGCCTTAACATCCACATCGCCAAAAAACACAGAAGCCATACTCAACTTTCATCTATAGTACTGTCCCAGCCAAACGTTCCAGCGCCTTCACAGTCACCAGACCACACCAGTTCGAACGTACCATTTCACCAAATCCTGAGTAATTTAAAAAATTCGCGCCCAGTATTAAAACGAATTCCGCGTGGTGCCCGAGTATCTGTTGCCAAATCCTTGAGCCACACAATCAAAACAGTCCTCTCAGATAACTCCATATGCAATTGGGAACTCTTACTTACATTCACCTTTAAAGTCCTTCATATAAATTCCGATGAAAATTCAAAATCACTCACGAAAGTAGTTAAAGATAACTGCTGTAGTGATATTTCATTTCAACCCTCTTTTCAAACTTCTAGGAACACCAACAGCTGTTTATTTAAAAGAGTAGAATCTAAAATTTCCGACGGCGATATAAAAGGCGCCGCCCGCTTGCTTTTTTCTGACGATGCAGTAGCCCCATATAACTCTGACACCCTTACAGCTCTACACAGCAAACATCCACCTCCAGCTACAAACCTTTGCCTGCCTGATCCCCCACTACCTAGTGATCCAAACCTTATTGCCACCACACAGGATATCCTTGGAGCTGTAATGTCTTTCCCCAATGGCTCTGCGGGAGGTCTAGATGGTCTGACACCTCAGCACCTGAAAGATCTCCTGTGCAGCGGTTGTGGTGAATCGGGGGAAATGCTCTTAAAGGACTTGACGGCCCTGGTGAATATCATGCTGGCCGGTCAGGTCCCGGACGGCATCAAGGACGTCCTGTATGGAGCCAACCTTTGTGCCCTAATAAAAAAAGACGGTGGCATCCGCCCCATTGCAGTTGGCTCCACTCTCAGACGTCTTGCCGCCAAGATTGCCTGCCGCTCCATCCTTTTGAAGCTTACCCCAGAACTTCAACCTGTCCAGCTGGGGTTTGGCTCCAAAAGTGGATGTGAAGCCGCCGTGCACGCCGTGCGAACGTTCCTCGAGCATAAGGCAGGAGAGGTCCTGCTTAAGGTGGATGTTTGCAATGCTTTCAATTCCGTAGACAGGGGCGCCTTGTTGACTCAAATAAAAGACAAAATTCCTCTGGTATATAAGTTTCTTTGGCAGTGTTATAGTTCTCCTTCCAAATTATCATACAAAAACGAAGTTCTGGCTTCTTCTGTAGGTTGTCAACAAGGCGACCCGCTCGGTCCAGCAATTTTCAGCCTCGCTATACATCCCATCATTAAGGATCTAAATTCAAAATTAAATGTATGGTATTTAGATGACGGGACCCTCGGCGGAGAAGCGATTTCTGTCCTCGAAGATTTAAGAAAAATTAACATCGACATGGAAAAAATTGGCCTATCGCTAAATTTTTCCAAGTGCGAACTTTTTATCACCGATTCATGTCCAGACAAGGAAAATACAATCGACCTTTTTAGGCAAATCGCCCCGGGTATCAAAATTATAAACAAAGAATCGCTTCACCTCCTTGGTTGTCCCGTCTTAGATCAATCATTTGAAAACTTCGTCGACGCAAAAATTCAAAATTTCAAAGCAACATCGCACCGTTTGGTCAAAATTAATCTTCATTCAGCCTATTCAATCATTAAGCATTGTCTTTTTGTCCCAAAATTTACATATATACTTCGCGGAACCCATTTTTGGAAATATCCCACTTTGACTTCAAAATTAGATAAATTAGTCGTAGAAACACTCACTTCAGTCTTCAATATTCCTTTTGACGATAGATCTTGGACCCAGGCTACCCTACCCATTAGGTTCGGCGGCCTTGGAATCCGTAAAATTTCTTGTGTTGCTCTACCTGCGTTCTTGTCCTCGGTGCATGGTGCACAAAGCCTTATAGCGAAAATATTAGATCCATCCATTGGATCTGTGGAGGCTGCACACTGCTCCGAGGCCATGAACGTTTGGTCCATAACCTGTCCCGACACGGACCAGCCTGCCAATCCCTGCTCGCAGAGGCAATGGGACGAGCCGCTCTGTCAACTAGTACGGAAAAACCTTTTAGATACGTCAACTAGTTCGGCAGACCGTGCTCGTCTCCTTGCGACTGCGGAGTGGGAATCGGGTCTGTGGCTGCAGGCGCTACCTTCTCCAAACATAGGTACTTTTTTAGACAACACCACCTTTCGCCTGGCAGCTAGCTTACGTTTGGGGGCATCAATAAATCAGCCACATCGTTGTCAATGCGGCGCCATGGTGGACATACTGGGTCACCATGGCCTCTCATGTGTCCGGAGCGCTGGTAGGATCTCCCGCCACGCCAGCATTAACGACATCATCCGTCGGGCCCTTGTCAGTGCGAGAGTTCCGGCAGTCCTCGAGCCCAGCGGGCTGGCCAGGAACGACGGCAAGAGGCCTGACGGAATGTCGCTGGTGCCTTGGAGCATGGGTCGGCCGCTAGTTTGGGATGCCACTTGCGTTGATACCCTAGCACCGTCCCATGTTCCAAGCACCAGCGTCACCGCTGGCGCTGCGGCATCTTCGGCTGAAAGCCTCAAACGCCGCAAATATGCCGCCCTGGGAACCAGCTACATGTTTGCGGCATTTGGTGTTGAAACCTTGGGGCCTTGGGGGCCAAGTGCGCGTCGGCTGTATAAAGATTTGTCGACGCGCCTAATAGAGGCCTCGGGCGACCAGAGGGCTGGCCACTATTTCGCACAGCGTATAAGTATCGCTATACAACGAGGAAATACGGCCAGCCTTCTGGGCACCTTACCCATTGACGGCGATTTAGGCCAAATTTTCTATCTATAGTTTAATTATGTTTTATTATGTTTGTTTTTAACTAAATAAAAAAGCATCTTAATTGATGAATTTAATTTTGAATAATTAATTTTATTAACTGAATTTAGTTCTGGCAAATTCATATCCACCGCGCAAAGAATCTCCAAGCAAAGCTCTCTCCATCGTTCTTGCATGTCTCTGAAGCCACTTTCAAGAGGCCAACAGTCAAGGACCACGTCTCAGAGACCAAAGGTCATCACTAGCATCACACACTGATTGGGAACTCCAGCTTTAGCAACTGCAGAGGCTGGTAGTCTAGTTTGATATTATTCCTTCTCGAACAGGTTGTTCTGAGTATCCAGAGTCGAGGCCTGGCATATCATTACACACACAATGCTACAATCTACATAAATTGTTCGCTACTATTCACAAGCGTTTATTATTTTTTAGTTTCCCTGTCCCTTGTCGCTCTGCGAAATCAAATCTTGCTAGTGAATTCGACCAACTTCCAGGCGTCGGATTGTCTTGAAATTGGGCATACTTTATGTAAATTGCTGATAATACAAAAATCTGTAGTGATACTTCTGATAGTCCGGCCAGGATCATTCTCCACAGACGGAACTCATCAACGTTAATGACATCGGCTCTAAATGTTGTTATGCAAATGTAGTGCAAAAAAGTACAGTCAGCAAAAAAGCTTATATTAAAATGTTATTTTTAAGAAAAGTAAACAGCTATGTTGATTTCATAGCACTTGTATTTTTTGAGGTACAGGAACTGGTCGCCCAGGTTCACCATTATTACAAAATATTCCCGAAGAAATAAACAATAGTAATAAATATCCCGTAAACGAGAGTGGGCTACTTCAAATCCTTGTTAACAAACGGCATTTTGTAAATTGAATTATTCTTAATTATTCCAGACTAGCGTTCGGGTGGCTTATTTAATTTTCCGCTTAAAGTTAATTATGTAGAACAGCTGGGTCGCGATAATTTGGGGTTTTGGTACTTGCGTTTTCTTAAAAGGGATTATTGGGGGTTAAGTGATTAAGCTATAAGAATAATTAATAACAGGGCAGGACCTTGGCTTTTCGGTGATATCTGGAATTCAGTGATACTTCTTTTTTTACGTGAACACTGACCGTAAGTTGAGAACCCCCGACATAGTCACTTCAAAGTTCATTATCTCAAAAAGGGCTGCACCGATTTGATGAAACATGTCTAAGAACCATTGCTAGAAAACCTGATTTCAAAAAAAATCGCATTCAAATAGTTCACCCGTTTAAGAGCTACGGTGCGACAGACAGACACACATAGCGGAAACTTATAACACCCTCTTTTTGTGTCGGGGTTTAAAAAAGCTTTTTAACTCTCGACGTCATTACTTTTCCCATCTCTATACTTCTGCTAGGCCGTTCCTACTTCTAAACTCAAACGCAACCGCATCGCGATAAAGGGATTGATTAATATAGCAGTCCCCCAGTGGAGCCACATGCGATCGGTTGCTCCTTACCGGCCGGCTCGTCCAATTACAGCGAAGGCACACTGGCGCGTGGAATGGTAATTGGATGACAATTTAGTATTTTACATGAGCAGTGACCTTTGTATTGTTAGAGCGTTTATACTTTGAGCTGGCAATTGTTGCATTTTAAACCCCCGGCGCAAAAAGAGGAGTTTTTAAGTTTGACCGCTATGTGTGCTGTGTGTATGTCTGTCACCGTAGCTCTTAACGGGTGGACCGATTTGAATTACGGTTTTTTTTATGAAGCACATTAAATATGTTTTACCAAAATTGGTTCAACCGTTTCTGAGAATTGGTCTTTGAAGTGACAAAGTCGGGGGCTTTCCAACTTTGATGGTTAGGTTATTAGTAGAGTAGACACATTACTTATGTATTAAGAAACAGTTCTATCAGACCACATTTTAAATTTTCTTATTTTTTATGGAATAATGAGAAAACTAAGTAACATAAAACAACTTGCCAGCTTCAGTGGTATAAAACCGCTCTTACGTTGTGGCGATTATTCTCGCAACTTATCAAGTACACAGATTAAAAACAATAATTGTATAATAATAATAATTAAACTAAACAATAATTACGTAATAATAAAATAATAACTGTGTAATAATTAAAATTATAATAAAAATAGTAATACATTAATAGTCATAATTAATATAATCAAATTAATTGAATGAGAATAATTATAATATAATTGTATAATAATTCAGTTAAAATAATCATGTCTCAATAATCGGTTAATAATTCTTATATTATATTAGATCAATTGTTATTTATATCAATATTACGTGTTTAAATACATGTCAGAATAAATAATAATTATAGTAAAAAATCAAATAATCATTGTCAATATTTACATCACTAAAAATAATTATTTTTGTATAACGCAAAATGTATGTCAGCGGACAGTGCAACTTAGTTTTCTTATTAGAGATTTACAACATCTGATCTTTTGTTCGATGCGCGAGCACCGAGAACCGGTTTCACCGCCGGCGCAGCGCGCCCGCTTGGCCGGCGCTCGCGCCAGTCGATATTCACTAACGACGCGGAGCCTACGTTCGTATGCCCTATTACAAACGCTTCCGAGTTGCATCGTTCGCTGCAAATGCTTGTGCCTCGCTTATCGCTATATTCTTCCAATCCTTCTAAACTGTTGCTTGTGCCTGTGCTAATTGTTTCTTCCGTGTACTGACTGATTACAAATTAAGTGCAAGAACAATTTGTGATTTATTTACCCGCGCGGACTACATTTCAAGTAAGCACTACACCACATAACTACACTGGTGACCCGTAAAACATGACTGAAGATAAAAATAATGCTACTGGAGCGAGTGGATTGAGCGTCGGACAATTTGCTGCATCATCGGACATATGCCGTGTCGGTGTGAGAGTACCCGCTTTCTGGCCAGAAAAACCGGCAATTTGGTTCGCACAAATAGAAAGCCAATTCGCAATCTCCAATATAACGGCAGATTCAACAAAATTTTATTATGTGGTTGCTCAACTCGATGCTCAACATGCCGCTGAGGTCGAGGACATTATCATTACGCCACCGGCTGTGGACAAGTACGTCAGGCTTAAGAACGAGCTCATCAAGAGGCTGTCGGCGTCACGAGAGAAGAAGGTACACCAGCTCCTTAATGACGAAGAGCTAGGAGATAGAAGACCCTCGCAATTTCTCCGGCACCTACGGCATCTGGCGGGCCCTGAAGTTCCCGACGACTTCCTTAAATCTATTTGGACTAGTCGCCTGCCGAAGAATATTCAGACTATAATCGCGGTTAACCCTACTGCATCGCTGGACGTTCTAGCCGATTTAGCCGACCGCATCCATGACGTGCTGCCTAGTGCTCAAGTCGCCTCCACTTCTTGTGCTGCCACTGAGTCACCGCTGAATACTCTCATCAAGCAAGTCAGTGAGTTAACAAGAGAGATGAAAACGCTCAAGACCCAGCTCAACCAGAGGCAGCCGCGATCAAAATCGCGTTCGTCGAGTCATACCCGCAACCAATCCGCTTCCAAGAGGTCTGCGTCTAATTACCGCAAGTATCCCAAATGCTGGTACCACGCAAAGTTCGGTGAAAATGCCAAGAAGTGCGTAAAACCCTGCGACTATAAAGCGGGAAACTAAACGGGCACTCGATAATGGCGACCGCCGATTGCCCGAGCACTGGTCGCTTATTTGTCACAGACCTCACTTCGAAAACGCAGTTTCTCGTGGACACCGGCAGCGATCTATGTGTCTTCCCAAGGTCAGCATTGAAACAACGTCGACATCAAACAAGCTACCAGTTATGCGCAGCAAACGGCTCACCGATTCATACGTATGGTTTCGTACATCTGATTTTAAACTTAGGCTTGCGCCGTGACTTTACTTGGCGATTTGTTGTTGCCGACGTAACTAAGGCGATTATTGGAGTCGATTTTTTATCGCACTACGACTTAATGGTTGACTGTCGGAAACAGCGTTTGATCGACAAGAAGACTAGTTTGTTCACCGTGGCTTTGCCTACCAATCAAGCTGATAATATATCGTCGGTGAAAGTCATATCTGGAGATACACCTTATCATCGCATACTAGCACAATACCCCGACATTACTCGCCCTTCGGGTGTGCATCAAATTCGGAAGCACAACGTAGTCCACCATATCCGAACAACCCCAGGACCCCCTGCGTCGTGCTCACCTCGACGACTAGCCCCGGACAAGTTGAAGATCGCCGAAGACGAATTTGCTGCGATGATAAAAAACGGCACCGCTCGACCTTCGGAGTCACCCTGGTCGTCACCTCTGCACCTGGCACCTAAAAAAGACAACGGCTGGCGACCTTGTGGTGACTACAGGACGTTGAATGCCAGGACAATCCCTGACAGGTACCCGATACGTCACATTCATGACTTTTCACACCATATTTCGGGCTGCCAAGTATTTTCCACCATCGACTTGACAAAGGCGTATAACCAGATTCCTGTTAATCCAGAAGACATCCCAAAGACCGCTATCACGACTCCGTTTGGCCTTTACGAGTTCCCTTATATGACCTTCGGGCTCCGTAACGCAGGGCAAACTTTTCAACGGTTCGTGGACGAGATGGTAAGGGGTCTCGATTTTTGTTACGCCTACCTTGATGATTTTCTGGTTTACTCGAAAGACGCGAAGACTCACGAAGAGCACCTGCATCAACTGTTTTCCCGATTACGCGACTACGGCATGATCATCAACACCTCAAAGTGTGTCTTCGGTGTCCCCGAGGTCACTTTTCTCGGATACCATATATCGGCGAAGGGTACGAAACCAGTTCCAGCAAAAGTTGAAGCTATCAAAAACTTCCCAGCTCCGAAGACCGTAAGAGAGTTACGAAGATTTCTGGGAATGATTAACTTTTACCGCAGATTTATTCCCGGAGCAGCACAGTTTCAAGGACCCTTAAATGCCCTTCTTACGGGCTCCGTCAAAGGTTCTCACCCCGTGAACTTCTCTGCAGAAGAACATGAGGCTTTCGCCAAATGCAAAGAAAGTTTATGCCAGGCCGCGCTGTTAGCGCACCCTGACAGCCAGGCTAAGCTCGCCATCGTTACTGACGCATCAGATTCTGCCCTAGGCGCAGCACTGCAGCAGTACGTAGATGACATTTGGCAACCCCTTGCTTTCTTTTCACGAAAGTTAAGTCCAGCTCAAAGGAAATACTCTGCATATGACCGAGAACTGCTTGCTATATACGAAGCCATCAAGTATTTCAGACATATGGTCGAGGCGCGAGTTTTCACCATTTACACGGACCATAAGCCGTTATGCTTCGCATTCCACTCGCGCAAAGAAAATTGTTCTCCTAGACAGTTCAGGCATCTCGATTATATCTCGCAGTTTACAACTGATATAAGGCAAATCTCAGGGAAGAACAACGTCGTAGCTGACACTTTATCTCGCGTTGAAGAGATCACTCAGCCCGTCGACATGAAGGAGTTAGCGCAAGCACAACTCTCCGACCCCGAGCTCAAGCAGCTGTTAGAAAGCGGTACGTCCCTACGCCTAGCCAAAATCAAACTGCCAGGATCACACGCTGAACTGTACTGTGACGAAACTACTAGAATACCGAGACCATATGTCACCAAGGATCTTCGTCGAAAGGTGTTCCTAAGCTTGCACTGTCTTAGTCACCCAGGCGCCAACGCATCCATTAAAATGATAACAGACCGTTTTGTGTGGCCGGGAATGAAAAAAGACTGCCGTGAGTGGTCGCGGACCTGCTTGCCCTGTCAGCAGGCTAAGATAAACCGCCATGTGTCAGCACCTATTGGCACTTATAGACTCCCCGGTTCACGGTTTATGTTTATACATATTGACCTCGTAGGCCCTATGCCACTGTCTCAGGGATTTAAATATTGCCTCACCGTAATCGACCGCTTCACACGATGGCCTGAGGTGATCCCATTGGCGGATATAACAGCTGAAACGGTGGCTAAAGCCTTGCTTCAGGGATGGATTTCTAGATTCGGCTGCCCTAATGACATTGTGACAGACCGAGGCAGACAATTTGAAAGCGCTCTTTTTAAACACTTGTCGGAGTTGGCTGGGTTCCAGCATCGTCGCACTACGGCGTACCACCCAGCCTGTAATGGACTCGTCGAGCGATTTCATAGGCAGTTAAAGACCGCCATTACTTGTCACGGAAACAGTAACTGGATGGAATCCCTACCGCTAGTGCTGCTCGGGATACGCAGTGCGTACAAGGCTGATCTGAATGCCTCGACTGCTGAATTGGTATATGGGGAGCCACTGAGAGTACCTGGAGAGTTTATAGAAGCGAAGTCGGGAGCTGATGACACCATAGACGTCACAGACTACATCGCGCGCCTTCGTAAGTTCGCTCATAACCTGTCCCCTATACCAGCCTCGCGACATTCCAATAGGAGATCATTCTTTATATTCAAAGATCTACAAACGACAAGTCACGTGTTTCTTCGCGATAATACTTGCCATCCACCTCTGCAACCAGCGTACACCGGTCCCCACGAGGTTATAGAAAGAGGTGACAAGAGTTTTAAAATCCGTTTTAATGGAAAGATCGTCACAGTATCCATAGACCGCATTAAACCAGCCTATATATTGGACGACATGAATCATAATGTAAGAACCACCCCGGCACCTCAGATTACTCAAGAGAGCAAATCGAGTCCTGCCGAGAATAAAAACCTCACAAAACGTACTCGCTCAGGACGAGAAGTACGCTTTCCTAATTATTATCGCCCGTAGGACGGTCTCTGGAAGGGGGTGTGTGGCGATTATTCTCGCAACTTATCAAGTACACAGATTAAAAACAATAATTGTATAAAATAATAATTAAACTAAACAATAATTACGTAATAATAAAATAATAACTGTGTAATAATTAAAATTATAATAAAAATAGTAATACATTAATAGTCATAATTAATATAATCAAATTAATTGAATGAGAATAATTATAATATAATTGTATAATAATTCAGTTAAAATAATCATGTCTCAATAATCGGTTAATAATTCTTATATTATATTAGATCAATTGTTATTTATATCAATATTACGTGTTTAAATACATGTCAGAATAAATAATAATTATAGTAAAAAATCAAATAATCATTGTCAATATTTACATCACTAAAAATAATTATTTTTGTATAACGCAAAATGTATGTCAGCGGACAGTGCAACTTAGTTTTCTTATTAGAGATTTACAACATCTGATCTTTTGTTCGATGCGCGAGCACCGAGAACCGGTTTCACCGCCGGCGCAGCGCGCCCGCTTGGCCGGCGCTCGCGCCAGTCGATATTCACTAACGACGCGGAGCCTACGTTCGTATGCCCTATTACAAACGCTTCCGAGTTGCATCGTTCGCTGCAAATGCTTGTGCCTCGCTTATCGCTATATTCTTCCAATCCTTCTAAACTGTTGCTTGTGCCTGTGCTAATTGTTTCTTCCGTGTACTGACTGATTACAAATTAAGTGCAAGAACAATTTGTGATTTATTTACCCGCGCGGACTACATTTCAAGTAAGCACTACACCACATAACTAA
>NC_133475.1:13958154-13969913 GCF_025370935.1 Choristoneura fumiferana | reverse complement strand
ACCCTCAGAAATGGACCAAATTGAGACATTTATTACTGTCAGTACACAATGAAAATATGCTTTAAGTATATATATATTGAAACTAAAAGTCGGCTATAATTAAACAGCTAGTAAAGGCCATAGTACAATTGATGTTCAGTCGAATAAATTGACTCATGACCTAGGGTGGAACCTTTGCGCTACTAATGTCATGTTGACATCTCATACTTTTGTCAAGGAAATCATAGTGAAATTGATTAATAAAAGGTTCCACCCTGGGTCATGATTCAATTTGTCGGACTGTACCCAACTGGCGCCAAATCCGGAAGTAATGACTGTAATGTGATGCTAATAATTGTCTTAGATATTAATTAATCTTCCTTTTGCATAATAACCTCTCGCCGATTCTAGCCACTCCCACTAAAAACATTCGATTAAGTGTTTTTAAACGGGTTAGGTGTTTAAGTTCATGTTTTAGTTATCTTCTTAACTTTGTTCGGTTTTAGCAAGATTTAATAACTAATTATGTAATAGTTAAATGCACAAATGGGCTAGACTCACAAAAACAAATCAAGTATTAATCCGTGAGTTATATTTACAAAAAATATCGAACACAAAAAATACCTAGATATTCTTTTTTAATGACTTCAAAGGTAGCAATAATCTTCCAAACAAAGAGTAGCAAAAACGTAGTTATATTTTTAATTTATCCGCAGTATAGTCATCAAGTCATCATCATAAACAATAGAGTTCCTAGGCGCTTGCATACACCTGAACAGGGTCGTAGAGTTCTACACAACTAATGTGTCATACTTACTAGCGATGACATGGTGTCATACGGAAGTTCCGAGAAATGTACGAAAGTGTACGCTGATAAAAAAAATTGTATTACAGGTCCAATATTATACATATGTCACCCCCAGGCATACTATACTTTCTGGCGGGCGCTATCCATTTCATCATGTAGCAGTCAAATTTTCAAATATATACTCAAATTTACGCTAATTAAAAAAATGGACCCTAGCAGTGATACATCACAGTGCAGTTGATCATCGTTTTCTCGTTAGTACGTGTAGTGTGTCTTTTTAACTAGTGTGCAATTTTGTACATTTCTTGTACATATTTTCTGATTCACAAGAAAGTTGAATACTCAACTACTACTTGGAATAGATAGAGCCCGCCATAAAGTATCCTTCCTGGCGGGGACATATTATTATTGATCACTGTTTTCTCGTAACTACGAGTAGAACCTTTTTTTTTAATTAGCATACAATTTCGTACATTTCTCGTACATTTTTTGATGTGAGTTTGAATTCCGTACGACACCATGTCACCGTTAGAAAGTATGACACCAATACCTAATTCCGATCAACAATTTTCGTTAGCGCAGAAAAACGCAGATCAGACTTTGTAAGTACCCGAACGTAGTATAAATAATCTTTAACTAACCTTGTTAGCAAGAACTAAGAGCACACTTTCATTATCCAGATATAATTCGTGCACTTGCATTTCATTTCATTTCACTTGCATACATTTTAATGGAAGTAGGTAGGTACCTAGGTATTTGTTAAGTTCAATCAAGGGATGGCATTTTTTTTCAATAAAATAAGTTTTTTGCTAAAAATGCATTTAGAATACAAGCTTTTTTGCCGACTGGTCTTTTTGTGACTGTCTTGAATTGTCATACTACATCTCCGTCCCAAATTTCAAGTCAATGCCATTTACCGTTGAGGCGAGTTCCGTCCTAAAGAGACACCTGGCTGGACCACCAGGATGTCACTGCCAGATTATTGCAT
The DNA here is from genome assembly GCF_025370935.1 of Choristoneura fumiferana. Taxonomy (NCBI): domain Eukaryota; kingdom Metazoa; phylum Arthropoda; class Insecta; order Lepidoptera; family Tortricidae; genus Choristoneura; species Choristoneura fumiferana. Next base: position 13,968,138 of record NC_133475.1, on the reverse strand, counting down.
TGTCACCATATTTACATAAGTATGCCAAATTTCAAGTCAAGTGGGTCAAATTCAACTTGCAACATTTGACCCGCACATACATACATACACTAGATACATACATTGCAAGTTAAAAAAAAACCTTGTAATAGGTAAATAATTTATGATCAAATTACAAATTAGTATTGATTGCATAACTTTAAAAAAGCAAGATATGCTGGATTTTATAACAACTACTTTTTATTTGTCACGATGTGTGTTGTTCTAAACTAAATTAAAAGTAAAAACCGTTTTACGCAGTAATCAAAGCATCAACTGAAGAATGTACAAGATGACAATACGCTTGTTAAAAACAAAAATGACACAATACAAAAAGAGCTACTTTTCAGGATGGCGAACTAAACTTATGTGTGGCCTTTTACGGTGTGTAACTAACTATTGGTGTATTTATACTCACTTTTAAACATTCAAACTATATATTGGTTAGTTGTCTTCCAATTTTACAGTTACTTAGAAATAAAAAATGTGTGGCTGTAACAAAATGATGAGTTTTTAAAAAAAAGTTCAGTTTAGTGTTTTTTGGGATAGATACTTTAAACTTCGCAAAATGTCATTTTGATAAAAGAGCCGTATTCATTTTCAAAATTTTATCACAATTGTCTTCTACTTTTTAATAAATGACTTTATTTAAACAAAAAAGTACAGTTTATGCAGTAACGTTATAAAACTTTCTTTAACCATTCTTATTTGAAAACTGACACTAAACGAAAAGTGTCTGTTCATGGTTTATTTTGAAAAAATGTTACTCAAAGAGCGGCACTATACCTACAAAATGTGTAGTTTTAAAGTTAATAAATTTTCCGTTTATAAAATAACAATCGACGACAAAATCGTCATTATACGAAAAGTGTCACTTTTTCATTCACCCTCACGACAGCTCCGCTCCGTGCTTGGTCTCGGACTGATTTACACGGTATCAACATTTGGGCAATAAGTACAAAGTGGCATTACCTACCGCCATCTTTCTGCAAGTAATGTAAATATGAAGGTAAATGTCTTTGCATTGCGTGCGTCTCGCCAGATAGTTTATAGATGGCGGATAAACAAAAACTGACATTATTTGTTTAGTGTCATTTTTGTTTTCAACAAGCAAATAGTGCAAAATTAAATGCGCTTAGAATTCGTCTTTGGTATCGATAGGTACAGCGAAATTTTACCTCCTGCGCTACCTACTAAAATTGGTATACGTACTGCGCGGATGATGCAAACTTAGTCTGCTGGGAGGAATTATTAGTTGCGTAAATCTGTACTGTCAAATGCGTGAATGCGAGATCACATTTACTCAGCGGCACAAAATTTGGCCCACTCTACATACAAAATTAGTTATTACTGCATACATTTTGAGGGCCACATTTTTTGCCGCTCAGTACATTTTTGACCACCAAAAACAACTCTGATATTTATGACGATGCCTACATCTCAGAAAAACGGACAAACCGGACGGTACATCAAACTTTTTTAATAGTAACTGAAATTAACTTTTGCAATAGTAAAACTGTCAAGAGAGGGAAATTTTTATTATCGATGATTTGGTGTGATGTCACTTACAACGGTGAAATTATTCAGAAATCGATCAGATGTTCTCATTATTTCGTCAGACTTTGGCGCAAGTATTGCACTAAAAGCGATTTCTATGAAAACATATAATTGTTGTCCTAGATTCCCACAATAAAGAGTGAAAACCGGATGAACGAAGAACTAAACATTTTTCGTAATATTCAAGCATTCTGGATCAAAAATCTGTTTCATGGTGGAAAGTAGCAGTCTTATTTAGTTTGACGACACCTTTTTAAGGCGGTCTATAAATTTAATTAAAGATCATTTACGACTTTTGAAGAACAATAAAGAGACACAATACACGACGAGTGTTGCGGGCAACCTTTGGGGTTGTCACTTCACCGTGATTATCAACACTGCTGCACAGTGACCCTGCTTATTAGTGTTGCAGACAACTAAAACGGGTTATAGAAGTATAAATCACGTGAAGTCAATACTGCGGGCTATTTTTGGGACAGTCTCTTTATTGTCAAGCGTGAATCTATACGAGTGTTGCGGGCAACCTTTGGGATTGCCCGCACATGATATATCATCACAGTGAGTGTTCTTGCTTATTAGTGTTGCGGACAACTAAAACGAGTTATAGAAGTGGAACACTCGTACCTACATCCCATTCACGGCAGAGGATGTGGAGGACGACCATGCGTTACGCTCAGTGGTGATCGAGCCGGGCCCATCCACCAGCGGCGCTGCCGCTCCCGCTGCGCCGCCCCGATGCGCCTCCCGCCACAGTCACCACCCCCGCCACCGCTGCCAGAGACATCATCGCCACCACCGCCGGCTATAGAACAGGAAGATGCGGGCGATACGACATCAGTACCCGTATATATACAATCTCTGAAGTTTGTTTAAGAGAGATAAAGCTATTGAGCTCAGACAGAAACAGGAGCTGAACTGAAAGCGGCGGTGCCTACTTACAAACCGACGACGTACGCAGAATAGCCAGAGGACCAGGAGCCTGCTCCGGGGAGTCAACACGGCGGCAGCTCGCGCACATCGTATCGAGCGCAGCCGCGGCCTCACATCGTTCACCGGTAGACAACAACTTGGTATGCAGGTAGACTTTCTCAGTTCCACCATCAGTGGTCTTTATTAACCGATGACGACAAAAATCTTGTCATGAATATCTGGATACGACGTCCAGTTATCTCACCCCTGTGAGCAAGTTCACCCTCGTATCAATAAAAATCACGCAACACAACAATAAAGACACAAAGACAACAATATAGAAACAAACAAACAAACAAAATGCTTCATATAACTTAATTAGCTATTCTACAAATTCAATTAACCAATATAGTTTTACTTGGTCAAATAAGTATACTAAACCAAAAAACCATCTGGATTGAGAAGTTCCTCCATTTTAATGTCGGTTATAATATAAATTATATTTAGTACAACTGTAATAATCATAAGTAGATAGGTATTCATGAAATTTAATTCATCTTACACTAAAGGAGGGACTTCATGCATTAGTATCTATCAAACGATCCTCCTACAATACATTTTCTAATCTGCAATAGAGTATTAAGTTCAATTAGAAGGTAATAATCATAAAACGAATATAATGGTAATTGATAGAGCTAACACAAATAATAAACACGTCTTGCTTTGCCAGTCACTGCGACAAAAATAACATCGAGCAAACACTTTCCACAATTTTAACTTCTCTCTGTTTAGAAGTTTTTCATAATTCACGGTTATTTACACTTCTTTTTGTTTCTATAATAATAGTTATTTATGATACAAGTGCGGAAAGTAGGCAATTCCCAACGAGTGGCGGAGAACTTGAAACACGAGCGAAGCGAGTGTTTTGAGCCGGCACGAGTTGGGAATTTCCTACTTTCGACACGTATATCATACAACGTTTTACAATGCATTAAGCGAGGAAAAAAATCGAGGCAGTGACTACATCATTTATTTGCCATACTCCTTTTACTACAGTAGCAGGCAGTAGATATACATACCGACATGCACGCCGAACCAAAATCGTTAACGTATACACTTTATTAAACCAACTTTCATAACAATCATTGACTCAGAAGATTAGAACAGCTACAGCTACTAATGATAGGTAAAGGAGACTTTGTTTTAGTATCGTGATTTTTTATGATTAATTATTAGCCCTTGTTGCTTGACATTTTCCACACTTATATTGGCTAGTCCTTATGGAGGAGTGCACGCTCCTATAATGCTAAATATCAGTGCAACCCGTGAATAGATCCCTGTAATAGTTAAGTAACATCAAGTATATGTATTATGTATCTAATCTACCAGCTCTTAACAAAAAGTTACCGTAAATCTGAGATTTTTTGACTTTGGAACTGTAAATAAATCAAAACTGGTTCACTAATTCTAATACATAAAAGCAAATAAATAAGAATAAGACATACCGGTAGATGTTATAATATCCATGCGTGTAGAAGTAGATTATTCTATCAATTTACGATGTTTATTAACTTAGGTATGTATATTATAGTTCACGTATTTTGTTCAGCATAGAGTTTGTCACTGACAATATGTGCTTCGTGGAGGACGTAAGGCGGCGTAAAGTCAGATATAAATTCATCATTTAAACTCTTCATTTTAATTTACTCATCAAAAATTAATTCACCGGACTGAACTCATGAACATTACTTTGGCGGGGTTTCATGACAGGCGCGAACGGGTAACCATGATTGGTTCGTGCTACGTCGTGCGCGCGCACTGGAAGCTCATTGGTTAACTTTCGAGTGCGCGCGCTTGACGTCGCACGGTCCGAATTGGACTCAAGAATTTATTCCATTTTTTTTCATAACTTTAGACGGAATTAAAATACGAGTTTACATTTAAAAAAAAATAACGTTCTCTTTTCTGTCGCGTTTAATCTGTATTATCTTATCAGTAAATATTCAGTTGGTTGCATCAAAAGTTTTCTTATTTGTTCAAAGCCTAACTATAACGACTCTTTAGACTTATTTTTTTAACAATACTTTGGACATCATTTGGCAATTTAAAAAGTTACTTTACCGCACAAGTGCGGTAAGTAAAATCCATACAACTTTACTGCACACTTGTGGATGCGTGCAGGAATCACTAATTTTCTATGGATATGTTGACCCACGTCAAGAGGCACTTTCCGAGCACGTGCATTGTAAAATAACTAAACTAATCACTCAACGTATATCCAACAGTATTACCGCTACACTCTCATAACTCAAGCCTTGTATAAGTCATCGCGCACTGTTGCCTTGACTGGAGAAGTTGGCTCTTGGATACGCAATTTATTGGCCAATGCATCACACCAGTTCGATCTTCCGAGCGGAAATTCCATTCAAGTTGCATTCAAGTTACCGGAGGACAAAACATAGTGCAACATTTACGAAAACTACAATAAAATAAAAATAAAATAAATAAATATCACGGGACAATTCACACCAATTGACCTAGTCCCAAAGTAAGCTTAGCAAAGCTTGTGTTATGGGTACTAAGCAACGGATAAATATAATTATATAGATATAGATACATACTTAAATACATATTAAACACCCAAGACCCGAGAACAAACATTCGTATTTTTCATACAAATATCTGCCCCGACGCGGGAATCGAACCCGGGACCTCAAGCTTCGTAGTCAGGTTCTCTAACCACTAGGCCATCTGGTCAATACATAAATACAATACACACTACAATAGCAAAGATAACATAAAGAGTTCTCATACAACATTCATACAGCAACATAACATTACGTGTATTCTGTACGATCGTTTTATTCTATGCATGAGGCCATGAGGGTTTTTGTGACATGATACTTGGCGTTAGCATTATTGTTAATGTCAATCATTGAAAAAAAATGCAATTGGCTCTGTGTACGTGTACGACATCAGCGCCACCCAGCGTCCGCAACTTTTTTGGCTCTGATGCTCTGACGTTTTGAAATTTCATCGCGACATTGTGACAAAAATCAAACCTATAACGTATTAATTTATAAAACAAAATTACTGTGATACCGTGATTTGGGTGGACAAAAGGTTGTGAATTCATTTTTGGTCATTAAAATTAAATGAGGTAAGTAAAATTTATTCAAAAAGTGTGTTTTATTATCGTTATGTCAGGATTTGTTTACTTCATGTTTAGTTGTACTTTTACTGTAAAACGAAAAGATAAAGCTATCTTATTGGTTTCTTTGAATAATAGTAAATAGTAGATTATTGTCGTGGCCTGAAAGCTCGTCCGTTTAACTAATACGAAGCCAGCAATTGCTATTCCAGCCGAGACTAATATAAAGCTTTCTCAAAAATGGTGAATAATTCTGAAATAGAATAAACACATGTATTATATACATTTAATTTTATTCCAATATTTTTCTTATGCTTTCTCGCCTTTTTTCAATAAAAATAAACTGCAGGTGTATTTTTCCACCGAAAACACAACAAGCTATTTCAGACCCAATAGAAAAAGTCCGGAGTTCCAACAAAATATCTGATACCGGCCATTAGACTTGGCTGTACACGACTTGTGCCAACATTTTCATGGCCTTTTTAACTTTAAAAAAAATGTGACTGATTACAGGCGCGCTAATTCATTATTATCGAGCTAGCGCGCCTGCAATCTTTTTAACTTTTTAATTTTTCGCTGACCATAAACTATGCACTTCACCTTCTGATATGTAAAGAATAATGTCAACTTTTACGGACATTTTTGAGAAAATTATATAATTGTTCTTATATCGCTAGTAATAAATTAAATATTGTTTTCAGATCAAAATGAGTATCATTTTGAAGACCGGTTTTGTGAGTATCACTCAGTATAAAATTTCAACCACAAACCGTGTGACATGTCCAAGATGTAGAGGAATTAAGAACACAGCGACATTGTTCAATAATTCAAGCCGCATCATAACACAAACATCTATTACTAAAATTAGGTAGTTAAAGTCTATACAAATTAATTTGTTAGTGATAGATTCATATGAGTATGACAGATACCAGAGCCTAGATTATTTCTTCTTTTGGCCACTATAGATTTCATTACCCCCACCTAGTACTTCGCACCCTCCAACACTTCAACTCTGTCGCACGCAACAAGTAAGCATTGAATTTTTGTCTATGATGCATACAGGATTTATATCGACGGTGAAAGGCTATTTGTATTAAGCGACACTTTGGGCGATATTGAGCTATATATATCATTGCAATCAGCAGATTTTTCTGCGTCGATTGAGCTGGGTTTGGTAAAGATCTGAGCACTTTTTGGCGCTTAAACCGGTCATAATTTGGGGACTAATTCAGAACATCGAAGTATGAAGTGCCATTAAATTTGCCAGTTTCAAGTAACATTTGATTTAAGCTATATGAGGCTGTGATGGTTTTCCGCTTAAACTGTTCTTATCTTCCTTAATCTAATACGCAAAGTAGCTTAAAACATTTTTCCTATATTCAAAGTTTACTAACAACGTCGGTTAAAGCATTTAGCTTCCACAAAAAATCAACAACATGTCGCTTAATACATTTAGCCTGCATCTAAAACAAATAAAGCATGTAACTTGAACCATTTTGTTCTCACCTAATTTTCATACCACATATCGCTTGAACCATTTTAAACGATGTCAAATTTAGAAAACGATGTTGCTTCAGCATTTTATATCCGATTTTTTTATCCTAGCTAGTCATTGCAAGCGTTGAAATATTTACTGAAGTTATTTAAACCTATACAAATCAATATGGATAAAAATACGTTGTGTAGGTTAAAGCATAAAACTTAACTTCACTTACCCTAACTTCATGTCATGACGGTTAAATACACAATGACAGGAAATACTGTAGAAGAATTTATCCCTATTATTTCTAAACCGAAATTGCTTAATAATGCAAAGTATAAAACATCTCTCTCTAAAACTAAGGTTAAATAAAATGACCTAAAGAAAATGTGCCAAGAACGAGATAGTTATACCGAGAGGTTTTTCATCAAGAATATTTAAAACTTATGTCTAGATAACATTGATAACAAAAAATGCTATTTACTCTTAAACTACTACTAAGTCTCAAGCAATCTTAGCCGTTATAATTTTCCTTGTAAATTTGATGTACTTACTACCAAACTGAATTTTTTTTTAAAAAATCACTCAACAGTTTACATTTTAGAGGAGGGGGACGCTCGACTTTAATGAAAATTCGCAATTTAAAGTTGAATATTTTGCAAAAAGATAACTGTATCGAAAAATCGTTAAGGCAACCCCCAATGGTTTTAAAAGACCAATCCAACGATACCCACTCTATAGAAAAAAAAACACCCCTACTTTACGTCTATGGGAGGCACCGAAAAAAAATGTATTTTTGTTTTTTTTTACTCCTTTGTCGGCGTGACTGATATGCATATTCATGCCAAATTACAACTTTGTAGTACCAACGGTCCATGAGCATAGCCGCGGACAGACAGACAGACAGACGGACAGACATTGCGAAACTATAAGCGAAGGGAAACTATAAATGCAAACTTTTAATAAAAAGCCGAAAATAAATGGTCGGCTTGTATTTTTGTTCACGTAAACTTAACACAAAGATGACAGGTTCTTCACATTTTTTTTATATTTATACCATAATACTTGCAGTAAATCTAGCTAACTTTGAGTTTGCCTTTGAAATGTCGACAAACTTTTAATCGAATATCAGTTAAGAGTCAATGTTTCCTATTTTTTCATTTTATCGAATATTCATTACCTCGAATGATTTAAATAAGTATTTTTAAATTAACGATTTTTAATTTCTAGTTTATTTGGCAGAACTTTATTTTATATTTTACTATTTCATACTCTTTTGAATGAATTTTATTTATTTTTGTTGGGATCGCAGTTCTAACGTAACCTAACCAACTTTTCTGGTAGCGACTTATTTTTGTTGGGGTCGCAGTTCTAACCTAATCTACTTTCCTGGTATCAATTTATTATTGTTGGGGTCGCAGTTCTAGCCTAATCTAACCTACTTTTTGGTAGCGATTTATTTTTGTTGGGGTCGCAGTTCTAACCTAGCCTAACATACTTTTCTGAAAGCGATTTATTTTTGTTGGGGTCGCGGTTCTAACCCAACCTAACCTATTTTTCTGGTACCGGTTTATTTTTTTGGTCACAGTTCTAACCTAACCTATTTTCTGGTGTTTTATAAGATATAAACAGCGATGTTTTGTTTTTCTGTGTCATGAATAGTTGATGAAATGTATTTTTAAGCAAATAATATTTCTTGTACTGTTGTTCTAATAATTGTTTTAATAAGTAATGAATAGTCGATGAAGTGAAATAACTCCAAGATAAATAATTAGTACTGAATATTCTATGAATATATTTCGATGAAATGAAATTCGATAGATAGTTTGTCGACGTTAATCAAGGGGCACCCCTAACTTTGATTATAATAATTATATTCTGCCTAACCAGATACATATACTACTACTTTTCATCGACTAAAAATTTGCCAATTTAAAGTATAACCGTAGGAAAGCTTGGCTAGTTAAATTCTATTTTTTTTTCTTATATGCCCTTATATTCAAAGTTGGCCAGATTTACTTGTAATAACAATTATTATAATTAAGCTTTTGAAAAACAAGATAAGTACTTTGTTAGTAAAGTTTTAAATTACGGAAGTTAAGTGTGATTTGATTAGTTATAATTATTATTGTTACAGGTGCCAGTTGGTAAAATAATTAATAATTTACATACTTAGTTCTTAAACCAAACCAAAATTAAAGCTGAAGTTGTTTACTTTTGCGAAAAGTAAAAACATTTATGATTTATAATTTTCCTTTTTTATTTTTTTACTTGTAGAATCAATTCATATCTCTACTGGAGTATCAACCGCCTACATCTAAACAATTCGTGAAAAATCTGTGATTTCAAACAATTCCGTTATTAATAAGCATGTGTCTTCAATCAATATGAACTTCCCCTATTTTTTTACAAATAAGGCATATAAACTAATTTGCTTTGCACCGTTTGGCTTGTGACATGACGTTTGATTCATTTAGCTTTACTCTGAAGATAACCATCGATACACTTCAACCATTTTACCTGCTTCTGCAAGCGGAACCTGGTGTTCGTTAAAACAATTATCCTGACTCTAAAAAGTGGCTACTTTGTATGAAGCGACATTTATTTTAGGAAATAATAGGTTTTTTTTTAAAACACCTGAACTGATTTTGAAGCATGCAAAATGAAATCCATTTCTGGCATATGTTTTATTTTTAATGATTTTTTTTCTGAAAATTTCAACTTTGATTGCTTCTCCTGTAAAGTTCGAAAAATGTCGCTTAATACAAATAGCCTTTCACCCGTCGATATGTTATATTCTGAACTTCAAGGTTTTTTGTATGTTCAGTGTTTACTTCATAACGGCCGTTGACTATATAGTATCGTGAGG
>NC_133475.1:13949661-13958054 GCF_025370935.1 Choristoneura fumiferana | reverse complement strand
TCTAGCGGCGAATTCATACGCGATAGCCCTCATTGGTTAGAGTGGATTTACTTTATGTTTGTTCTCGGGTCTTGGGCGTTTAATATGTATTTAAGTATGTATCTATCTATATTTATCCGTTGCTTAATACCCATAGCTAAAGCTTTGCTAAGCTTACTTTGGGACTAGGTCAATTGGTGTGAATTGTCCCGTGATATTTATTTATTTATTTATCCATGTTTGAAGTTAACGCATTCACTGCCACCGATGCATATATGCGTCACTGTGACTCTCACCCTGTGCCGCTGTCATAATTATTAATACATTTTGAACGCACATGTGCGTCGGTGGCACCTGTGGTCAGTCAAGTCAAGTCAAGTGGCAGTGAATGCGTTAAGCGACTCATATTTCGTTGCTATGCATCTGTTACAGAAGGTAAAAATCGGAAAGAATTTTAACATTATTTATAGTTTCATGCGAAAAGTCGGTATGTTTCCAGCAGGCCGGAAATGAATGAATAAATTCCCATTCCCGGCATAAATCAAACCATTCACCTCACTTTCATTCAATTGTCCTTATTGATATAATAGCAGAGGTCGCCAACCGCGCGAGTTATTAATCATATTTGTTTCTTTCTTTATTTGTATCGAAACCCATTAATCAGTTGCGAAATTGAATTTATCCTTTGAAAACAGTGAAACAATGGGTATATTTTAACTTTGCCTGCGGTTGGGCACCCCTGAAGGGAAGGCTCAATTTGGCGGGAAAGTTTTACCATTATCAATCTACCTCCGCTTGCCGCCGAATTTAAAGTTGTTTGTTACTTTATTATAGGTATTATTTATTTATTATTTATTACATTTCACAGCATAACAGTTAAACCAAAGCACTGTGAAATTCAGATACAAAGCATCTCCAAAGCAGGGGTGGCCAACCGGCTATTAGTCCAGGTGATCGTGGCAAGGCAAAAAATATAAATACTGAACTATTCTGTTTCATTTAAGATTTCAAGAAGTATGTAATTGGTAGATCGCACAGGGTTTCGTCAGTAAACAGTAGATCTTGGGTCTAATAAAGTTGGCCACCCTACTCTAAAGGAATGGAAACCTCATAATAGAATCACTTTGTTGTCTATCTGTTTGGTTGTTTGTCAGTTCCTTATTTCTCGGGAAAATGTGAAGATGTAAAATGAAATCTTACAAAATCAAGTTTTCGAATTTTAGTTCCGATAATTCCACGTAGGTACCTCACACAGCTTTATGTAATAACAATAACGTCAAATTATCATTTTAATGAATTTAATGCATTTTTGGGCAAGTGAAATTTCTTAACACGTTTCTATTGAATTAATTATCAGAACATTAGCCAAATTCTGTTTCAATTACGTCAGCAAAGTTAACTACGGCTACTATCAACTATTTTTCCTAATTACATTAGCAATATTTTTTTTTCGTTTTTATTTATAAGTTATTTAGTTTTAAGGAGACAGTGTTGTATGTTCTGTTTTGTGTATATGCGGTGTATATGTATATATGTATTTTGGATGTAGTTTATTTGTCTTGATATGTGGAGCTGCCATTGCATTTAAAGGAGTTGAGTGGACTGTAGGTTTATAAGGAAAATTTACCTTTTGCAAGATGTGCCTAATAATTTGATTAGGTTAGGAGGGCAGAATGATGGGCTGGGTCCGGAGTCCTGGGTCGCTCAGGCTGTACCATTCCACTTCTTCAATACACAATTCACTGTACATGCACAATTCGTGTTGCGAGAGCTCTCGATTACCAGAATAATGTCAATTTTCACTAATTTTGGCGAAGCGACGCCGGCGGCGATGGCACGCGCAGCGAAGGATATTTGCGACTGTCTGTTGTCAAAGCGCCATCTTCCTTCGTCTTCCCGATCCAAAGGATTTCGGCCACTTCCGATTGAGGGCGTAGATAGTCATCTCTTTCGCGCGTATACGTTGAGGTTGTGAGGGAATGGGATAGGAGAAGGAAACAGCTCGTGCATTCTATTTTTTAGAAATAAGGGAAACAGTTTTGACTAAATGCTTTTTCGCGCGGGCGGCGCGCGGGAATTTTAATCTTAGCAGCGCTCGTTAGATGGCGTTGCTTAACATACGTACATTTAAAAATATTAAAAATGAAACTGGCGTCAACATTCCCCCGCCTTAAAGGGTCACCTTTAAGAAAATAAACGATTCTTTAAGAGAAAGAAAAAAAAAAAAAGAAACGATTCTAATTTGAAACGAAAGAAAAAAGAAATACTTAAGTCTAATACCATTAAATTTAGAGAAGGAATAATCATTCCGAGATGTATTAGAATAAGAATAACAATATTAAATGTTTATTGAGTTGGTATAGGACATAAACGGACAACCGGACGAACTAAAGACCCTTTAGCCGTTCTGACTGAGACTACGCGTATATTGCCATCTTTTGATGGATGCAATATTTCTACGATGCCGAGAGGCCACGATAGTGGTGGAGAATTCTCATCATTAATAACAACAATCGTGCCTTCCTTAACAGTACTATTAGCTTTATTCCATTTTTGTCTCGTCTGTAATCTATGGAGGTATTCGCTTCGCCACCTTTTCCAAAAGGACTGTACCATCCTATCCAACAATGAATGTCTTTCAAGCAGGTGTTCTGGTGTAGAATCCACTACCGGGGCGGGAAGCGAATAAAGAGGCGCGGTATGAAGAAAATGTGCAGGAGTTAAAGCCGTAGGCTCTGACGGATCGGCGCTAAGCACCGTAAGAGGTCTCGAATTTAACAGACACTCGATCTGAGCAAGAATAGTCACTAATTCTTCATAGGACAGAATTTGTTGGCCTATCGCTTTAAATAAGTGAGTTTTTACATTTTTAACCATAGATTCCCAGCAGCCGCCAAAGTGTGGAGAAGCTGGTGGGATAAATTTCCATGAAATACGACTTTCTGTGAGTTCCTCTTCGAAGCGCGGACGATATTCTTTATTAAGAAAATTATATAAATCGCGGAGATAACGGCTCGTGCCTTTAAAATTAGTAGCGTTGTCCGAATACATAAACTGCACAGGACCACGTCGCGACAAGAAACGTTTAAGTGCAGACACAAAACTGACAGTTGTCAAATCTGTCGCTAACTCGACGTGAATCGCTCGGGTGGTTAAACATGTAAAAATACATAAATAGGCCTTACGACTCTTTACACCTCTACCGCGAATAGGAGTATATTGTATGGGACCAGCATAATCGCAGCCAGTGTGTGCGAAGGCTTTAGAAGCCGGAACGACGCGTTGTTGCGGGAGATCGCTCATGATTGGAGCAAGCCCCGGTCGAGGTCTAAGTCTAAAACAAATGTTACATTTGTGAATTTTATAACGAATAATCTGTCTGGCAGATAGAATCCAGTATTTTTCCCGTAGCAGCGACATTAAAAGTTCCGGACCAGCGTGTAAATATTTTTTATGATTGTAATCTATGAGTAACTCTACTACCTTGTCTCGTCGCGGCAACACAATTGGATGTTTTATGTCGAAACTTTCAGCAGAATAAGCTAATCGCCCACCTACTCGAATAACATCCTTATCCATAAACGGTTTAAGTTTCATGAGAGCTATAGAACAATCCTTGCCTTGTTTCAAATTAATTATGTCTTTAAAGAAGTGCTTCCGTTGCACATGAGACAACAACAATTTTTCAGCAAAATCCATATCGGACGGTGTGACAGCGAGAGAACTTCGACGCGGAATCCGATTCACGAATCGGCACATAAAAACGATTATACGAATTAATTTAGACCACGATGAAACCCGTTCAGCTAGCGCAAGTAAGACAGAATCCCATTCTTTATCAGCGATGATCGGATGAGCGTGAATCTTTTCTTCAGGTATGACGTCAACGTCAGCCACATCTACCTTATTTATAGGCCACTGGCTGGGATCTAAACTGGCCCACGAAGGTCCATGTAGCCACAATGGATGACCGATCAATTTATCAGGTGTTAAACCTCTCGACAAACAGTCTGCGGGATTATCAGTACCGGCAACATGATAAAAATATTCAGCGGGAATATTGTCGATTGTTTTAACAACACGATTTGCTACGAACGTCTGCCATCGGTGTGGAGAGGAATTCAACCAGCAAAGAGTCACTTTGGAATCCGTGAAAGCATAAATAGCTGATATGTTGTAACGCGGATTGTACGTATCATGTACACGCGAAGTAACTTCGCTAATAACTCGGCGCCACAAAGCTCAAGTCTAGCGACGGACAAAGGTTTGACAGGTGATACCTTTGATTTAGCACACAATAATTGCGTGGTGACATTATTGGCACGAGTGATGTGAGCGTAAATGACCGCGCCATAGGCACGCTCGCTAGCGTCTGAAAAGCCTAGCAATCGAACAACACAATTATTACTAACACCTATATGACGCGGTATTTGGAAGTCGTTTAATCGCGGAAGATCGGAGCAAAATTTATGCCACATATTTATTATATGACGGGGAGGTGCATCGTCCCATCCCAGCTTTAATAACCACAGCTCCTTGATAAGCAGCTTGGCATACAATACGACAGGAGCGACGAAACCCATCAAATCCCATAATCGAGCTACTGTTGACAAGATCGTACGCTTAGTGCACTTGGTCTCGGGCGCGGAGATTTGGAATCGAAAACAATCATCAGATCTAGACCAGCGTAATCCAAGAACTTTCTGTTCCATAGACTTTTCGAATTCTAATTGCTCTGAAACCTTATGAGACGATGGTATACTATCCAGCACAATTTGCGAGTTACTGGTCCATTTGACCAGATCAAACTGACCCCCTTAAAGAGCTGAATCAGTTGACGCGCGACCTCAACGGCTTGAGACTCCGACCCCACACTGTGTACTATATCGTCCATGTAAAGCGAACTTGAAGCGACATCGCGAGCTTCAGGGTACATGTGACCATCGTCGATAACTAGCTGCTGTACCGTGCGTAACGCGTGATACGGGCTCGATTTTAGACCGAAACATACGCGATTAAACTGGTATAAGACCAACGGTTCATTTGAACTAAACCGGTACATAATACGCTGAAAGCGACGGTCGCTTTCACGTACTCCAATTTGAAGAAACATCTGTCGGCAGTCCGCTGAAAGCGCGACGGCGAACAAGCGAAAATTTAGAATTATTGTAAATAAATCACCCTGTAGGTTCGAGCCGCTATGCAAGACGTCGTTAAGTGACACGTCCGAACGAGTTTTGCAGCTAGCGTCCAAAACCATACGTACTTTGGTTGTCGCCTTGTCTAAGCGAACAACGGGATGATGCGGAATGACATAATCAGGGTGACTATCATCGTCATCGGTGACAGGAACCGGGGATAAATACCCATTATCAACATACTCGCGGATGACGTCATTATAAGCGGAGCGTAAGGCGTGCGGAATCTAACTTTCTTTCGAGACAGAAATATCGTTTACGCGCGGCATCTATCGAGTTTCCTAAAGAGAATACGTCCGAGCGAAACGGCAACGCGACGGTATACCTACCACTATTAACATCGCGTTCGGTAGTCTCGCGAAAGAAATGTTCACATTCGAGTTCCTCATATGACTGCGTACTGATGGGTTTTGTGACGGGTGATTCGTCAATCTCCCAAAATTTCTTTAATGCCGAATCGACAGATTCCGGTTCATTGCTGCACTGGACAAAACAGCAAAGCGGAGTTTTGTGTTGCGGTACCGGTAGTGTGGGACCGTCCCCATAATAACGTAGCCTAACACGGTTTGTATAGCGGGAGGCGCGGAAGTGTTACTGCTGACCAAACCCGGCAGCAGCAACTGCGGAAACAGCGAGGCCCCAATCAGCACGTCGATGCGGCCGGGAATGTGGAACGACTCGTCGGCCAAAGGTAGGCCTTTTAGATACGGCAGCGCCGCAGTGTCGACACACGCGGTAGGTAAGTTGTCTGTAATATTATCGACAATAAGCGAGGAAACGTTATATCGAACGTCTAAATTAAATCGAGACGAAAAATAAAAATTGACGGAACCTTAACAGGTTTTTCCGTTCCGCCGATGCCCTTTACTTTGGTATATGCATTGTTTGGATCAGGTTGATTTAATCCAAGCGATTGCAACAATCTGCAGTAATAAAATGGCTTTGCGAAGCACTATCTAAAAGACAACGCACGAAATGTTGTTTATTATTTTTATCGAGAACCATAACTACAGCTGTAGCGAGTAATACCGTAACCGGCGACGTACATTGCTTGCCATGTGCGCGTATGTTTTTGTCGGAGTTAGCGGTCTGCGGCGGCGCGGCAATGGACGTGTTACATAGCGGAGCGTCCGTATTCTCATAATCATACTCATAATCGGTGTGCGTATCGCGCGCCGGTGTAGCGAGGTGCGCGTGCGACAAAGACGGCGATAGCGGCGCGGGCGATGTGGCAGCGGCGGCGTGTACCAAAAGCGGCGGCGGCGGTGAGTTCAAAGACGCGAAGTTGTCGGCAACGGCCAGCGCGTGGTTTGTGATAGGTGCGGTCGCGTTCGAGTTACGTGGTTCGAAGTGTAAAAGTGAATGATGCTTTAGAGCACACACTTTACACGCGATATTTGACTGGCAACTGCCAGTCCTGTGCCTAATACTCAAACAGTTAATGCAAGCGTTGCGCGTTTTTACACATTTATAGCGGCTGCTGGGATTCATACTCGAAAACGCGGGACATTTGTATAAGTGTTCGTGTATAATATTATTACATAAACACTTCTGCGAGTCCGAAACCGCGACATAAGACTGAGGCTGCGGAATTTTTAGCGGTTTGTCAGATGAGGAAAAACGGGGTGTCGCCTTTCTCGCGGAGTTACTATTAGAACTCGAACTCGAATCGGTATTATGCATAACACGCAGTTGACCCTTTACGAATTTCACCAAACTATCTAACTGCGGGATTTCAATGTCTCGCGAATCCATCTCGAACAATCTCACTGTTTCCGAGTCGAGCTTTTTAAGGGCGACATGCAACAATATGAAATCTGCTAAATTATCTATTTTTAGATTTTTCAAAGCATTAACTGCAGAGACAAATTTGTCAGAGAATGATTCCAAGTTGTGAACAGAGGCGGATGTCGAAGACCGGTAATCGAATATTTGGTTTAAATAGCTTGAGGCTAGCATGCGCTTGTCTTCGTACCTTTCAACGAGCGAGCGAAGTATGAGATCATAGTTCTCTTCACACGGCGTAGTGCCGGCGAATGCGGACTGGGCCTTTGTGATAACTTGCCCATTAAATAATATAATTTTTCTGCTTTAGTCAGCGAGTTGTTGTCATGGACGGTCGCCTTAAAACTAGCGTAAAAACACGGCCAAGTGCGAATATCGCCGTCGAATGACATCAACTCGATTGGCGGTAACCTAGTCTGCTGCTTAGGCATATTATTGGCGGCCGATTTATTTAAACTTTCAGAAGACGTCATTTTTGTGTACTGATACTTAATGCGGCAAAATAAATCCTCAAACGAGGTCCATGATTGATCATCTAACTTCATTTTAGGGTTCAATTTTAAATTGAAAGAGATGTATCTATTGTTTGCGTCTTGAAAGTCATTACGCAAATTATCTAAATTGATGCAATTACATAGAAAAGATTCTCTTTCATGCTCGTTAACTTCAGCGCGTTTTGAGTACTCGTAAATGCTTTGTATTCTAGCGTATATGGAGTTACGACGCGATAAAGCGATTTGAAGCTCTATTTCGTCTTCTGAGAGTTCAGTTCCCGGTTCCGCTTTCGACATCTTGAAGTTTAAATTTGCAAGATTTATAAAACAGGCTTGAACAAGATGCAGTAAACAACGATAACCGAACTAAGTTTCAGGTAAATCAAAAGACCTAGCGAAGCGCGGTATCGGTTTTGTAAGCGTATAGGTAAGTACCTACCTGCCTACAGCGTAACTTAATTACAACGAAATAGATTATCAAGAAGGCACGATATGTCCTATTATTGAGAGGTAAGGTTTACCTACTTAATGTTAGATGCGGGTTTTGAACGCGGGACAATTAGGCAAGTATGTTTAACTAAACAGTAAATCACGTACCTACGCAATGACTTGATATGCGGTCTAGGTAGGTATTTACCTATTGTTGTGTTGTTTTGTTTATAATAAACGCGGCGCGGGTTGAAACAACAAGCGGTTGTTATAAAATAATAAATGTCGAAAAATAGGTGCTCAATGACCTTGAACGACGCGGGTGCGTAGTAGGAAATGTACCTATATATATTATAAGATAACATAAATAACGAAAAGACGCGGAAAGGAACAATGCCCTTGAAAGATGCGGGTTTGGTAAATAACACCTGTAATATATCGGAATTAGCACGAAATTATGGGGAAAATAAGCGGGAGATTTAGCGTTAGGAACTCAAATGTCCGTTAC
>NC_133475.1:13923582-13946960 GCF_025370935.1 Choristoneura fumiferana | reverse complement strand
CTTGTATAAGTCACGCGCGCACTGTTGCCTTGATGGAGAAGTTGGCTCTTGGATACGCAATTTATTGGTCAATGCATCACACCAGTTCGATCTTCCGAGCGGAAATTTCATTCAAGCAATTACCGAAGGACAAAACATGTGCAATATTTACGAAAACTACAATACACACTACAATAACAAAGATAACAATAAAGAGTTCTCATACATACATTCATACAGCAACATAACATTACTTGTATTCTGTACGATCGTTTTATTCTATGCATGAGGGTTTTTGAGACAGGATACTTGGCGTTAGCATTATTGTTAATGTCAATCATTGAAAAAAAAATGCAATTGGCTCTGTGTACGTG
This sequence comes from Choristoneura fumiferana, assembly GCF_025370935.1. Lineage (NCBI taxonomy): Eukaryota > Metazoa > Arthropoda > Insecta > Lepidoptera > Tortricidae > Choristoneura > Choristoneura fumiferana. The sequence goes on along the minus strand of NC_133475.1, from coordinate 13,946,607 downwards.
TACGACATCAGCGCCACCCAGCGTCCGCAACTTTTATGGCTCTGATGCTCTGACGTTTTGAAATTTCATCGCGACATTGTGACAAAAATCAAACCTATAACGTATTAATTTATAAAACAAAATTACTGTGATACCGTGATTTGGGTGGACAAAAGGTTGTGAATTCATTTTTGGTCATTAAAATTAAATGAGGTAAGTAAAATTTATTCAAAAAGTGTGTTTTTTATCGTTATGTCAGGATTTGTTTACTTCATGTTTAGTTGTACTTTTACTGTAAAACGAAAAGATAAAGCTATCTTATTGGTTCCTTTGAATAATAGTAAATAGTAGATTATTGTCGTGGCCTGAAAGCTCGTCCGTTTAACTAATACGAAGCCAGCAATTGCTATTCCAGCCGAGACTAACTCTCATAAAAGCTTTCTCAAAAATGGTGAATAATTCTGAAATAGAATAAACACATGTATTATATACATTTAATTTCATTCCAATACCAGTTCGATGCTTTCTCGCCTTTTTTCAATAAAAATAACTGCAGGACAAAACATGTATTTTTCCACGAAAACACAACAAGCTATTTCAGACCAAAGAAAAATAAAGAGTTCCAACAAAATATCTGATACCGGCCATAAGACTTGTATTCTGTACACGACTTGTGCCAACATTTTCATGGCCTTTTTTAACTTTAAAAAAAAAATGTGACTGATTACAGGCGCGCTAATTCATATTATCGAGCTAGCGCGCCTGCAATCTTTTTTCTCAAAAATGTCCGTAAATTGACATTATTTTTACATATCAGAAAGTGAAGTGCCTAGTTTATGGTTCAGCGAAAAATTAAAAAATGTTAAAAAGATTGCAGGCGCGCTAGCTCGACAATAATAAATTAGAGCGCCTGCAATCAGTCACAACTTTTTTTTAAAAGTTTAATAGGCCATGGAAATGTGGCACAAGTCGTATACAGCCAAACTAATGGGCGGTATAGATATTTTTGTTGGAACTTCGGCCTTTTTTTTTTGGGTCTGAAACAGCTGTGGTAGTTGTGGTGTTTTTCGGTGGAACTAAGCTGCAGTTTATTTTTAATGAAAAATAGGCGGGAAAGCATAAGAAAAATAATTGGAATAAAATTAAATGTTATGATATATTTTGAGAAAAAGTTTAGTTTCTATTTGAGAATTATTCATCATTTTTGAGAAAAGCTTCATATTAGTCTCGGCTGGAATAGCAATTGCTGGCTTCCGTATTATTAAACGGACTCGCAGGCCTCGTCCGTTTAATATCATACTCAGCCAGCAATTGGCTACTTCCAGGCCACGACAATAATCTACTATTAACTTTTAAATTTTTCGCTGACCATAAACTATGCACTTCACCTCTTGATATGTAAAGAATAATGTCAACTTTTACGGACATTTTTGAGAAAATTATATAATTGTTCTTATATCGCTAGTAATAAATTAAATATCGTTTTCAGATCAAAATGAGTATAATTTTGAAGACCGGTTTTGTGAGTATCACTCAGTATAAAATTTCAACCACAAACCGTGTGACATGTCCAAGATGTAGAGGAATTAATAACAAAACAGCGACATTGTTCAATAATTCAAGCTCGCATCATAACACAAACATCTATTACTAAAATTAGGTAGTTAAAGTCTATACAAATTAATTTGTTAATGATAGATTCATATGAGTATGACAGATACCAGAGCCTAGATTATTTCTTCTTTTGGCCACTATGAGTGCTGCGATAGATTTCATTACCCCCACCTAGTACTTCGCACCCTCCCAACACTTCAACTCTGTCGCACGCAACAAGTAAGCATTGAATTTTTGTCTATGATGCATACAGGATTTATATTGTTAATATTCTGAAACTTCATGTTTTGTAATGTGTCAGTGTTTACTTCATAACGGCCGTTGACTATATAGTATCGTGAGGCCCGTTTGACGACTTTGACATTTGTGTTATTTGTGATCATTGGTAATAGTACATTGTGTCTTAAGGGCGGTAAATAAGGAATTACGAACGAGAGTCTATTAAAAGCCCGAAGTCGAAGACTGAGGGCTTTAATGAGTCGATGTTCGTAATTCTAGTACCGCCCGTGCGACATACAATGTTTTTCATCACATTTGCAAGTAATATTTTATATTTGTAAAAGAAAAAATATAATTCTTCCAAATATTGGCGATACCTTAGGCTGTGCTCTTGGCAACGTCGTCCTCTACCTCCCTCGGCATGCGCCGCAACGTGCGTGTGCATGTGGTGGTCTATGTAGTCCTGCAGCAGCGCGCGCAGCGCCATCAGTACGGGCACCGACTCATTTACCGACCTTGGGCTTCATGGCAAGACAATGTGTACGCGCAATGACTCATTTACCGACCACGGGTTTCATGACAAGCACATTAAGGTCGAGGGTTTTATTTGGGGGGTTGCAACTAAGGTAACCTGCATGTTACGACACTGTTTACGAGCAAGTGTGATGAAAAATAACTAACTGGCCAATGGCAAGCAAAACTGTAACTCCAAACGTACTTCACGATACTAACGGCATCTAGCGATATTTCGCCTGTCAATAAACCCTTATTGTAAACTCGAATTTTTAATCCCATGGAAAAAATGTAAACTAAGTTGTGGCCGGTATCAAAAACATTTGCAGAATTCGAGATATTTTATTCTTTCCACATTTGCCAGAAATCGACTTCCCATTAAAAAACTGTATTTCTTAATCAAGATAAAATATTTTAATTTACTGATGAAAATCTTCACTTTGTCATTTACTACGCTTATATAATAATATATTAAGTAACAAAGAGAGTACTGTTTTCGTATGTATAATTTATTTATTGTCCTGGTATTACACCCGGGTTTTTAAGCTGTGGGCCGCTTGACGCGAGACGTCACTCAACTAACAATCGAGACTGAATTTGTAATCGTTATCCAGTTATTTTTTTTGACTGTCATTGTTATATTTATATTGTAGTTAAGTTGTTCATTGTTACGTTTTCCGTTGTGTTTCGTTCATTTTTGTATGAAAGGATGGACTCCGGTCCGAGTACTTATCGGTCACAAGACAACTTGTAAGCTGTCTCCCGTAATAACGGCTCTTTTATCGAAAATAGAAAAAAACCTGGCAACAACAGAACTTTATATAATATTTCTAGCGGGTCCATACCTTGAAATCCCCTGAAATGTCACTTTGACAATGGCGAAACTTTGTTTACATTTTTTCCGTGGGATTAAAAATCCGGGTTTAGTAGTAACCCTATCCTCCTAACGCCCAGAGTACTCTATAAAGGACTTATTGTAATTTTAAATCGAACTCTATCATAAATGACATAAAGTTTGATGTTCATAAATCAAAAATTTGACTTGGGCGTTAGAAGGCTATAGTCCTGTTGTTGACAAATATCGCTGTGTTAATGAGGGCTATCGTTTTTGTCTTTCTAGATGGCGCCACTGTTGCGTGAGGTTTTTAAGTGTGGCTTTCAAAGTATGTTATTACGGACGTGAAAACAAAGTTTAGATTAAAATCATGTTTAATACACCTTAAACCGTACCATCAAAATATCGAGCAACCACAGTGTTGCGTAGTCCCGTTTTGTTCGGAAAAAAGTTTCCGAAAGACAAAACTGTCTCAAAACACAGACATTCATTGCCCCGTAACGCATATTGCCATAATTAATTTCAGGTAATGCAAAATATTCACAAAATTATTCTAATTATAAATAAAGCCCCGTAGCTCACCCAAAAACTATGAGATTTGACATTTCGGAGACCTCATGCTATACTAGCGCCTCTAGCGGCGAACTCATACGCGATAGCCCTCATTGTTACTCATCTAGAGTAGAGAGAGCTCTTTTCAGGTAGCTAGGGAATACCTACCAATCCTACTAAGTAATATTTTAAATGCAAAAGTTCGTAGGTATGTTTGTTACCCTTATACGTAAAAACGGCTGGACGGTTTTAGATGAAATTTGATACCACTATAAAGACGGATTTAGGACAAATTTTTATTTCAATTATTCTACGATATGTCGTTAGGTTATGTCTAAGTAATTTTTTATAAAGGAATAAATGAAAATCCATGTCATATTTGAGAAATTTATAAAATCTCGGGATTTTGAATTTAATTGCCAGAACATGGGTAAAGACTGGTATTAGTTTAATATTTTAATTATTTTGTTGGTGGTGTTTTCATTTAATAACAAAAAATACTGAATCTTTTTAATATCTCGAGTGTGTTTATAAATGACACACGAAAGCGTTGACTTTTTGCACACGAAGGCTAGTCCTGCCAAGGTCTGTTGAGGTGGCATCGGGTTTTTATTTCACGCAAGTAGGTAACTGTTTAACTGATGGTTATCGCTAAAAATAACCTTTAATTATCGAGTAGTATGGGTAGCCCTGACCTTTTGGACATATGCATAGGCTGTCTGACCAGGTGACATTTTATGCGAACCGAATGGATTTGGACAATTTGTGGAGTAGAGTTAACAATGCTTACACAAAATTGAATCGACTGTATTTAAGATTTTTCAATGCTTGAAGGGAGGCCGCCAGAGGTCAGTAAATTAAATCAGTAAGCCAAAAACATTAACATTCAATACCAAATGGCTGATATAATTAAGTTATTAAAGTGTATCTTGTGTATATTATGCTCACTAATATATAAAACGCTTGCTTAAAAAGTTTCTTTTATGCGAGTTCAACCAGTGCAACGAAGACGAAGTAGGTATATTTACAAATATCGCACAACAACAAAAATGTCTTAATTAAATATTTAAAAAAAAAACGATTGACACCATTAAACCTAGTCATCAATCCGACAATTGATGTGAGTTATTAATCTCAATAACCGGAACGGAATAGGTACCCTACATCCGCTGTGCCTTCTCTGGCCAAAAACCCCCAAAAAGCTTACTAATTAGGTAAGCTTCTCAGAAAAATCCTTCTCTAACTCACGGTTTTTACCTATTTGTTACAAGGTTACGAAAGAAGGACAATTTAATAGCTAAATATTGGAAGCTTCCAAAATGCTTTCATTATTGCGTGTATATTACTTTCCAATACGCTACACATTTTTCTGACGTGTGTCTATTTAATCAAAACGATTTCCATCTTATGTGAAATTCCGACAGTATAAACCAGTGTTGTTTGCGATAGATGTTTTATTTTTATCGCCATCAGTTTTTAAGTAAATAAACTACATATGGGATACCTAGTTCAGAAGCGTCGTGCGTGGTTATTACAGACTGTAGTTGGCATTATGAGCAGGTTATCATTTACTCTACTAAGTAGGTAAATATTACCATTATTTAGTGGGTAAATATTGATTTTCGGCCAGACTTCTATGTAGGCTTCTAAGGCCACAAACATTATATAATCTAAGATATAGCAGGAATAACTTCGCATAAGGTACGCAATGCTTTCGGTACTAAATAAGACTTAAAAACACTAAAAGTAAATTAACACCAGGAAGAATCGGCAAAACATTACCTTGCGCAAGTAATAAATCTGTCACTCGGCACATTCATAGCTGACGATCGTCTCTGATAACGAGCCAATAAGAAGCATCTAATTAATGATTGTTAAAAACTTAATAAAAACCGCTTGTTCGTTTCCGACATCAGTATTTATGTATTTCTTGACCCATCAAATATTGCGCCAAATGGTTTTTTCGTATAAGAAAAAAAGTGCACGTCTAAGTTTATCTTTTTCAATCAATCAAAACGTTGCTATTTACTTGTTTTTTTGCAAATGTCTCGTTATCGATTCGTGTTAGCGCTTCCTGCAACATCTTGAGATTGCGTGGGGCGTGTGTGATTTATTATTTTGGTGGTATCTGAATACTGGTTCCATACCTGTGCTGTGCCTAACCTTGTCAGTTAAAAATACTGAATTGTCACAAAATAATGCATTACACCGCTATTTTCGCTTACACACACAGCTAAACTGAAATTAAATTAATATCTCCAGGGATTTAATCACTACCACAATACTACTAGAATTTTAATGTCGCTCGGGACTCGTTGGTTTTTGCTGAAAATGTATGAGAAAGAAAAAGAAAACCTATCTTTTGTTTCGAGTTCCGAACGACATTTAGCAAACTAGTTTAACCCCCTGTTTCACCATCCATTGATTTAGTTTATTTGACAGATAAATGTGAGGCCTTCTCTCTTTCTTTTTTTCGAATAGACGGAGACGGCATCACAAAAATCCTTTTATTAATTACTAAAATAGTCACGACGTTTGGACAACATTACAACGGTCCTCTTATAATGTCCAGTAAACTGAAGTGTAATGGTGATTTTTCCACCGGAGAGGCGAGACGAGACGAGGCGCGACGAGAATTGAAATTTGTATGCATTCTCGCGCGCCCACCGCGAGCCGCTGCGGGCCGCCATACAAATTTCAATTCTCGTCTGGCCTCGTCTCGTCTCGCCTCTCCGGTGGAAAAGCATCTTAAGCTACCACGTTCGTTGAGTTGCGCGAGTTTTTTAAAGTACCCGCAATTAAATATCACGGGAAAAATAACATCAATTATTATTGACCTAGTCTTAAAGTAAGCAAAGCTTGTGTAAAACTCATAAATATTAGACAACGGATCAATAAAATTGCTCTGACCGGGAATCGAACCTGGGGACCTCAAGCTTCTAGTCAGGTTCTCTAACCGCGAGGCTATTCGTTCGTTATTATACCGACACCTTATCACTCTGACGCACAACACTCATGCACAATAAATACCCCGCGATTTTTATACGGAGATAGATCTTGACGCCCATATTTGACTATCCCCCCGCCCGCCCATGGCCACTTCAACTTGCATATTCATCGTGCCATGTCGGTGACTTTAGTTCTTCAGCAATATTCCGGATTCTATCGCGCAAAGAAACTCCAAGCATGGCTCTCTCCATAGCTCGTTGCGCGACTGAGCCGCTCCAAGAGCCCAACAGTTTAGGGCTATATATTGTCTCAGAACCATGAATTATCACTGGCAACACACACTAGTTAAAAACTCTAGTCTTCAGGCACTGCAGACTTTTTAGATAGGTACGAACCCATGATGAATTATTAAAAAATATACATTTAAGTGGTTTGGTAACCAAACAATGTCCCTATATAGGTGCCATATGTAGAACATACACACAACCATTTTGATACCTGTAAGTACCTTACAAATATGTTAGAAGCACATAAAATGAATCAAACGTCCAATTTATCTGGTTAAAATACTGCAAAAACATACGTTACCTTAATCATTGTAGACACATTTATTTCCATGGACGGACTTGGAGGACAGAGCTAGTACCACACCCACTTTTGAACGTGCTTCTTTAGGCAAAACAGTGATCGTATATCTCATCAATATAGTATTTTATTGTTAAAGAATGATAAGTGAATTCATAGCAAAGTAAGACTAGTTCTTGTGAGTGGTGCCGCTCTTCTCTATGGCTAGCTATAATATTAAACTTAAAACTTAATCTATTGACTCCATCCCAGCCTATATACGTCCCACAGCTGAGCACAGGCCTCCTCTCAGAACAAGAGGGACCTTAGTTCCCACGCGGGCCCTGTGCGGATTGGCAACTTCACACGCACCATTGAATTGCTTCGCAGGTTTGTGCAGGTTTCCTCACAATGTTTTCCTTCACCGCAAAGCTCGTGGTCAATTTCAAATGCGCATGAATTTCGAAAAAACTGCGAGCCCGGGTTTCAACCCACGACCCTCTGCTTGAGAGGCGATAGGTCAAACCACTAGGCTGCCACGGCTTCTATTCTATTTATTGACTAATTGAACGAAAACACTGAAAAAACAGATGTGCTAACAGTAAACAAAAATTGTTGCTTGTAACATAGCTTTAGTGACTACAAAACTAAGGCCTACTAAGTAGTAGCTAAAAGTTATGTGATGTCTTACAAAATTAGATTTGCAATATTAGCCTTATTTTGGTTCCTAATTAGTAAATTTTGGCTAAACGTCAAGTAGCCTAACTAGTTCAGCTATCCTTTTTTTTCTGTGAAGCGGGATTAAAGCTATTGCATCACCTTGAACAAAAATGTTTTTGTAACGAACGATTTTCCTCTACAGGTCGCATTTTACAACCAAATTTCGGAAAATTTGTAAGGAGGTTCGATAAATATGCAGATATTTTTTGTAAATAAGGTATAATAACGTAAAAAAAAACAGAATTCAGTAGATAGAATCAATCTTGAAACTAAAGCAACTCCTCAATTAAAACAAAATATTAATGCGTTTGGTTAATTTACAAGGATCAGTTGCATTTTGTGAACACCCATAAACAAAAAAAAAACAATTCTTTATAGCTGTTTTGACGTGACAATGGAAATATCCACAATCAGACGACGCATTATTTATATTAAACAATCATTATATTTAAAGATATGTATAAAAGCTCTTATTTTAATTCGTTATTTAAATAAGATGTGAGTCAGATCGACCGTGACATCATTTACTGTTTTACTAAAGTATACAAAATGTTAAGTTGAAAAATTATGATTCTGAGCTTGAACTGTTGACCTGAAACTAAGCGAACCGATCATTCCCTACCCGCCTAAACTATTAAAAACATATAAAATGAATCATTTATTAAATTTATCGTACTTCAAGTGTGAATTGATAATGGATAATGAGTCATCGATAAAAATTTGCCCTTTGAGTATTGTTACCAATAATACACTTCCATTCAATGATATTTCATAGTATAGATATGTTACGTTCCTAGTAAACTGCGTTTGCAAAACGTTCCCGCTGCATACAGATAGCTATAAAACTACATTATGGTCTAGTGATTCACTAAGAAATGACGAACAAAAGGTGTACTGCCTATTCGGCGAAATATGTTTCGCCAAATTTCACTTAGCAACCAAAAAAATTGATCAAATCGCTTAGAGAAATTATGAAATCCATCGGCCATTGCCATTATTCTATCATTCCCCTAAAACGTCTCGGAGACTTGATCAAATCACTAAATTCCGCAAGGGAAATGATACAACGCGATATTCTTTTATCGTCTCTCGGGACTTGATCATATGCCTGAGGTATTTGGTCAAATCCCTAAATCTGTTTAGAAATTTGATGAAATCAATAGACGTCTTTAGTAAAATGTTTGAATCTAGTTGACTTAAATAATTCGTTTTATCTTTTCCCTAAAACAGCTCAGTGATTTCATCAAATGGCTAAAGGAAATGAAGAAATCCATCGGCCATTGCTATAATTCTATCATTGCCCCAAAACGGCTCGGAGACTTGATCAAATCACTAAATTCCGCAAGGTAAATGCTACAATGCGATGTTTTTTTATCATCTCCCGGGACTTCAAATCCCTGTTTTTATCATTTCCCTGCGACATATGTTATTTAAACAGCGAAATGTAGCCTATCTATAGTAATCTAGTTTGTCTGTCAGTGCGACTAGCTGTACTTTATAAACTTAAACAGGAAGTCAGTTTATTTTTTTGAGATTTTGAGGTATTTATATTTACATTTTCCCTTGGCTTGATGCGCGCCTATAAACAATGTAACGCACACTAGTTAACAATGTCCATTCCTCTTGAATGCTTAATCATAAAATAATAAGACTACCACCTCATGCTTATTGATTACATTATTTTATAAACGTCTGGGATATAAGAATGTATTAAAATATATCAAACATATAGAAGCCGGTCGCATTGTAGCTTAATTATTACAAAATCATTTCACAGCACGTGTACAGTCGTCTAAAGTATAGCATTTTCACCCCGAAAACTAGTTTTATTAACTATTTTATTACATAACAGAATAACTTAAGTATTCATTTATAGTGAATATGAATTAATAATTAGAGCGGGCATATTATTTGAACTCCATGTCACGACATAAATGTGTGATAATCATCTTTTAACTCTGATAGCGAAGTTAACGATATTTATAATCAAGTATTATAACACCCAATTAATTTTGTAATGAAAACTCAGCAGCAACAAGAAACCAATAAGTAGGTACTATTCAGCTTTGTACATTTATTTATTGAATCAGGCGTTACTTTGCGGAGGTCCATATCAATGAACTAAAAGAATTTCCTAAAATTCCTATTTAAGGTCGCGGGTGAGCAAGGAAATTCTTTTAGTACAGTCACCAGCGCCAATATCTGACACAACAAGCGTGCATAAATATCTGATACGACTCTATTTCTAGGGCCGGAAGGACGTGTCACATAATAATATTTTTGCACGCTTCGCTGTGGCAGATATTAATGCTAGTGACTGTACATTGTACATTTTATGTAAATATTTACTGTTTTTTTTTAAATGGACCCTTAATTATAAATTGAGCCAATTTATTATTTGAAGTTAGAAAGTAATTACGAAAGTTAGATGCTAATATGTTAGAAATTACAAGGTCGCATTGTGGTAATTAAAGCCAACTTCAATAATAATAAAAAGGTCCACATTAAAATTTTCTTCGCCATACAAAATCCAAAACGATAAGGGCAACTAATAAATTAATAATGTATTTTGGTAGTTGTATCGAAGCAAGTGTGCCGCCCGTAAGAAATTGGCATTGTTTCGCTGCCACTCTGTCTGCAGCCTCCGTGTAAAAATTTACATAAGTCTCATGAGCACACAACGTGACCGTCCAATACATATTCAACAATCGTAAATTCTCAACGGCGAATAAAAAGAATTCAAGACACTGGCCGGCCACCTGACCACTATAACCTGACTACGTGAGATAAAATATATCGCCACCGAGATTTATTTCACGCGGTGTCTACGATTAATCGCGAAATATTAATTAGGAAAGTAGCTGAGGGCAACGTACTATGTCGTCAGTTCCCGCAAACGTAGAATAGGTATAAGAGGAAAAGTTATGTATTAGGTACCCTTGTATCACTATCTATCCGACGAGGGATCCTTGTTTTGTAATTATAAGTATGTCCTTGCTTTAAAAATGTCGTATCTTACGAAACCTTGCCAGCACTAAGACTAACGTGTTTGAATTAAATATTTATTTTTAACGTTATTTCTATTTAATAAAGAATAATGAGAATACGTAGTGTCTGGAAATTTAAGCGACACGGAAAGTAAAGAAAAATATTTACGATTTACATTTTCAAAGCTGCCCACGACAATGTCCGTATGCGGTTCCCGTAACAGCTGACGTATTTAGCGCGGCTAGTGCCAACCATAAATTACAAACAAATCACTTAGATGTGAAAGACGTCGCAGCTTACGTCGTAATGTAACTAAGTACACAATAACAAATTAATCTCAATAACTGAAATCAAACTAATAATAAGGCACCAGCAAATCAAATATACTGCTATTAGGAATGTTACTTATTTTGTACCAAAATAAGGAAAAACTCGGGGCATTAAAAATGTGAGTTTAGGTACGTGACTAAAAGAACGTAGGTACAAGTGCATAGTGACATTCAAAGACTAATAATATGTATAATATTGCAGGCATCGTTGCTTTGCTACGTACATAAATTAATCGCACACTTCGCACAGCAACAACGCCAAATTTTGGTGAAAAAACCGGAAAAACATGTGTGATGATAACCGGTTTTTTTAACGATCCCTTCACTGTCACTAAAAAAATCTTTTGAAATAAGACAATATTCGTTCGATCCTTGCCTATCTGAGGAAGGAATATCATAAGCTGATCTTGAAACTCATGACCGCGACTCAGGTTACATCATATCTTTCGGTGTCACTGAACTCCCAACTTCAATGTTTCGTTAGACAAATGTGTTGGTAGTCCAGAACCGCTGTTAAATTTCAATTTCTTTAAGCCGGATTGATGTCTTATTAGAACCATTTTATACCCATGGAACATTAAATGTTCACATTTTGGAACACAATTAGGATTATAGGTTTATAATAATCCTAGATTCACATAAATTACGCAAATCCCTAAATTTATTATACTTTGTGATAGCTTTAGTAACGGTAATTTGATTGAATATTTGTTAGCAGACAAAAAAAGTGTTAAACACATATAAATCAAATGTGTTCTTGTCCATTGGAATAGAACACGCCTTTTGTAAATTAACTTAATTTTGCAGTTTTTCTAGTTCTCGGTCAACTTTATTTATAACGGTTTCTGTGTGAAAGGTTAGCCTTCATTCTCCATAACAATTATGTTAACTCAACAATGTTATCTCTGTGTCTTAGCGTATCGAAAGAGAGAAGGGTATTCAGAATTAATGTATTTATTTATTTATTTGTCAATAAAAAATTACACCATTGATACTTTTTCAAATTTATCGCAGTTATAGTTTAGTTATTAGTTTGTTTTGCTTTTATTGATATTTTTAAATTAGTTTAATTTTAATTTATTATTGTGTTCCATTATTTCATTTATTTTAATAAATATTATTACATTCATAAAAAAAAAACTTTATGTTAGTTAAGTAAATTCTAAGACAAAAAGCACACACTTGGAACGAGCAAAGCGAGCTCTTTAAAGTTGATACCACTGAGAATTTCCCGTGTCGCGTTAAACCACGACATTAACATTTATAGTATCTATTGTTAATTAAAATAATTTAATATGCACTGTAAAATTTAGATTATTCAAAAAAATAGGTACTAACACAAAAAAAGAACATACAAAAAAAACTGATTATGGATTTTTGAAGGTCGTGTTTCACTACCATATCAAGTAATAAATACAATAATTACAAATATAAATAAAACAATTTATGAAAGTACGTTTGTACCAAATTGAAATTTATTTGCAAACAGAAATACACTTTGCTGAACAGAATGCATTTATTTTCAAACAACACAATAAGTACTTACATCAAAACAGGGAAGTAATGTCGGAATCACGGCGTTCGATTCCCAATCGTAGGCTACATACAATTCGAACAACAACGAAAATATTTTTTTCTTATTTGCGGTACCTTACAAAACAAAATGAAAATACAAGTCAGTTTCATTATATACATAAAATGGTTTTAGATTTTCAATCGTCTACAAAAATAGTTGTAGTACAAGGGTGAATAACAAAAGAGAAGCTGTTCCTATTTATGACACCACCCACAACACAATATCAAAACAAGGAAGTAAATAAAGGCACGTCTGAGTCGAACGATGTACAAATTGTTTAACTCACAACACATCACAAAGCAAGGACAACAAAGTTGATGATGAAAATATTTACACTCAACCTACGTAGTTACTACACCTTTTCGTTGTAACTGACAAAGTAGTGAATAACGCATAACGTAAAATCTGAAAGGTAATAACAAATGTTCAACAGGTTTTTTGATGTTGATGCTCATTTTCCTAATAATATGACGTATTTAGTATGGATACGTGTTGTGGATCGCAGTTTGCACTAGCAATTAGATATACGACACCTGTTTTCTTATTTCTCTGTTTACTGTTAAGTGTAACGTTCCAAGTAAGTATTGCATGCAATATAATTAAGGAAAATAATTTAAGGTAAAGGCAATTAAAAAAAAACTAACATGAATGAAAATATGCCAATCACTGATATGAAATGTCGTTGATAAAATCACGGCGGGTGTTATTGTACGAGTAGGCACGGAAAACTGGATTAAGATAGCAACAACCTGTTAATTACGAAGAGATTTATCTTATGGGGATTTTTGTGGTATTATATCGCCATTAGAACCGCAAAAGTTCATGTTGGACCAATCTTAGTGAAGGGTTCACCAATAACTGTCAACCTTTGGACTATACTTTAACCTGCGAAACAATTAACTTAATATTTTCCAACGATTTTGGCAATAACTGTGTCCGTCTCACACCAATAATTAAAAATGAAATTTGTTCAACGTCTGCTCAACTCATAACTATAATTTAGGAAACGTCTGCTCAACTCATAACTAAAGTTTAGTGTGCATCGTCGTCGTGGGCGTACTTTACCTTGAAGAAAGTTTTCCAAAAAGGCCGAAACTGCCAGATATTTCCCGACTTAAATAAAAATATGTTCATCGTCATCTTATCACCATTTCGGCCTATGTACGTCGGATTGTAGGGCACATGCCTCCTATCAGAATGACAGGGTTGGGTTGCAATCTCCACGCAGGCTCAAGTGGATTGGGGACTTCATATAGGTAGGTACCCCATTGAATTTCATCGAAGGTGTGTGCAAGTTCACAGCCAAAGCTCACAGCAAATTTCATATGTAATTTTAAGTGGTTATATAATAACGTCTCTGACTGATAGGGAACCGAGTATCATAATTTCTTTTTTGTTCGTTTATAAATTTAAATAAGAAATATTTGATACTAGCTGTTGTTCATGAATCCATCTGCGTAGAATTCGCTTATCTCTGCAATATTCTGAAAAAAAACTATCCTATGTCCTTTCCCGCACTCAAACTATCTGTAGGTACATCGAATTTCATCTAAATCGGGTCAGCTATTTAGACGTGAAGAGGTAACAAACAAACAGACTTACAAACTCTCGCATTTATAATATTAGTGACTATTAGGGACTTTATACGACTCAGAATGCATTCTCTCAACCATTTAGGTCTTCGAACCATAATTCCATCCAAAGCTTTTATTTCATTACTAGAGTTTACCCGCGGCTTCGCAAGCGTAGTATTCGATCTGGTAGTTACAATTGAAATTTCGGAATTTTACAAAATTCCCCTGGGAAATCCCAATATTTATATCGTGGTCTTCATTATTAGGTTATTCATTGAGGTTGTGTTAAGAACAACACTGTACAAAATTTCATGACTAAGCCCAGCGGTTGTTATTTCGAGATTTTATCCCTATCCCGTGGGAATATCGGGAAAAAAGTATTCTATGTTTTAGTCCAGGTTGTAAACTAACTTTTTGCCAAATTTCATCCAAATCCGTCTGGCCGTTTAGCGTGAAGAAGTAACAAACAGCCGGACAGATAGATGGATTGATAAACGGAATTCATAGAGGTTCTTTTAACACATTCGTCTGTGAATGTGGAACCCTAGTTATGTAACATTAACCTTCAACTCATACAAGACCTTCCGCTTGAACCTATTGAACTAAACTGTGCTAAATGATCTCCCATTCGGTGTGATTATCATAATTATCACACAATCTCTCAGTCATTTTGTAACATCACCATATTAATTTTATTGTCACTTTACTAAATGTCGTTGAATACTGTCTTGTATGTATCATTTTGTAACAGTACTTTGAGTCTTCGAATGTATTGCTTATATAGCCTAAGATCTCTCTATGTATCCTCAAGATGGTGTAAGTACCTAAAAGTGCTAAAGTAGGTTTCTACCTACTTTTGATGGAAATGTGACTTTAGTAAAAGATTTCACAATCTGTGTCACACAACATTTTGGTGGGTAGCATAGACTTTTTTGCGGCAAGTACTATTTTATGTACCATATTTTTTAAATATTGTTTATAAAATAGTAATTGCTGCAGAAGAGACACGGATATTAATAACTGAAAAAAATGGTTATAATAATATCAGGCCGACTGAAACGAGGCAATCAATTTTTTTTTCTAGTTACTTAAATTCCTCTTCTGTTTCATTTTAGCCTTTGTAGGTACTCGTAACGTCCCACTGCAGGGTACAGGCTTCCTAAAAATCAATTTAGTAGATAACCAATTTTAATAAAATACTTTTATAATTATGTCACGACGCGTCTCCTATGGAGCGAATATCACTACCGCACTTTAAGGGGATCCCATGCCCCAATGACCTTCGATCTGAATTCCTTAGTTTTCTAATGTTTTTTGTAGCTTATTATATTAACAACAACGGCTTTAAGCAATATAGTATTCCATATTTACTTCAAAGTTTATTGTCTTCAAGATATTTGGCATCAAAGTTGAACAATTTTAGGCCAAAAAACTGGTTTTCTGGCCATAACTTTTGTGTTCATTAGTTTTAAAATGAAAACCCTCGAACAGTTTTTAGAGATGTCAAAGATGAACCCAAATATGTAGATTTCGTATATGTTAGATCTTTCACGTCGATAGAGATACGAAGTTAGTGTTTTTTCAGACAATGTTTAAAAAAATCATACAAAATTAAGTATACATTTTTTTTCTACATCCGGTAGACAAAAATGGAGATAAAAGATTAGAGAACCGATAGCCGTTTGACTTATAATTCTATCTGTAGTGCAAAAGTAGGAGATACGATTCAAAACTTGTCAAAAATTGATGAAAACCTCGGGTAGCCCCTTTATATTAGTTGTTTATTTCATGTAACTAGGCAATTATACAATATTATGAAGATTGATTTACAATAACGACTACATTTTAACAGTAGTACGGTACGGTACGGTAGTATTTCCGCGATTATTGATGTTTGAATACATTATTATATCCATCAAGTAATATTCAAGGCTAAGATTTCAATATTCATAAATGGTTAAACCTCATAGTTTAATACGTGTATCAGGTGACACAGGTAATTATGTAAACCAATATAAGCGCCGGTGTCAATATTTCTTAATGAAACGACTTGAGTAGATAGAGTAGACCAGTTGAAGCGGTTTCAAAAACTAGGCTCTTAACCTAACACTTTGAATCAAATAAAAATATCGGACCATCATTATGTTAATTTTAATCCTCCCAAGTCTGTCGTAATTACTGTGAAGTCAAATATTTTTTTTATCAAAAGTTCGTTTAATTTGCATAATAAATTGGTGCATTTACACCTATACAAGAAAAGACAGCTGTATTAAAAGTAAAAAAAAAATACACTTATTATAAATTACAAACAAATATGACAAACAACAATATTAATTAAGCATTTTGTGATTTTATAAATAAGTTAACATTTGTTTTAATGTGACCGTCTCGAAGAAGACTTGATTCCCAATTAATACGCTAATCAATATTTTTTTCTCTCATCAATTTGTTCCTGATGACTCTAATAGCTTGTTTTACAACTGCGTGGGTAGGTACATTGAAAATGAATAAGTCTATTTTTAAACACAATAAACAAGTAAAACAAAATTTTAATACAAATATAAACACCTCTATCTATATGACTACTTAAATAGGCAATAGCAGTTCATTTGACGCGTCGTCTAAATGTCTTAGTTTACTTATTCATAAACCGGTCAACCACTGATATGAGTACACAAATTGTTTAAGTACCTACTCAAAACGCCAGAAATATTTCAGTTCTGCAACGATTTTTTTAATCTAACATTACACGTACTCATTTGAAAAAAAATCCTACTTTAAAACCTTCTCCGAGTTAATCAACTTTATTAAAAGTAACTCTACAATACCTTTATTCTCGTTCTACTTATTTGAATTATCCTGATTAACGTGTGTCAAGTAGTTGTATCTTTAAAAATAGCAGTGAGTGGCGTTGGTCGCTTCTTAAATATGCATTGGGATCGGAGCCGTGTCCAATGTCAAGCAAATCTGTAAATTAATTATGATCATCTTCAAGATCTCGTTACACGTTCTGTTATTTGACCTTATCTACATACGATTAAAACACTTTCAGGTTGTCAAGGCGTTTGTAATTTATAAAACGTAATAAACATGCAAGGTATCGGCGACAGCAAAGCAAAAGAAAAGGTCAGAGTTGGCTTAAAAAGCTCAATAATGTCGAATGTCCGCCGGAATAAAGGTTCAAGAGGGTAATTAATCACTGCGGCGCTTTTCATATAGTGGCCGAATGGCCGGTTATTATTATAATTATTATAATAAGTCACATTATTATTATTCATCCATCGCTTCCTTGGTTCATTTGGCTGTCTAAAAACAAATAGGTGTTTTGACGGTGGACATCAAACTTACGTATTGAAAAGGTGTCGAGATTTGAGTTCCATAGAACAGAATTAACGTCTTTCACATATTGTTCATGCGTCATAAGAGAAACTAATATATGTCAAATGTGTCACGACGTAAAGTTTGTTTGTATTTTGATTCATCAAACAGTATATCAAAACTTTAAAAGATTCTTTATCTTTGCGAAGAAGTAACTTAATCCAAGACCTTTAAATATTTTTCTGGATGAATTAAAGCATAATAAAATAAAACACTCTCCTAACGGTTAAAGTGTTATTCAAAACTTATTATCATTAATCGACAAAAATCAAATAAGCTTACATTATTCAGAGTTTCTAAAATAGAGTTGGATCCAGTGGCTTGTCTAGCCGCAGAAGGGTTAAATTATTATAAACATGCTAATGGTTACAGATTGTTCACTAGATAACACACACCTACCTCATTATTTTATTGGTGAAAGAGTCTAAGTATAAAACAATTAACTGTTGATAACGGTACATTGTTGCTCTGCTAAGAGTATATTCACAACTAATCGCAAACAGAATAAGGAATGTAAAATGACCAATTGGTAAAGTTCCATGATATTGTCTCTGGTAGTGTCAGTTTGTTTGAGTTTTATTTAAACATTAATTAGCATGAAGGTTCTGTTGACGTATTGGCATCAATGGTAAATAATTATTGTCTGAAGAAGTCGACAATACCCAATAAGCAGTTGTATTTATAAGCTGCTAATAAAGAACGAGTAAGTATATTTTGGTTTGATTGATTGAATGTACATTTACTTTCCATGCCATAAACCATGTAGATAAAAAACTGTTTTAACCAAATTATAATGCAAATTAAGCTTTCTATTGCGGATCCAATACTTTTTATTACGGCTTGTATAACAAGTACTTTAAATATCATAATCTGACGACCAGATGGCTTAGTGGTTAGAGAACCTGACTACGAAGCTCGAGCTCCCGGGTTCGTTTCCCGTATCGGTGCAGATATTTGTATGAAAAATACGAATGGTTGTTCTGGGGTCTTGGGTGCTTAATATGTATTAAAGTATGTATCTATATCTTTAAAATTATATTTATTCGTAGCTTAGTACCCATAACATAAGCTTTGCTAAGCTTACTTTGGGACTAGGTCAATTGGTGTGAATTGTCCCGTGATATTTATTATTTATTTATTTATAATCATAATGAAAGAGTAATTTTAGACACTACGAACGTTCTGACTGTACACATAAAATCTGACCCATGATCTGGTGTTACTATTCAGAATGCTAATTAGCAAGCAGCACGTCTTCTAAGTAATAAGTGGTTACTAGTTGACGAACATCTAATCCAAAAAGTGTATCTTTACATGCCTCTCTAACACTGCCAAATAAGGTGCACATTTATAAGCATAACGAATTTGGATGTGTTTTTTTTTTATTAAGACTCCACTGGCAAACGATCAAATGAGTAAGAGATCACCACCGCCATAAAATCTGCAACGCCAGGGGTATTGCAGACGCGTTTTAACCTAGAGGCAATGATGGTATACCTCACGTGCCAGTAATTTCACCGGCTGTCTTACTCACCACGCCGAAACACAAAAGTGCAAGCACTGCTGCTTCACTGTTCAGGTTAGCGAGGAAGATGGTGGTAGCAATCCGGGCGGACCTTGCACAAGGTCCTACCACCTAGTTGTGAGCATGCTTGTGACTTCGACTGTACAAGCTATTAAATACCTCAAAGAAATGGCCAAAACCCCAAATCACAGGTTTTACGAATTTAGGAAGTAGTATCTTAGTTAAGTGGACAATGTAAAGAGATGTTTTTCCCCAAATAAATTATTATGATTATTAAGTTAAGGTAACAAAGTGAACTAAGTAGGTAAGTGAATTCTCATCATTTGTCTCTCACTTTAAATACGCTATGCATGTAGCAGGACGTGAACACAGAACTCGCCACTCATTCTCTTGTGCCGATCCCTGCACCTACAGATTAAAATTTATTTAACTTCAAAATATCCATCTACCTACTTACTGTGCGTGCAGCATTGGAAACCTAATAAACTGGTGTAAGTTAGAATTTTTGTGTGTGAACTTCCCTTTACCACATTTTTTCGTTACGTTATGTA
This sequence comes from Choristoneura fumiferana, assembly GCF_025370935.1. NCBI lineage: Eukaryota > Metazoa > Arthropoda > Insecta > Lepidoptera > Tortricidae > Choristoneura > Choristoneura fumiferana. Next base: position 13,926,741 of record NC_133475.1, on the reverse strand, counting down.
AAAATACGTTGCATTTTGTAAAATGTAACGTAATCGTAACGAAAGTGTAACGTATTTTATACAAAAATCGTTTATCATGGTGAATAACGACATTTTGAACATAATAACACATGCCACTTACATGGAAAAGATTACCCTATCGTATGAAAACAACCAGTTAAAAATCACTACTTACCCTTAAAATCGAACAAGCACTTTCGACGTTTTTCGAAAAAAAACCTCCGCGTCACTTTGATGGCTGTTTGTCAACAAACTGATGAGATTTATTTATCTCATCGATGTTGCCCTATTAGAGTATTAGTTGCCAGTGTACAAAAACAAATTTCTACCGAAATTGGCGTTAAAGGTAGCTAATTAAGCGTCACCTAAGTATTCGTAACGAAAACGTGGTTTTTTGGCACGTGAAAAGAAATATATAAAACATGAAAATTATTTGATTATCATGATTCCGCAATCGGTAGGACTATCGTTATATCATAAAATTTTGTTTAAATAAAATCATGATCATGAGAAGTTAAATAGCATGAAAATAATAAGGTATTAAGTACTCGTGGTCAAAAAAAATAGTCAATTTTCGTTACGTTTTGGACGGTAATATATTTTTATTATTTTTTAAAAAGTGTTTTAATCAATTATCTCATTTGCGACCTTGAGAGTTTATATCGTGTCATATAATAAAAAAAATTAAACCTCTAGGTGTATCAGTTTTTTTTTTATCAGCGTTCCAAATTTGAAACGTCCAAATTGGTCAAAATTCGCGGCCTTACCCATGTATTAAAGTATGTATCTATATCTATATAATTATATTTATTCGTAGCTTAGTACCCATAACATAAGCTTTGCTAAGCTTACTTTGGGACTAGGTCAATTGGTGTGAATTGTCCCGTGATATTTATTATTTATTTATTTATAATCATAATGAAAGAGTAATTTTAGACACTTTTACGCCACGTTAAAGACTGTACACAATAAAATCTGACCATGCATGATCTGGTGTTACTTTTCAATGAATGCTAATTTGCAAGCAGCACGTCTTCTAAGTAATAAGTGGTTACTACATAATAAAAATATAATCATAATAAAAAGTTAGGGCGTTTGTGAGTTGTATCTTTATAATGTATACTTCACTGTGCCTAAATTATTTTGTACAACGTCTTCTGACGGTATTTACTGGGTTTTATGTAAAAAATATATTTATATTTTAAATAAGACAATCCACTTTATAGCTTATTTATTAAATTATCTTTCCACAGTAGACTGTGCAGAAAAAATATAGAAATATAGGTATGTCAACATCACTAAAACTTCTACTAAAGTTTTATTGCGTATGAGACAATAATGGTATTACATAGTGTCGACACATATTTTAAACAATCATTTAATTGTCCTGCTATATCAGTTTATTAAGTCGTGGAACGATAATTTTACAGCTTTATTTTTATAACTGTTCAGATGTTATGTTATTGGCAACATTTGTGTTTATCGAAAAACAATACTGAACCACTACCTACCTTGCGCTTGAACCGTTCGAATACAACCTTCGTTGTAAATTATTAATCATAAAGTAAGTAATACAATTTGTGAGTGACCTGTTGTATGACGTCAATTCATGCTCCATGTAAACCCCACTGTCTTTTTGTTACGACATAATAGTACCTACTTCCTTAATGTTACAATAAAATTAATTTGGAGTTGCTGTAGAACATCTCCCCAGCAACTCCAAAACTTTATTTGAGAATTTTCACGTAATTAGATACTTAGTTTTCAGTAAACAAGAGGCCAAAAAAAATCATCATCATCATAATCATGTCAGCCGAAAGACGTCCACTGCTGGACATAGGCCTCCCCCAAGGCTCTCCACTCAGACCGGTCTTGTGCTTTCCGCATCCACCGCGATCCTGCGATCTTAACCAAGTCGTCGCTCCATCTTGTTGGAGGCCTACCGACAGCTCGTCTCCCAGTCCACGGACGCCATTCGAGAAACTTCTGGCCCCATCGGCCATCAGTCCTGCGAGCAATGTGCCCCGCCCACTGCCACTTTAGTTTCGCAATTCTTTGGGCTATGTCGGTAACCTTAGTTCTACTGCGGATATCATCATTTCTAATTCTATCCGCAGAGAACCCCGAGCATAGCCTCTCCATAGCCCTCTGAGTGACTTTGAGTTTTCTCATGAGGCCCATCGTTAGCGCCCACGTCTCAGATCCGTATGTCATCACTGGCAACACACACTGGTCAAAGACTTTTGACTTCAAACACTGCGGTAATTTGGATGACAAGACACTGCGAAGCTTCCCGAACGCTGCCCAGCCGAGTCGGATTCGACGAGTGATCTCTTTCTCAAAGTTGGACCTACCTAACTGGACCTTTTTGTCCCAGGTATACATAGTCGTCAACAACTTCGAGCGCAGAGTCTCCGACTACTACGGGAGTTGGTACAACATGGACTAATAGACATGACTTTCGTCTTGTCCATGTTCATTTTCAGGCCAACTCGGTCGGAAACTCTACTGAGGTCAGCGAGCATAGCACCGAGGTCCTCCATGGTCTCAGCCGAGACTACAATGTCGTCGGCGAATCGAAGATGAGTGAAGTACTCGCCATTAATGTTGATGCCTCGTCCTTTCCAGTCCAAAACCTTAAAAGCATCCTCCAATGCAGCGGTGAACAGTTTCGGAGAGATCACATCTCCTTGTCTGACTCCCCGCTGCAGAGGAATAGGCTTCGTGCTCTGATCCTGTTGTCGGACGGACATAGTGGCGTTTTCGTACAGACACTTCAAAACTTCGATATACCGATAGTCCAAAAAAATTGTACAGCTAATATTACCATTGAATAAGTTAACTTGGTTAAATCACCTAATCGTCGCCAGGATGGGAACACCTATACTGCACCTGCACTGCAGCAGACTGTTCATACTTTGAAACAACGTGCTGGATTAATAACTTGGTAATATATAATAAATATCCCATAAATGAAAGAAAACATATCAGATAAATAATCGTCCTATCCAACACCACTTTTGAAAAAGCTATAGATTATTTGGTTAGCTTGCTTTTTATTGATTTCTAAAACTAAGTCTTATAAATTACATAATAACGAATTACCTACGTGAGAAATACGAAGGGGAAGAAGAAGAAAATACACTTGCCAACATTAAT